>NC_068946.1:6614119-6914761 GCF_026419915.1 Harpia harpyja
ATAGGTTCGGGTTTGCACTGCTGCATTCTGAGATGAGCTGCATAAGTTGTGTGTGTGGGCATGGGGTGAGAAGGAGATCTGGGTGAGCAATTGGGAGGCATTGTTTGGTGTGCTGCTTGCAGCCCGTGTACTGTCTGGGATGCTGACATATTGGTTCAGTGGGATTTTTTTTTAATTGCAGAGTGCAAGTCAGCCTCGTCTCTCCCATGCAGAGATGTCGGAGGATTACCCCCGCTATCCAGATATCCATGACCTGGACCTCACATTGCTGAACCCTCGCATGATAGTGGTAAGAGATGCAGTGCAGTGTGACAGTGTTTCCTGATACATGTTTAAGAATGTCCCAAGCCTTTAAAAAAGGCTGAGAGCATGTTTAAGTCCACCCTTGGGTGCAGTGACCAACATCCTGTAGCTCTCATGCACTCAGTCAGCCTTGTCTGCATGTGGAAATCAATCCTCATACCTGCTATGGGGTAGCATCACACACAGGTGCTTTACTTTCAGAATAAGACATTGCCTGTCTAGTTTTAACTTCCTTCTAGATTAGACTCCTGCCTGAGTGAGACTGGACAGGCAAACTGCTGATATCTGTTCAGAACTCTGTGCTGGCAGCTCAGTCAGTGGCAGGCCTGTCATTGTCTTTGTGACAGGAAGGTTGCTGTGTAGGCCAAAGTGCTTTTTTAATATACTTTCTTATTTCCATGGACCTGCATTTATCCTGCTCAGAGGTTTTCTGCATCATCGGGCTCTTAAGATCATGGATTACAGTGTTCAAACAAACTGTGACAAATTCAGGTTCCCGAAATAATTTCATATTTGTGGAGAAATAGAAGATGCCCACAGTCCAATACCCTGTCCAGAGATCAGTGCATTGGAGGACTTGTAGGAATTGCTTGTTAGTGACTCCCAGAGATAGTGAAAATGCCTCTTGTAAATAATATAATTGGTTTTCTTTCTTAGGATGTCACCCCATACATGAACCCATCACCCTTTGCTGTCTCTCCAAACACTCATGTATCACAAGTCTTCAACCTGTTTAGGACAATGGGACTCAGACATTTACCGGTCGTGAATGCAGTTGGAGAGGTGAGTCCTTATCTCCATTTTGTTTTGGCTGAGCAAGGAAGCCACTGTGGGTTTTTGCAATGTTTTCCACCTTTGGGAGAATTAAGATCTCTCTTAACATCAAACAGAAATGCTTTAAAGAGATCAGAATGTGATCTTCTGAAGGCCCTGAAGCATTGTTGATTACTGTGACTTATCTTTTGTGTCGAAGCCTGCTTCCTGCTTTCCCTGCAAAGGGCAGGACATGCAGTCTCTCCACTGTCTCAAGTTTGCAGCGTGTGGAAGCCCTTACTGTCTTGTACCTCTTGAGATGCCTTGCGCTCATCAGAGGCTGCTAATTTGGCTTCCTCTTTGACAACTTTATGCAAGGCCAAGAGCAGAATTTCCTGTGTGTTGGGGCAGGAGGTTTTTCTGCTGGAAGGGAACTTGCATTCTGTTCCTACTCATAGGAGCAGCAAAATAAAGGAGTCTTTGAATGGTTTGTGCTTGATTCACTTGTACTTGTCTCTTTGCCATCTACAATGCTCAGGAATAGTCAGTAGGTGTCAGTAACTTCCTATAAACATAATGAGAAACTGTTTCCTTTAAGCCTGAACTGGTCTGTCCCTATGAGACAGCAGTGATTTTTCTGCCTCTTGGGGTTCCTAATAGCTACTCTGCAGAGCCTGTTGGTTGAAAATGAGATGTTGACTCATTCCATGTTTAGTATAAGATGCTCTTGCAGTACTAGAGAGCAGCCTAGTTCTAAACTCTTTCAATGTGTAAAATCACTGAGGCATTTCATCAGCTGAAAGATGTGGTTTGCCTGTTTCCCCAGCAGGCTGGGAGAGGGTCCCTTTTGCGACCTGCCAGCTAGTGATGGCCAGTGTGCAGTCACCACTTAGCTAGTCTTTACCATATCTCAGCTTTGGTCTTTAGAACTTCCTAGAGTGTATCTGATATGAGCTATCTGCAGTCATGTCATGTGAGATACCAGAAACGTCTCTAATAAAGCCATAAGGGACAGTTTTGTTGTTTTCAATTACGGTTTTCACTTTCTAAAGGATTTAGTTACATCCGTATGCTAACATGGACAGGATTTCCCTTCCTAGGCAGGGGTAACTACTGCTGTGTCCAGACACAATAGCAGCAGTTAAGCTGTCTGAGCGTAGTTAAAGCAGTGTCTTGCCTGTAGATAAGTGCTGGGAGAGGGAGGAGCATTGTTTTGGCAAGGTTTGAACTTGAACCCACTCTAATTCAGCATTGGTCAAGAACTGCTTGCAGGTTCCCTCTTTTTTGGGGGTTGGAAAGAACAACAGCTCTACCATGCAGGTCTCTTAGTGGCCCATCTGTGATACTGACTTGTATCTTTTTTCCTCTTTTCTTCCTCTTTAAGATTGTTGGGATAATCACTCGGCACAACCTGACCCACGAATTTCTGCAGGCAAGACTGAGACAACACTATCAGACCATTTGATGCCCCTGCCCACCCTGCCCCACTGTCGGTGCGGCTACCTCCCTCTTCCAAGCCTGCACACGCGCTCGCATTCTGCTTGGACCCCACAAGGCCCAAGACTTGCCGTTTGGCTTCTCACATGCATATCAAGCCTGGGGAGCTGGAAAACACCTTGCTAGCCAGAGAATTAGAGGAGCTGCCTGAGCCCAGAGCTGTTGATTGGTCTCAGGCACTTGGTTTGACCACTCTTGATCCAGGTTTTTTCTTTTCCTGTGCCCCAGTTATCTCCTTTCATCAGATGTTGTTCTGACACCATGTGTTCTGCTATTTTGTTTTGTTTGGGGTTTTTTTAAGGGTTGGAAAAAAGAACCATCTAGCTCTACTGTGTCCTGTGCAGAGAACTGCGGCATTTTTTCCCTGTCCTCCTGTATATCTCCCTTTTCCTCTTCCTTCCTTGTTCCTGCAACTGTTGCCTTATTTGTGTGAGAAAGGGGTGGCCGTCAAGGCTGAGAGAAGATACTGAAGTTTGCAGTTATCAAGTAGTGGTTCTGGACGATGGCTTTTCTCAAAAGCAGTATTAAAAAATCCAACTCTTTGGAAATACACCTCTCTTTGCAGGTGCTCCCAGTTGCCCATGTTTTTCCACTGTGGCTTCATTTGTTCCTGATTTCTCTCCTTCTTTCATGGGGAAGGATCCCTGCTGTGATATTTTTGACAGCAGCTGACTTTTGAGAGCAGCTCAGCAAATCAGGAGTTCAAAACAATTCAGTTCCAGTTACTGTTTGGGATTATAAATATTTAATACATTTGCAGAGCATCTCAGAGAAGGGAGATCTCTTTCCCTGTTAGCTGTTGCTATTATCTCCCTGTAAGAGACTCTTCTAAGGCACTTTGTGGCGCTCCACTTTGTCACTACCCTGCCACTCCTGCATTTCTTGGCATTTGTAGGCACTTTGTCCTTGTACTGATCCAACAGTGAGAGCCTGGGACACCTTTCCAGCTAGGGTTAGAGACCAGGGAGCCCCACATCCTCGGAGCACAGTGAAGTGTTGCTTTCTGGAGGCAAATAGAACTGATGCCCTGTCTCAGGGCTTGGTTGAATTATCTCTGTGTCATGAGAGGAGCTGGTGTAACTTCAGGCTGCCATATAGGAGGGATACTTGGTGACTAACAGGCAGGATCTGCTGCAGGGTGATAAGTGGGGCTGTCTTTGCTCTAAAAATGCTAGGGATAATGTTTGCGACTGCAACAGCTGAATATCTGTAAGGGTAAAATCAGCACTTAGAAGCCAGTTGCAGCCAGTTCACTGCTTTAGCAGGTACCATCCTGGCCAGCACCTGTATTGTTCCAGCAGGCACCTGCCCTCCTGAGTTTTGCATACAGATAACGCTCAGTGGGAAGCCAGCGTTGTGCCTCCAGGGGCTGCAGAGCTGATTGGCTTGATAAAGCACAGAGCATTCTCTCAGCCAAGAGACTGGGCCAAGTAACATGGGGAATGTATCCCAGAAAAGCCTCTACACAGCCTCTGAGCACTCCAGTTAACCTGTTGTCTGCCATAAGGAGCTAGCTAGGTGAGAGTTGTGGCAGAAGGAAGTCAGACATTATTGTATTTTCTGAATTCAGGAGCTATCTGTGCTGAAGATTTTCCTGACTAAGCCTGACGAAGCTGTGCGCTTCCCTTACATGTCAAAACACTACATCTGTTAAAACAGCCTGTTTGACTGACTTTGTGGAAGCTGATTGTTCCAGGGCACTGCTCTGGAAACTGCTGGCTGCTGAGCCCTACTGCAGTTAGGGTTAGGTGGAGGTTTTGTGCCCAGGTCACTGGCCATGGTTGTGATGTAGGGCGCTCAGTCACTGGAACTCTTAGATGTTCATGGAGTCTTTGCAGTCTGGATAGTTGGTAGACAGATGTATTTATTCTCTGGCTGTGCTTGCAACAAAGACGGCTGAGTCATAGGAGGCTCTTGAATTCTGTCCAGCAGATGAGAGAAAACTTGGTTTTGCAAGTGGTTCCTGAGGCCAAGTTTTAGGGTAGAATTTCTCCTTGTCATACAGTGCATGGCATAGCCCAGCTGGAAAGTTTGGTTTTAGCAAAGCTGTTTGTTAGCACTTAGATTTTAATTTTTATTCCTCTCCATTGACATCTGGAGACCTTTTTTTCACTTAGCATTCTTTCCCACCTGCTACCTTATTAAGAGAGGAAGGGCAGATCTTTGTTTTCATAAATGGATTTATACCATTTCCACAAAGGAAAGAGCAGGCTGTGGTACATGAAATGGCAGTTGTTGCAAAGGAAGCTGTGTGTGTCCCAGGACCCTTTGTTAACCATGGCTACTCTCCAGGGCTGCTTGGGAAGTGACCTATCTAAAGAGCAGGGAATACATTTGTTCTTTTCCCTTTCTTACTGTAGAACTTGCAGCAACAGGTCTTGTCTCCTCCACTAAAATAGTTTTGCTGGCTTCTGAATATCCTAGCTCCTTTTCAAATAAGGCATGCAAGCTCTTAAACTTCTGAGAGTAAAGCGAAGGTGTTTTCCTACAGCCAGTGTCCGTTTTGTGCCTTCAACCTGGACTCCTTAGCTGGGACAGGTGTGGCAAGTTCCTTAGACCATATGAGTTGGCATCAGCTACTGCTCTTGACTTACAAGTTCTTTCCCTGTAAGTAGAATAAGGATGTTTGTTCTCTCTGGATAGTCTCTGCAGATGATTTCTAAAATGCCTGTGATCCCTGAGCTCTGGTCTTGCACTGAGTTATCCCAAGAAACTTGCAGCTTTCACACTCCCTGAAGCTGGACTGTAGGTTTGAAATATGCTTCTGTTAACCTACCATTCCTTCAAAGGATTTATGCTTATGGGCAGTTACAAATGACAGGAATCCTGTTTTGATGGGATTTTGGATCACTCTACTGTGGAATTAGCAATCCCATACTGTCAGAGCACCTGTCAAGAATGCCTTGTGTCTCTCCATGACAAATCTTTTTCCTTTTGCTCATGTGGAGTGATGGTGTGTGTAAGGTTCCATCCTGCACGTGAATAGGGCTCCTTAGATTGTTTTACTTGAGCTGGTCATGTCCTGTTTTATTTCTGTACACAAACAGCAGCAGTGTATTTTGCTGCAGGATGTCTTGTCATTGGTATTGAGGCCTGGAGTTAGGCAATCCAGACAAGACAGGCTGAAAAATCTTGTCAAGTTTTGTGTGAGCACCAGCTGTTCTTCCCCATGAGAAGGCCACTTGTCTTCAGCCTGCTGTCAACACTGTCTGCTCTGCCTATGCATCTGTCTTATTCAAACGTTTCAGCTGTAAAACACACCCCTTTCACTCCTTCTGTAAAGAAGTTTTAAATGAGGATGGTGGGTGACCCTGCCAGCTGCTTTAAAGGGAAATCTGTGTGCAATCACTGTTATGTAGCCTGCAGAAAGGGAATTACAAGTTCATCTGACGTTTGGAGATGCAGCATTTCCCTTCTGTTAAGGACTGATGCAAAGGGGCTTGTGTTGAATCAGTCTTGTTCTCACACTTTGGTCACTTAATTCCTTTCTTACAACACACTAACTGCTTCTACTCTGGCTCTGGTTGCTTAGTGATTTACCAAGAAACTTACTTCTAATATAGGTGCCTGTAACCTTTTACTCAGAGCAACACTAAAGGAATAGTAACCAAGAACTGGATTAGTATTGATGGCAAAAGCTAGGGGGTAGTATGGGGCATTCTCCCCTGCCTCATGGTTTCCTGTGCAGTGTTAATTATGCGGTTTTGAATTGTTAACTTACTGTGAGCCATTCCAATGGTAGCAACTTACCTTTCCATTTGTTTTTTTGCACTGTTTTTTTTGTTACGAAATGATGTAAGCTAATTCCACAGTGTATATAAATTGTATTTTTTTTAAATTTGTATGAATATATTTTTATTTGAACTATGGCACTTGGGAAGTATTCGTGTAACCATAACATGTCTGAGAGTAAAATGTTTGTGTGTCGTCTTCAGCACTTTCAAGGCCTTTTGATGTTTCTAGTGTTGTCTTATTTTTGCCCTTTATTATAATAAAACTAGTAGAACATGGCAATATCCAAGAACGTGATTTGAGGTAGATGAGTAGTTGCTATTATGACCTGTCTGGATCTAGCAGTTTGTGCAGAAGGTGTTCTGAGGCTGGGCAAAGATAAGAATTAGTGTAATACTTTAGGTTGTGACCACTCTAGTCCCATGTTCTGTCACAACAGCTGTTTAAAAGGAGGGAGTTATTGACTGTTTGATAAGGAGCTGAATTGTGCACATTGTGCTAGAGGTGACTGCTGCTTTTCTTACCTGAGAACTCTTGCTTTCCATCTTCCTCCCAGTAAGTTAATGAAGGACATCTAGAGTGCAGTGTTGCACCTCTTGTTTTACAGGTAGCTTCTCCAGGATGTGAAAAACTGTTAATTTCATCTTTAGCTTTTATTTAGTTTGTGGCTATCTTTCCTGCTTTATACTGCTGTCTACCTTACAGAAAAGAACTTGTGACAATTTTTCATCTTTCATCACATGCTTACAGGCCAAAAATGTGAGTAAGTACAGTCTTCGAGCACATAGAAATACCTGACCCAAAAGCTCACTGCCTTTCCATGTTTGTGCTGTTTTTCTGGATCGGGTAGCTGTGTTGTACAGGATGCACGTAGTAGCTCTCTGATGCACTCTAATACGAAGTTAGCCAGCAGCTCGTCTGGCTCCTGCCCTCAGTCTCACACTTGGTGTGTATGTAATGACAGGGAGACCCTGAAATAGATAAAAGCATCTGTTGGGAGGGTATGGTGGAAACTCTATGTTTGGGAGCTAAATAAGAAGTGCCATGGTGGTCTTAGTTAAGCTGTGCTCCTAGCCAGGAATCAGGGTAGAAGAGAGTCATCATGAGAAAAGAGTGGGGGAAACTGCTTCAGCTCTGCTGCTGCCGTCTGTCATAAATGCAGTAATGTAGGAGCGAATGAGAGAAGCATTTCCTTCCTAAAATTGAGGCACATCAATTGCCACTTTAGCATAACAGTAAAGGAGGAAATAGACTGTCTGTCTTTTGTCTACTTTCTCACCTCCTGCCCCTGAAAAAAAGGGGTGGGAGAGGTGTGTCTGTCCATGCTTACAGACACAGCTTGACAATTCAGTGTAACGGCAACTTCCTTGCAGCCAAACCTACTAAAGCAGCCAGCTGGAACGACGCAGATACCAGACACTTGGTTAGAGCCTTTGCCAGCTTTACGGCTGCTTTGGGTGTCAAGATTATATGCAAGGTGATTCCTATTGCAGAGAATAAAAGCAGTAAAGTTTCTTGCCTGACGAAGGAGGGATCAAAAACAGTTAGAAGTGGTGGTTTGTCTTGCATTTTACCATGGGTGATAGAGGTGGTTACTAGAAAAGCTGTGTAATACATTTATGCTTAAAGCAACGAACTTCATATTTAGATTAAAATTCCTTTCTACCCAGGTTTGTAGACTTGCTAAATCCAACCATATGTCATGATCCCTGTACCTGTAAATGGTGTATCTAGCTGAAGAATGTAGTGTTGTTCAATGCGATTTTTTTTTTTTTTTTTTTTTTTGCTTTGCTTTGCTGGCAGGACACAAGCTGCGTACTTTAGCATGTGTGCATACACATGGCAGGTTTGTATCATGCAGCACACACAGGAAGAAACAGGATGGCCGCCCTGAGCTTTGGCTGCACTTGTGTGCAAGATGAGAGAATGAAGCTGCTCTTCTTGTCCAGGGTGCTGAAGTGCTTTTAAGCGGCAGTGGGATACCCTCGGCC
Source organism: Harpia harpyja (assembly GCF_026419915.1). Classification (NCBI taxonomy): domain Eukaryota; kingdom Metazoa; phylum Chordata; class Aves; order Accipitriformes; family Accipitridae; genus Harpia; species Harpia harpyja. The sequence goes on from NC_068946.1 coordinate 6,622,396, forward strand.
TCTAGAGCATCCACTGTAGCTTTTCAAATGCAGTGTGTGGAAAAGCTTGATCATAGCTGGAATGAGATGGCAGCGAGTTCCACCACCATCTGGGAAGTAAGGGGTATCAGTTTGTGAGGTTTAGACATTGAGATCACTGTTTAAAAGTAAACAGGATGTCCCTTTCTCAAGGCTGTTTCAAAACTGCAGAAATAAAAGCACAAGTTGCTGCATGGGCCATGTGTGGTTTAACACACATTTTAGTGATTCTTAAGCATGTAGGAGTGGCAGACTGGAACCTATATATACCAGTTTGAATAGATGAACATAGAAAACAATACTGGGGAGAAGAACTCATGACTCATCTCTGTGGAATCGCTGACTTTACACATTGATTTTTTTTTTTTTTTTTTTTTTTTTTGCTTCTTCCCAATTCCAAGCGTAGCAGGCCTGACCCTAGCTGCCTTCTCACTACCTTCTGTTTTCTTAAAACTTCCCCTCCTCCCAAGTCTGCTTCTTTTTCTATACAGGATTCTGCTGGTTTTCCAAGAGAGCATTCAGGAGATGGGAAGGTCTTACAAATCATCCTTCCTTCCCACATAAAAGACCCCAAACTGTGGTTACAACTGTACGCCTTATTTTTGTCTTTTTTTGTGGAAGTATATCATTCAGGGATAGAATCTGCCTTTAGGAAAACAAAATACAGGCATGGTATAACCTTCTGTTTACAAAGGACAAGTTGTACTGTTGAGAGGGGAACTGATGTGCTCAGGATTCTTTGAACTAGGAACCCCAGTTGTACTAACTCCTTTTGTTCAGATAGGGTGATGGGAAGGCTGGCCTCAGAAACTGTTACAAGTGATCAATGAAAAGGACCAAAGGCAGCAGCTGTTTCTGGTTGCCAGCAGTGAGGTACAAGAGCCTATCCTCTGGTCTTAAAGTTTCTTCCTGCCTTTTTGTTTCACTCTGGTGTTTTCCTTCTCACTGTGAAACTGATCTTGAGACCTCTTTTCTTTATACTTGCAATGATGGCAGGAGTAAGACTCAAAGAACAAAGCCCACTGCATTCTATCACTTGCTCTGGTAAAGGATTGGAGCCAGCAGAAGATTCCCTTTTAAAGTTACTTGTCCATAGCAGCTGTCACTGCTATGGTTCAGCTTCAGCAGGAAATGACAGCATAGGGACATCTGCTGCAAGAAACATTTTTGATTTGTTTCAAGATGTTTCACACCTCAAAGGTGTGAGAAAAGCACCAGAAAAGACCCTCCTTCCTTTATCTCTCAGCAATGCCTCTGGACTTTTCCTTCTTTGGTGTGAAAATTGAGACACATGTGTTGGACAACTGGGTGCCAACCATCTAATGGGAGCTGTACCTCTGGGTAAGCATGCGAGTGACTTGGGGAGAGGCTGTTCTCAGCATGGCAGAGTTGTTAACAGGCTTTCTGCTAAATTCTGAACTGTATCCATGCTGCTGGTAGCCTCTGTCTTTGGGCATGGTGCCAGTGTACTATTGTCTGTAACGAGTTGCTGCCTAAGATGACTGGGACACACTTATCAAGCAGATGTCAATCAGCAAAGGCCTTTGGGGGCCAAGCTTCAGTGAAAGTAAACCAAGCAAGCTGGGTATGGCCAGATTGTTGTGCAAATTGGCACAGCTCCACGCTTCCCCGCAACAGCAGAGGATGTATGCCCTATACTTCACATGTGATTTCTTAGAGAAACAAAGCAGTGGTGACAGCTCCTCTTGGCATTCTTGTCTGCAGACTGGGATTTCAGTAAAACTTTTCATCTAGTGGGAAGCTGGAAAGGGATAGTGCAGTGTCTGAGGGGGAAAGAAACCCTCCAATCTAATTTGCAAAAAAACCCCCATGCCAACCAGACCACTTTTCCAAATGAGGCTCATGCCTTACAGTATGCATAAAGCATGCTAGTGTAATTGCTGTCTTTCAAAGTTCAAAGGAAAGAAAGCTGCTGAATTATGCACTGCCAGTCAGGGTTTCTGCCAGGAGCTATTAGGAAGTGAGTATGAAGTCTGGCATTGCAAGAGGTGGCAAATGTCATTAGAGCTGGGTGGAGGGTGTTAGCCTGGTCCTTTTCTGATCACACTGAGATGTGTCTGCCTTTGCACAATGAGCATGATAGCACTTGGATGCATCTTGGGTGCTGTGTTGTGGGGGGTTGATTAAGGTTTATAAAACACTCTGATGCCTGATAGGGTGGAGGAGGGCAGAATTTCAGGATGCTGCCCCATGGCTGGTGCTGAATAGTTACATGGAACCTAACCTGCATTAGCTGCTTGTGACATCAGCTCTTGCTTTGCAGTGTTGGCTTTGTCCCAAAGGCATCCTGTGGTTAGACTGTTTCTGAGTTGTTTACAATTACAGGCTACACTGTTTCCTTGTCTTGGGGCTAATTGACGGCACAGTTCCTAAAGCAAAACTCTGAAGTGTTTGGTTGGTTGCATGGCCACTAGCATTTTTCCTATGCTATTACTGACATGTCACCAATCTTATTTTCCCCTAGGGGAAGTTTCTGGAGAAGACTTGAGATGTATCTTGGATAGGTGTGAAGACTTAGTAGGAATTAATGTAGAACTGAAGATTCACACATCTTCAGTTCATGCCCTCACAAGAGCCTGGTACTGCTTGTTTCTCCTCCAGTCCAATCCCATGTTTTCCTCCAAAAAGTTCTACCAGGATTAGTTTTCAAAATTTACAGGCACCAAAGGTGGATCCACTACAAACCTGAAGAAAGCTACCTCACATTTAGACGTCGGTCTGTGCAGAATGGGCTACTGCTGGAAGAGAGCAGAGCCTAGTTAAAAGGAATACCTGCATCCTTTCATGGATAGCATGTGCAACTGTGCAAATCCACTTCAGTGACAGCAGCAGCAGAAGAAATAAAAGGCAGTCAGCTTAGCACCTGATGTGTATATGGGACGACAGGATGGTCCTTTGAATCTCTGAGCTATGAACACAAGTCCAAGTTGCTGCAAAGTAAGGTAGAGCATGAACGTGTAATGCATCTCGTGCTGTGGTAACTGCTTGTGCCTCTTTTCTTCCCCTGCTGTAAAGATCAGCCTGCTGACCTTCAGTGAAGAACAGAGCTGTGGCACTTGCCATTGATGCTGCTGGGTCACAGTGTATGTGGCTGTTCTGTGAAACAGATGATAAATTAATTCACTTACTAGCTTGCTCCTTCATTTCTGCACCTACAGGCTGAAATTTCTGGCCTAGCTGAAAGCAAGTTCCTAGTGGAGCCTTTTGTGTTTTCTGGATGCACCCTCTTGGTCACAGTATTTTTGTACTGTATTTAGAAAGCAATCAATACGGCTCTAGAGAGACATTTAGCTTTCAGATGTCCTTGCTTTCTCCATAAGCAGTGGGCTGCTTTTGTCTGTGTGCTTGTTTGGGACTGGCAGTTCCCAAGACTATTCCCTGCTCTCTCTAATCCAGCTCTCACAGCAACAGTGGCAGGTTTGCTTGTCCTTGGGGGTGATGCTCTTTGCCTGTAGAGCTGATCAGTGCTAAGTTTCTCTCATTCAGCTTTTCCAAGTGCTTGTTTCTGTGTGCAGTCCTATTCTGACCTGACTCTGAGATTTCCCTGGGGGAGCTTTACAGCTCAGTGTGTTTATGGGAGTAGCAGTAAAAATCCAGCCAGAGATGCTTTTTTTCCTAGATTGCCTACTCTCAATTACATTCTCCCAGACCGCAGGGTCTATTAACATACTGTCTGCAAGCCAATACAGACTTGTTCCACCAGGAACTGGCTTGCTGTTAATACTGGACCCACCTGGCTTTGGGTCAGGCAATGCCAACTCTTCTTGCCATTTTTAGCACATTCCACTGAACTCATTAGTGTTTTGTGCCTTGAGGGGCTGACAGGGAGGGACAATTTACAGTGTCTATGCAAGTTTTGCTTGACTGGGTAAAATTCAGCTCCAGCAAGGGCTGTTATTATTAAGAGTACGAGGATTGTTTTTACTTTCCTTTATAGTAGCACATGGGAAGTCAGGCTGTTGCCCGTTGCTCGTGTGGAGGGATCCACCTGCATGTTTCCATCTTGCTGCAGCAGGAAACAGGTGGCTGCAGGGGTGTGTTTGGAAAGCCTGTTTGAGAAGACAAAGCCCCGTTGTCCCCACAAAGGCTCCCCAAAGGGTGACTTCACACCACCTTGATTTGTGAAACTGCCTCTGCATAAATGCAGTCACTGTAGCTTTTCACTGCAGGGATGTCTCATGGTATCTGCTGGGAGTCTTGACCTGGCAATCTGTTCTCCTGCTAGGGAAACCTATGGCACTGCTAGGGCACTATGGCACAGAGTATTTTATCTTTGGCTGGTGCTGCTGGAAGGAGAGGCTCTGACATGTGATTTGTATCACACTAGGTGTTGTTTACCATTGGAGTGGAGCAGAATGATTCCCTCAGAGTAGGCTTCTGCTCTTCTTCCCTAGGGAAGAATCACAAGGGCCAGTGTGGCAGGGAGCACGCAGGTGCCTCTCAGAGGCCATGTCAGTAGTACAGGGAGTGACTGGGAGGGCGGCTTGTCAGAAATGCAATGTGTGACATAAGCCCTATTAAAGTGGTACAGCAGCCTTAGCTGTAAACAGGCATGTGCAGGAGTGGTGTGTCATTCAGCACTCAAACTTACAGTTTCACTGTAGCTATGGTTCCTGAGAGCTGTTGTCAGCAAATGTCATGGCTCTGGCACATCTGCCTCCCCGTAGCCTATCTTGACCAAGTATCATTCCTCTCCCTATGCGTATATACATCAGCAAAGTCAGAATTAGACTTCTGCAGTTGAGTCTATCCTGGTGCTGCTATATTCTTAGGCCCTGAACAAGCTTTCTGCGGTGCTCCAGCAATGGCTGCTGGGAACGAGACCCAAAATTAGATGCTCAAAATAACACAGTTTCTAGCAGTATGTGCAATCACAGGACAGTTGCGTTGAACATAGGCTCAATGCCATTGCTGCAGATGACTTGGGAATCCAAGCTATTTGGTCTCTGGGGTGCTAACTGAATGTAGTCTTGGCAATATAACCCTATTTGGGGGAGGAAGAATGTGATTTGGGCCAAATTCAGATCATAGGTGTGAAATCTAGCTACAAAGGCTTAAATGAAACCTTTATCAATAGACTTGCAGTGTTCCCATTAACCTTGTTTAGAACAACTTTATGAGGGGCCATTCCCAGAAAGTGATACATGTACAAGCTGCTTTGTAATTGGAGTGATCCCACCTGCCCTCACATGAGAAATACCATGAGAGCATTCAAGCCCATTGAGGATCCATCAAGAAACACTGGGGATCAGCACCTCAGCCACATGCAGAGTGAGACAAGACACAGTTAATGATGTATCTTTCTGTTGATGCTTGTAACCTTTATTTGGTCAGTGCTAGAAAGCATATACAATGAATTCCCTTTCCTCCCTCTGATTATATTGAAATTTGTGGAGTGTTGTGATTTTTCTTATTTCTTTTCATGTAAATTTTGCTTACATGAGGGATTTGTGGCAGTTCCCTTGACTGAATAATCTATACCAGCAAAAGGACTCTCTTGTTACTGAAACCCTGTCTATAGGAAGACTCATGTTGGTCTTTCAATGTTGAGCAAGCTTTTTTTTCCTGCTAATCTGTTATGATTTCTTAGTGCAGAGGGGAAAATTCTAGTGAAAAAACTCATTTTCATTTCTACCAAGTTCATACTTTCTCCGTCTTGTGTAAGTAATATCCAGCCTTGTGGTACCAGAGTACCAATAAAACATAGGCTTTTGACTTCAGGAAAATACAAGAAATTGTAATGCAACAGACAGGAGAGAGGTCCAACATGGATGTCTAATGTGTTAGTTTTATTTAAAGATGATCTCTTGGTGCTAAAGTAAGAAATGTTCTTTAAAAAACATCAAATAAATAAATAAATAAATAAATAAAAATAGGAATAACTTTCTGTTGAAGAGCTTAGCAAGCATCCGGCTTTCATCTTGGGAGGAATGGGTACTGTAAAGCATTCTTCAGAGTAGGGTATAGGGAGGTTGTCCTAATTCTTCCTGGAACCTGCAAGCCAAACACGAAGTGTTACCAGTATCTGTTCTCTCAGTATACGCCACCATTGTCAGCAGTGCTTTTACCTACTAGATCAATAGACACAGGCTTTCTTTTGAAAAAACAGTACTAGCTTAAATGTTAGGCTAAAATGAATTTCTTAAACCATGTCTTATTAAAGACTTAAATGAGAGCCTCCTTCTCCCTTGTCACATGACACAGATGCAGTCTGTTCTATTCAGCAAAATGGCTTAGGTGGGACTCACCATTGCAACCCATTCCACTCAGGGAGCCGATTCTATCAATTCTTCTGCCGAAGCAGCCAGAATCTCTCATCATCCTGGGCATCTGCAGCCCCCTCAGTCTCTTGAGGAAGGGGTCCCTGTAGGACAGAGGGCTGCTGGGTGCTAGCCTGGGTTCAGCCTTCTGGTCATCACTCTCATCTATGAGTTCTGGTGGGATCTCCTGGGTTTTGGGTTCTTGCAGGTCAGGATTAGACTCCAGGGCTTCAATCATTGCAAACTTATCCTCCAGTCTCTCCAGCAGAGCCTACAACAGAAGGATTAATTTAATGAAATTCCTAGTTTTGTGGTCATTTGCTAGCTCTTCCAGTCATCCAGTTCTGCATTCAGCAATGGTCCCATAGCCAGCCCTAGGGAGACTGTCAGGTTGGATCCCAGGGTTGCTGGTGATACTTGAGCTCTGTCGCCTGCAGTAAATCCCTGTACACATTAATTCCACCTACGGGTAGCTCTAGCTGAGAGCTGAATGAACCTGTTTGCCACCAAAGTGTATCTTACTGGCAAGGTTAGAAGAGCTCTTTGCAGAGAAAAAAAGCAGGGTTGGAGTTGCACGGGGAGATACTACTCAACACACCAGTGGTACACAATCTCAAAGTACCTCTGAATCCATAGTCCCCTCCTGTGTTCTTAGAAGTTGCCTGCAATGCTTCTTGCCAGCAGTTGGCTTTCTCTCTTTTTTTTTTTTTTTTTGCTATCTGCTTGCTTGTCACCCCTTGCTATTTCAATGGACATCACTTGGAGAAGCTCTCAGTGTTTTCACTGATCTCTGCCTCAGGAGTTACATGATTGCTTCTCCTTAAAGTAACATGCATCTCCCTGAAAATACCTGTATGCTAAATCTATGTCTGCTATGTGACTTCTTCCTGAGTACTGTTCTCTCTAATTTTTAAAGCTTTGTGTAACAGGGATCAGATAACCTCCTCAAGGGCAGCTCAACCAATTAGAGGAATCTAGTTGTCCATCTCTAGAAGCAGAGTGGAGAGGAGTGAGCCTTATGGCTTGCTTGACAGTGAATGCATTTGGAAGCCACTCTTCTTGGTTAGCTGCTGGAAACAGCCTAGAGGGATGCGGCAGTTTTAGCTTTGGCTGACGCTGTCCTAATCATCATAGGGAGTTTGTTCTCAGGGTGTGATGCTGTGAGAAGCTGGTCACTGGTACCAGTCCAAGGAAAGGTTTGAGCTTTCAGACTTCATCTTAAGACTGAGTCTTAAGCTTGTACTGTGCTGCAACAGTGGATGTTCTCATTCCTTAAAATATGCACCTGGTAATTTCATAGCTCTAGAAGCTTTTCTGGATGAGTCACAGTAAATGATCATACTATTCCTCTAGCAACTTTTCTAAAATTTTGACTTTGGGTGCTCCATTTTACCTCCTTATCTCCCATCCACATGCAGCCAGTTCTCTTAAATCCACAAAGCTAGAGCTGTATGGCTGTCCACCTTCACTGTTCCTGCCATTTAGTGGGATAAACAGAAGCCTACCTGAAAGTTTTCTGTTTGTTCTTATAGAGCTACTGTGATGATTTTTTTCCCTCTCTGGGACTTTGCTCCCAGGAAGGTGGATCTTTAAGAGAAAAAGAACCGAAAACCCAAAGCAGGCATCCTACATCAGAATTTTGTTTCTCAGTGCTACCCAGTAACTCAAGTGAACCCAGCACTGGAGGATATTGCTCTATAGAGCTTCTTTGAACCCCTGTGAAGAACTGAGACTTTGTCCCCCAGCATGTGATTGCTGATGTGGCTATCCAATCGTGCAAAATATTAGCAAAAACACCACCTCACACTCTGCTAAGTACCCCAAAAGTTTAACCTTGCAAAAGGAGAAAGTCCTCACCTCCATGCTGGCCAGTTCTTTGGCAGGGCTGAGGCTGTAGATAGGGTTGGCTCTGCTGAACTGGAGTTGGATGAGCAGCAGCAAGAGGAAGCCACAGGAAAATGAGCCTTTAGTGTCCATGGCGCTGGGTTCGTTGGGAATAGGGAAGTTCAAGCTGTTTCTTCTGAGATGTCTCTTCAGGTCTCTCTCTTCCTTGTCCTATCCTCTCTCTTCCGAAGCTTGTCTTTTATACTCTTTGGGTGTGATCTCTGCTTCCTAGGTTATCAGTGGATTTATCTGGGGCACATTCCAGTCCCACTGCAGGCATGCAGCTCTGTCAAGGGAAGATTCCCTTTATTAGCTGTCATTAGGCAGCAGCTGCTGTTGCTGAGGAATGTATGTCACAAGTCAGTGATTTCATGTCACTCCCCCTCCTCTTGATACCAGGCGCTGTGATTACATAGTCCAGTTGGAAATTCTTAGCAATTTTCTTTCAAGAGACCCCTATGGTCAGATTTACGGAGATGGGAAACAACCCTGAAACTGCTCTAAACTCCGCTTAGAAGCTTTCCATAGGGAAATTACCTTTTACAGGGAAAACAATAGGCTTTTCAGATGAGTATTTGGTGGAGAGTGAAGGCTGAAGATAAATCTACTTTTAGGACACCTAAAGTATCGTGCACATTTTCCTTCTATATATGGAATATGCACAGCCACTGCATACCATGGAGTGTGCTGAAAATCCCAGGTTTGGGCCACTTCTCCTTTCCCATTGCTGTTGAGGTGATATCACCATTGAGACTTTGTATTTGTATGTTGCCAACAACAGAGGCGCCCCGATCTGCACCTCAATACAGACGGTAACTTCTAGACTGACTCTGCAGGGACAGCGAGTACTTCCAGCGCCCCGCGACAACTGACTTCGACACCATTGAAAAACACTAGTCTTTATTAACAGCTAAATGTTTAAATCAATGGGATTTCTTTAAACATCGATGGTAAGGCTTGACCCTACGTCAATAAAACTTAAAGAAGAGATGGTCAGATTCAGGAATAATCTTCCTGTACCGTCATACAAGAAAGCAACTTGCTCAATGGGAACTTTAGATAGATGGCTTTCGGTGTTATTCAGCAAAGGCATCAGAATCTGGCCCCAAGGAAGAATGAATGAATTTGTGTATATGTGTGTTTTGGGAGGGGTTAAAATGAAATGTTTAGTTTAATATATTAAAAACAAAAAGTATTTATTTGTTTCTTTGAGAGCTGAAGTTTTCAAGATTAGCTAAAAACTGCCTATGCTTAAATGCAAAATTACAAAAATGCAGATTTGATGCAAATTCCTCTTCCAGCATTGTCTTTGTGCTTATAGTGCAATTAAAAATTTATCTTTTTTACAGAACTGCAGGAGGGTTCTAAATTATGAAGCATATTGCTTATTCTGCATTTTCCTAATGTCTCCTGTTATTCTAAATTGAAACAAGAATGAATATATGAGCAAGTTGAATATGTCAGTGTAGTAATAATTTGTTGACTTTAATATGAATATAGATCTTGAAAGAATCTCCTGAGTACAGTTTCTAAATAATAACAGGACGATAAAATATTTCTCACGTCTTAACATGGTGTTTGTGTACAAACATGTGCACACACTGTTCACATGATCAGCTACCAAAATTATACTAGAAAGGACATTCTCAAGGTTGTGAAGTCAAGCTCAAATGCTACTTTTTCCTAATACAGCCTGAAGTCAGCTCAACTCTGCATGTGTTCTGATGAAGCCCTTTATTATAAAAGCACTCTCTATTTTTCCCCAATGCTTGCTTTTTTCAGTACATGGAGGCAGTACTCATTTTTTGTATTATTGTATGTCCCAACACATTCTTATTTTGTGCTATTAAGACAGAACTAAGATCCTGATAGCTTTTTTTTAAATTAACACTCCATGTTGCAGTGTCTGTATAATTCACTAATTAGAAGTATTCCCTTACTGCTGCTTTTGGGTGTGTATGTGTGTGTTTGCGCCAGGGCGTAACTGGGTTTTGGAAATTGAGAAAGTGTGAGAAGATAAACCAGAATTATTCATTAATATTGAGTTTCCAATTTAAGATAACTAGGATCTGTTATTGTTTTATTCTTTCTTTCTTTTCACCCCCCCACCTGCTAAGTATTCTCTAGTGCTATCTCTGTGCAAAAACAGTCTGTCCCTTGATCTGAGTTTTGCCTGAGAGCTCAGCACACCTGTAAAGCAACCCCTGGGGCACAAACCCAGCAGCAAGAAACCAAGGAACACAATATCCATCACAGGTGTGAAATACTTTTCTTTGAGTGACCTGTCCCTGTGAAACAATCTAATATTCCAGGATTGTATTCAATAACCTGGACCCAGAGATACTCCTTTCTTTTACTGGTTTGTTCCTTTTCCATCTTCCGTATTCCACAGCAGATAAATGAGATGTAGGGGCCTGACTTCAGCCTTGACAACACTTTTCTAAGACAGGGAGATTTCTGTGCATTATTTCATGTACTATGTATGGAAGGATGTAGATGGGATAAAATGGCTGACCGTCACAGTAGCTATTGTATTTTCAAAGCCAAATTTTGCCCTCTATTATCCCTCTCAGTCCTGCTGAAGCAAATGGAGTGTAAAATGTCAGAACTCAGTTCACTGTTGTTGAAGCTATAAAGCTCACTTGTTTGTTTGCTTGTGGTATCTCAGTATCCTCACCTTGGCAAGATTAATATGAACTTTAGGCTTTAAAGCCCAGCAATGGATAGTCAAGATTCAGGCAATGTCCATGCCTAGCTGGCTATTTGCCTAGTAAAACCCCTGTTGGGAGTCTTAACAAGGCAGCAAGTTCTTATAAAAAGCATACTGTGACCGGTTTTAGGGTTGGGAAATTGGCATATTTCCCCAGGATCCCAGGGTATGGGATAGAAGTGTGGGATATGAGGCTCCATTAGAAAGCAGCATGGGTTGCTCAGAGCAGAGAGGGAGAGCACCAAGGGTGCTGCCAGCAGCCCTGTGTGTGAAGCCCTGCAAGGAGGAGCATGGTACATGGACAGAGCTCAGCTGAGGGTGACACTGCCCCTTCCCCAGCAGGATGATGAGATGTCCTTGTTTTTCAGCCCTGTAAGGCTAAGGACTGTAAGCCTAGGGGCTGGTGTCATGTGGATTCCTTCTGCTGATAGATCTGTCCTAACCGATGCCCCTACCTGCAGCACTTCCTTTCTTCTAGTGATGTCCATTCTCCTGTTGCCATTTTGCAGCTGAGGAGTGCTAGAGTGTGAGCTGATTGTAAAGTGCCTTTGTAGTCCTGTTCTGAGGAAGAGGCTGGATTTGGATTCCTTTCCTCTCCCAGTGACTAAACCCTTTGACAAGACCAAGCCATACCCCACCCAAGCTCTCTTTCCCTGCCTCACATTTCAGTTAGATTAAGAGGGAAATGAAGAGATGAGGCCATCGGTGCATGAAACGAAAGGGAAATGTAATAATGTCCAGTGCAGGGCATGCAGCACCAAGATCATAGGACAAGCCATACTGCAATTAAGATAGTTAAGTGTTGCCTCACTCTTTCCATGAGGGACGAAACTTATTTTCATCCCAAACGTGGATTGTTTCTCCCGCTGACTGGGATATATTATCTCTGTGATGTGGCTGCCCCTTCATTGCTGGACACTCCAGGCTCAGTGTGGCCCCTGCCTCTCTCAGTTCCTTTAGAACAGGGTGTTTGGCAACGCCTTGAGCCTTTTTGTCTGTTTAGGGCTCCCTGTCCTTCACAGCCTTGTCCTGAGAGGCCGGAGAGGGCTTTGCACAAAACCCGGGCAGAAGAGCAAGGGGGGCTTCGCTGAAGCCGAGTGACACGAGCTTGGGGAAAAGCAGTCGTGTGAGCTGTGCTGGCCCGAGGGAGCCGGGCTTGGCTGCTCTCCGGGACCGGGTAACGGGGAGGCCGAGCGCCGAGCGGGCAGCGCCGAGCCCCGGGCAGGCGGGGGGAGCCCGGCGGGGCCGGCGCTCGGCGTGCGGGGCGACTGGCGTCTGTCCCGGGTCCTGAACGCCTCGCGGCCCTTCGCCCGCAGCAGCAGCCGTTCAGCAGCCGCTGCCAAATGTATTTTTAAAGCAATGTAGCCTTTCTGTCCTTAGCGGCACCCCATGCCGGTCCGCCGTGCCAAACTTGGCACCGATACCAGCGGCTTAGCGCGTGTAGGACACTACCTGGAATTAACCCTAAGGCCAGTGCCCGCCTCCCGGGAGGATTCACAGCTAGCAGCGGTGAAGCCATCGGGAAAGGCATCGCAGCTCACTGCCGCGGTCCCAGAGCTGGCATTGGTGCCTGACAGTCCCTCTTCAGTGCAGCGTGGAGGGTCACTGGACTGATCATTGTCCTGGAAGGATGCGACCACCATCCCTCCTGCTGCTGCGACCCTCCGGCAAAGGCTTGTCCAGACTGGGTGGGATGCTCCGGCCAGGGTCGGGAGCGAGCCCTTAAGGCAGAGGGAGAGGGGCGCTCTGGAGGGGATTTCTCTATCTTCTGACGGTGTTCTACGCCGTGACCGAAAAAACACTCACAAAAGGCGATGCAGGCTTTGTACAAAAGTTTATTGCTCCATCGCCCACCCCCGCGGAGGCCCCGAGGGGGAGCCTGACTGGCTGCTGGGCACCGGCCTGGAGGCTCAGGAAGCGCTTGGGAGCTGGTCCCGGCTTCAGCTTCTCCCTCTCCTCCAGAAACCTGGGAGAGAAGGGCAGAGAGCTGCTGGGGGAGCCGCTCCGAGGCTTTCAGCCGAGGACAGCGACCGCTCTCAGCGGCTGCCCCGGCCGCCTCCGCTTCGGCGGGCAGGGGCGAGCTCCGGGCTCCCCCACTTCCCGGAGCCGCGGGGAGCCGTGGGCTCTAACCCGGCACCTACGGGCTTTGTACTGGTTGCATCCCAGCCCCGTCTGCGCGCCGATCCTCTCCATCCTCGTCCCAAAGCAGCCGGAGAAGTGCCTCCGTCTGTAGGAGGAGAGGAGGCTTCTCCACTGGTTCTGCCCCTCCGCCGGCTGGGGGGGGCTGGGCGCCGGGAGCGGGGCACCCGGCGGGCCGCTCTCCGCCCCCGGGAGGTCCCACTCGGAGCCGCCGTCCTCAGCCCCGGCCATCGGTTCGTCTTCCAGACCCGGTTCCCCTTCCTCCTCCTGGAGCTGCCCCAGCGCCTCCAGGAGGTCCTGGAGAGGGAAGGAGAGGGGAGAAACGACGGCCGCGGCGGGGGGACGGGGAGCCCGGTTCCTGCCCGCTTCGCCCCGACGGGACGGGTGCGGGTGGCCGCCCCGGGAGCCCCGGCCCGCCCCTGACCCGGTACCTGCAGGGACCGCAGCTCCGCACCGTGCTCGCCGCCGGCCGGCTGCGCTCCTGCCCATGGCAGGACCAGCAGCAGCAGCGAGGCCCCACAGCAGAGAGTCGGGAGCTGCATCCTATCCTATCCTATCCTATCCTATCCTATCCTATCCTATCCTATCCTATCCTATCCTATCCTAACCCAGCTGGGCACCGTGTCGCTGCTTTGCCCATGGATGCCTCTCCTTATATCCCTACTCTCTGCCCGGAGGGAGCTCAGCTGCTTCCTGCCAGATCCCCGCAGGAGTCGGAGTGCCGCACTCTGTCCCCCGTCTTTGATAAGGGAACTGGTTACAACTGGCCCCACAGGTGACCCTCCAGGAGAGGGGGGTCTCCTGAGTGCAGCAACTCCTCCAGAGGGAGAGAACTGCCCCAAGTCATCTCCTCCCCTCCTGGCAGCACTCATTTTCCCAGAGATTTCCTCCCCCTCCACCCTCTGCTCTTCATCACTGTTAGGTAGGAGTTGATGCAGTGAAAGGACCTTGCACTTTCTGCCTCTTTGCTCTGCTTCACATCTACAGGCATGCGGGAGCTGTGAGCTGGCCCAAGCAGGGGGTTGAGTTCCCCTCCAAGGGGATGAGCGATGGATCATTTCTCCTCCATGGGGAGGAGAAGTGGGGGGAATCAGAAATTTTCCTCTGTCTGCAGCAGCTCCCAACAGCTTTTTCTTCTCTGTATACATATTTTTGTGCTATGTGAATAGACCATGTCCTGAGATTTGGGTTTAGGAGATTTTCCTTCCTTGCAAGTTCATGTGATGATGGTTCTTGACTTCCTCCGGCATTGCCTGCAAACGCTTCCCTCTATAGCTAAGAGGCACTAATGTTTTAGTGGCCTAAGTCTGCCTTGAGCAATGGTATAGCTGACCACTGCTATAAATACTTGCTGTCTAGCCATGCCTTGGCTACAGCAGTGAATCAGTCACCACCCTCTCCTCATATCCCACCATCTTTCCCATAAATGATGGTGTGTTCTGTCCCCCACAGCTTGGGTTGGAGTGAGAAATTCCTGTGGAAAAAATGTTCTTTCCAGAAAGCCCAGGGGCCTTGCCCAAAGAAAGAGATTTTGTAGATCTTTAGATTTAGGCTCCCCAGATAAAAGTCTCTGAATTACCAATTTGGCGATTGTAACAGGCAGCCTGTTTGTATGAAACTTTCTCTTATTTTGCCTCAGAGCTTTACAGCAGTTTCTTATTAACTTTCAGTAAAACTTTCAGTGTCTATTCTGTGTGAGTGGTGAATTTCAACTATAAATGAGTACAATTTCCACTGCTCCCAGGGTGCAAATCAAGATGACCCTGTTAGATCCTTGCAGAATGAAAGTCAGAACCCATGATATCCAGTGGGTAGAGCAGCAGGCAGGGTAACATTAAAGCAATTACACTAAGTCTCTGCCTTCTGCCCTCCTTGTTTGCTTAGCCAGTACACTCATAAATCTCTCTGATTTCACTTGATACGCAGTGATTTCTGCTTGGGCCCTTATTTCAGAGATTGTCCTAAAGCTCAGCAATGCCAAGGAAAGCCTTTCCTCCGAGTTCAGAGGGTTTTGAACCAAGCTGTTGTAGACTTATTGCTGCTAAGTGCTGTAAGAACAAGCAACAACATACATTATGCTTTTACATGTCCTTCCCCCATTTTCTTGTCCTTCTGTTCCACAAATCTACCTACAGCTGACATAATTTATCTTAGATTGGAAACAAACTATCAATATCAGCTGGTGGGGGACAATGATCTCTGCATCCAGTAGTCTTAACAGTTGGCAAGTGGTTTTGTTTAAGGCATCACAGCAAAGAAGAATCTGGCAGAGAAACGAGGTGCATGTTTTGAAAGTACGGTACATGAATGAAGGAAGCTCGCATCATGAGTGTTATGTTTATACAGAATAAGAGCAGATAGCTAAGGTGAGGATGCGCATCATGGATTTTGTGTGTAGTAAAGACAGACAGGAGTGGAAAGGGATAAAGCAGCGAGAGTGTACGGGATCTGTGTGATGACCAAGTGAAATAAATGCAATTTAGCCCTCTAATAATAAACTAGGCAGACTTGAATCTTGGATGAGACCAAATCTTGACTGCTGCCTAACATCATTTATAAAGAGGTACCCCAAAAGCAGACACATTTCAGAAAGATACCTGTATGTTTCTTTCTGTGTAGGAGTAGTTTTATTGCAGGCTTTTCTCCTCTGCAACTTCTGTAATCCTAGTCTGTAAATTCATGCACTGCTGCTTAGTGGAGATGGAAATGACACAGCTAGAGATGAGCTTCCCCCATCTGACTGGCTTGTTAACTTCAAAGGTTAGCTTTGATTATTTAAATGCTAATAGAACTCAGCAAATTACCTAAAGTACAAACACACCTGGCTTCAGTCCTAGGCATCTAATTATGGAGCCTTTAATGTGAAATAAATTGTTCTTGCTTTCTGAAAAGTGGCTTTTTAAAGTGTTCACACAAAATGCCAGGTGATGGGATGGCACATTACCAGTTCAGCCTCTGTGGAATTGGAGCTCTTATCTGTTTCTTATTCCTCTTCTGTAGGATTTTGTTCACAAGTGTTCACAGTTCAGTCTTTGACCTCCTCTGACCTCTGTTATTTTATCTGCAAATAATTTCAATGACCCACAGTTTATGTTAGTGTAGCTGAGTTTGGAAACAGGCTGAGGATGTTCAGGAAACAAACTCCAGTAACACTTACCCTTCATTGGATTTTCAGTGAAATTTCAAAATCAGGAAGCTTTTATGCCTATGAGAACGTGCCTGTTCCTAGGGTTACTGAGAGCTGGGAGCAAGCTATCAGACCCAGGATTATTAGGAAGGAGGCTGTAACGTTTCCATTAGCACCAACTGTCACAAGATACTAGCTCTTCATTGTTTGACACCATAATGGTCCATCAGCTTCGTGGATTAACCTTTCCACTGTATAGATTGAACCTGGGCCAGCCCCGGGGCTAGCATACCTGAAGAGGGACTCTATTTAAGAAAGCTGGATGCTTCCTGTCAAGTTCCCACAAACAAGCATGTCTGCTTCTTCTTAGTGTAAGCTGTCGTGTATTGGGGGAAAAGAAGTGAAAATCTCTTCCTGACTCTATGAAGGTGTATTAAGTTAGAATAATGAATCAGAAATCTCTCTGCTCACGTTTGTGCAGGGCAGAGGTCTTTGTATGACAGAAGCTACAGCAAGGGAGAGTGTTATCTGTATGGCCCAACAAGACTCCAGACCTCCAGGAGAATTTGCCCACAAATTACTGTGTAGTCTATGGGGCTCCATCTAGAAAAGCTGTTCATACTGATCAGACCACAGTGTTAGTTTTAAGACATGCATAGCCTGTCTATTAATAAGTGAATTATGCTGAAAACTGATTTATTCTTTCATCCTCCATTCCCCACTTTAATTCTTCATCTGACTGGTGAAATTCTTCATTTTCTTGTTGTTTTGCTTAGGAAAGGCAACACAGACTATAATAAATTCATTATATGGACTCTTCTGTTGTTCGAGAGCTTGTACTCAGGGGTGCCTATGTAAGTGATGAGACTATTCCTTGCCAGCCAGTGTCTGTTCAGGGCATTTTCACTGTTGCTGCTGCTTTGTTATCAAAATTAACTTAAACAGAGTAAGTAGCAAACTGTTAACTAGAGAAGCCTTCAGGATATGTTGTTGAATTTTCAGCTCAGGATTTGTGTTGATAGCCTCGTATCTGGTTTGAGGAGAGAAAGATTCTGGAGGATGGAATAGCCATAGACAGGTAGAATTAATGGTAATTTCTAAATGTGCAAGAGATATTGAAAGGGTAGAAGATTGCAAGAAAATAGAGAGAGAAGCTATTGGTAGCTTGTGCAAGGGGAGAGTATCTCCATTAACAAATCGTTCTGTGCTTTCTGGTCTCTGATAGTCAGCTCTTAAGTGTTGAAGCATATGTTCATGAGCTTGTTGTACTGATGTCCTTCCTAGAGCAAGTCTGTGGCATCAGGGTGGAAGCTGTATCTTGAAAATAGCATGAGAGAAGAACAAAGCTTTCTCTAGTTTGGCTCTGGGGTCTTGGATCGCCTTCATTCTATTGGAGTTGTGGTTAGAAGGAGCAGAACCAAATCATAGAGTTTGTTTAAGTGATTGAGGCAGGCCCAGAAACTAGACCTCTATCTGCTCTGTGCAAACAAGCTTTCTTAATGAGAGCTGAACTGCCAGGGATTCAGAGCACATGCAGCTAGAGGGTTGCTTTGCATAGATGTTTGCACTCCATGTTGCAGTTTACATCCAGGGGTCCTGTTAGGAATAGACTTATTACAAGAATATTTTCTTGCAGGAGTATGTGTCTTGTGGGCAAGAAAATGGGAGGAGTACAACTGTGTAGGCCATCTGTCCACTCCAAGCAAAAGGCTGGAAGTGAACAGCTGTGGCTGTGACCGTCAGTGTAGACATTTGTGTTCCATGTGTGAGCGTGGAAATCTTCCTGATTTCCATGAAGTTGCTTGCAGAGTTCAGCTCTCATCAACATCAGGATAGCACAGTCATGATCTTGGCAAACCAGCCTTCATACAGAATTCCTTTGGCTCAGGATGTTTGCCAGGTAGGTGTTCTCCGATTGGTCGTAGTTAGATTCAGTGAATACTTGGTTTGCTTAAAAAATAGAATGGTCAGATAAATTTTTTTTTTTATAATTTTGACTTTACTTTTTTGTTGGAAAAATGCTTTGCAATATCTGGATCTGCCTATGGAAGAGTAGGGTGCCCTTGAACTTTCTTCAAAGAAGGATAGCATTTTTTTTGGACAAGATGAGATATACTAATAAGAAACAAATGTTTTCCTCTGTCAGGGGCAGATCCAAATGCAGCGTAACAGCTTTCTACTCATGTCAGCTAATACAGCTACCCTTTTAGTTCAAATTGTGGTGGTCAAAGACTTGGGGTGTTGTGTCCTGGTTTCTGATGACTCGTTTGTGAAGATGGCTATGTCAGTCTTGTTCCTGTTATATTTATATTTAGATAGTAATATCTTAACTTCAGAAAGGTTCTTTCGGTGAAAAGAAGGGCTTGTTTGATTGTGTGTCCTTTTTATTATTTATTTTAAGAGCAGGTAAAAAGCCCTTTTTACCAGAAAGTAGCCCCTCTGAAATGCTTCTGAATTCTAGTGGATTGTGTCTAACAGCAAACTGGGGCACTGTTTCAGTTTCAGGAATGATACATGAAAGATTCACAGCAAAGACTTGAAGCAAATTCACCAGATTATGGAAAACAATTTATTATTTGTGACATAATGAGACTTGTTTATTTATAGGTGTAGTACACAAACAGTACAAATGTTTTTTGTAATTCTATTTCAGGTAGATGTTCACAAATTATTACTCTGATACAAATAGGCAGTACAGCAATGGTGTTTTCTCTTGGCCGAGTAATTCAGGGGAGAGGTGGGGTGCAATTTGCTCAGTACATCATGAAGTAGATGGATTGGTGGAGCTAATGTGAATAAAGGCTGAATATCTTACTGAGAGGCAACAGGTCCTTTGAAACCTCAAAGTCAGTCCTGTCAAGAAAGCAGAGGAATAAGTAAAAGAAAGAGAAGTCAACAGGATTTCACGCATGGAAATTGACTGATTTCTTACTGTTCTAGGGCCAGGTTCAGCCTCACTGTTCTGCTCATAGTTTCTTTGGATTGACACAAGCATCCCTAGGGAGCTGGTGCAAACCTCTCTGATCTGGCTTCTGTGACAAGATGAAATGCATACAGCTTGGAGAAAGGAGTGAAAGCAGGTAAAGCAGAGATGTGGCATTCACAGATTTTAAGTATACATCTGATGACAGTGAATTCTGAGAGTAAAATTAGTAAACTGTGATAGGAAGGTAAAAGTTACTTTAAGGCACCATTTCCTTAAAGCTGAATTAAATCTGCTCTTCTGCATATTTAAGCAAGTTATACACAAACACACAGACAACCTACCTCTGGCTTTCTCTTACCATAGTAAGCAGTTAGCATCCTAATCCACTCAGCGACCCAATTCTGTCCAGCTTGACACCAAAACAGCCCCTGGAGAGGCCCTTTTTGCTTCTGCCTCGGTATCTTTGGGGTAAACTTAGGAGGTCACTGAAGATCCTCTGGACAGCACTATCACCCATGGACATGCTCTCAGGCTGGTCCATGGTGTTTCGGGTCCACTGAAGTTCAGCATCTTGCTGATCAAAGGCACCTGTTGGGATCATGTCGTCTTGCTCACGGTCCCTCTCTTCTGAGACCAGGGAATGCTCCAGGTCCTCATCTAACAGTTTGGACAGACTCTGAAAAAAGGGAAAGGGAGGTGGTGGAGAGGGAGAAGAGAAGAAAAAGGAGGGGTTCTGGAAACTCTGTCATTATTTTAGTATAAGCCATGCTCAGTGCTAAGTTTGGAGAAACTTATTTTGAACATTTATCAAAAGATGAAAGTACTGAAGTGATTTCTGAAGCTGATGATGGTTATCTTTAGTTTCTTCTGGCTCACCAAGCTGCTCTGAGCTAACACTGTATGCTGTCTCAAAATGCTCTAAGGCTCTATGCTGTTACAGTATTCTATAGTTCTGAGCTGACAAACTGCCAGTTAAGTCTTTCCTGGAGCTGGGTATCTGGGGTATGGGATAAATTGTGAAAGATGTCAGAAGAGGCTTTTTCAAGAGTGAATAAGGAACAGGAAAAAATAGTTGATACCTTGGAATAATAAGAGAAGTGATGCGATGACAGGACACATGCTGAAATTGGTGCTAGAAGGATTATATATTTCTTTACAGATTGGGAGGTTACTTCTTATTTGGGAATACCAGTTCCCTAGTCAGGTAGCTGAAATGTGTTTTGCTAATGACTTGGAATTCCTGCGCACACAAATACACACACGCATATGCGCGCGCACACTTCCTATTTTTCTCATGTTCTGCCTCTGGGACTCGCAAGCAGGGACTGCATTACTGCACTACTGAGTTGAGGGGGAGATCATGCAGGTACAACCCATTAATTCCTTTTTCATCTTAAACCAGGAGCTTCAGGGAGGATCATGCAGGTGACTACTCTAGGGCTCTAGATCAGAGTTGTTACAGAAAAATTCCTTTTACTCCAAAAGTTTATTGCTTCAATCAGTCACAGGATGACCCTAAATCCGCAACCCCCAAATTGACCCCACAGGAAAAAACATTTTCCTTTCATTTGCCTCATGTGATCAGAAATTTAAATCCAGTAATCGATTACTTTAGTTTCCTTCCATTTAATAACTCTGTGTCTGCCCACCTCACGGTTCCTGCTGTCATGATCTCTTTGAGTGTCTCCTACTGCTTTAGCTGGATTGGAAGAAACGGAGCTAATCTGAAGTGTCTAAGTCTTAAAGAAGCATCAGCTTCTTTCAGTTCTATTGAGCAGCCAGTCACTTACCTGTAAGCTGGAAATGGGCCTGGCCCTTGCCTGGTTTTGACTGACAATAAGCAGCAGAAAGAATCCAGGGCAAAAAAGAAGTTTCAGGTTCATCGTCATGTTTTGGTGTCTCTGATTCCTCCTCCCCTTGAGTCTCTCCAGTTCAGTGTTGCTCTGTGTCTCCAGCTACCAGCCTTTATATCTTTCTCCAACCCCTCCCAAGTCTACCTTTTGAGTTCCTGCCAGTGCAAGGATTGGTTTGAGGTTCTAATCTGTTTTCATCCTCCCAGGAGGAGGAGGGAGGAAATAGTTCTCTTTTCTGATGGTGAATAAAAGGAGCATTTTACACTTAGGCAATGCAGCATCATTCTGTTGCTGTGAATCTGAAGGTCTCTGCAGCCTGCTGTTGTGGTGCCACTTACGTATGTCAGTTTGCTTAGCTCAGTGTTCCTTGGGTTGACTGCTAAACCTTTCCTTTCCCTTCAGAGAAAAGTAATTGTGAGAGAAGTATAAAGTGAGACAAGAAGCAAATTGTATCCTCTACACATTCATCTGGCTCCTTTGTCACCGTGAAGTACTAAATCAGAGGGGCGGGGGTCTCATAAAACAAGCTATGTAAGAACTAAGTGTTATTACCTAACATAATAATATGGCATTAGTGACCTATGAGACAAAAGAGTGTGATTTGGAGAAGAAGGGAAATCCAAGTCCTGAAAATATGACAAGTTGCGTTAGTTACCGGCCTGAGTGACTGGGAGTGTGACTGAAACCAGGCTGATATGCACAGAAAGCTTCTACATGGCTTGAGGAAGAAGTTCCTCTTTTCCCCCAGATCCAGCTTAAATTTCCTCTATGTGTTCATTCTCAGTTTATTGTGCACAATTTGTATTAAATCTGAAATTAGTCTGAAAGGAAGCACAGCTCCAACATCTTTCTTACCACATGTACAGTTACAGGGACATTAAAAAACTGCAGGATTGGAATGTGTGTTTGGTGGGTTTTTTGGTTGTGGATTTTTGTGTGTGGCAGGGTTTTTTGGTGTTTTTTTGGTGTGGTTTTTTTTTAATTAATTGAAGCACCAGTTTCAAACAAAATGAATTCTGTGAAATGTTAGGGGGAGCAGAAGAAACTGAATCAGTTCTTAGCCAGGGTCTTGAGGGTATTTAAATCACTGCTGTTGGCCAGACCTCCCTCTACTGTAAAAGCACCTGGGAGATGTGTGGGTGCCCTGATGAAGATGTATATAGATAACTGATTCTCCAAAACCCCCATCTGTTCTAATGAGTTTTTTACTAGGTTCCATACCAAGAAGTGACCCTTTTTCTGTTTTGGGGGCAGTGGGGAAGAGCTGCAATAAAGTCTGTTAAGCTGCATATTTTGTGGGGGCTTGAAATTTGGCCCCACTGAAAAATGGAAATGTTCTTGAGTATGCAATAATACATCTTGATCCTTCGCTGCATTTTTGCACATACATGATGCAGAAAGTTAAAGGGCATTAAGCTGGATCTGTATGGAGGAAATGGAAATGAAGGACCATCTGGCACTTTTCATCTGATCTTTGAGGTTAAAAGTCTTGTTGGTACTGAAAGCTTGGAAAAAATAATTCTGTGATGTGCTAGTGGGTTTAATGTTTTCAGCGTTTTTCATCTGCAGATCAGTTTAATACATAATTGTTATGTGTCTCTAGAAATGGGTATTCTAAGGAGACAGCTTATAAACATCCCTCTGTGACAGAAAGGGAGGTCTGATGTTATTATTGTTTGTATTATATCATTGGGATTTTTTTTGTTGTTGATGTTGACTCAAACCACATTTGACCTCAATCTTATTAGAAAATGAAATCATCATTTCAGAGTTTTGAGGTGTGTACTTTGCAGTGTAACAAGACAGTAAGAGAAGGTCAGGGCAGTTTTGGGCTCATCTTGTCTCCTCTGAAAAAGCCTAGGGTTGTTTTGTTGGTTTGATTGGCTTGTCACAAGTCCGTATATACGAGGATAATAAATCTTCTTGACCTCAAGATCTCTGAACTTGTTTTGGGGGACTTCTGAATTGTCTCTCTGGTAACTGTTGGAAATATATACACTAGCACAGTCCTCATCTATGACTATGTTGATAACATCAGAATAATTAAGGTTGGAAAGGACTTCTGGAGGTCTGTGGTACAGTCTCTGCTAAAAGCAGAGCCAACTTAGATCAAATTGCTCAGTGCCTTGTCAAGTTGAGTTTTGAAAATCTTCAAGAAACAATGATTTCCTAATATCTAGTTGGAATTTTCCTCATTGCAACTCATGTCATTCCCTCTCATCCTGATGCATCGCAGCTGGATGCTGTCCATAAGCAGAACAAAAGGATGTTCCATCTCCCAAAACAATGACACTCAATGTGAGTGCGTTTCAGAGAGTGCTGCATAACCTAGACAATGAGGACAACTTCAGTCCATCTAGTCAACAGCTGGGTTCAAATCAGATTTGGTGCAGTGGAAAGAAGTAGTTAGAAACAGAAAGCCATCCAGCAAAAGTCTCTGCTTTACATTCTGGATCTTCTCAGGGCTCAGAGTAGCATCAAAACTCAGTGTCTGAATATTTTTGGCAATTTAAAAAATTGCTATTGGGGTGGTACAGTAAGATAGAGACTTCAACAATAAACTTCAGTCTACAAGAAGGGAGGAACCCCTGAGGACAGTAGAAAATATTTGGGAGACAGAAAATGGCTTTGTGCCCATTTCTGAAGTTATTTGAGTGTTCCTTTTTATGGCAAATCCTCCACACAGGGTGGAAGGAAGCATCAAGAAGGCGGCAGGTTGGTGTGTCTTGCTCATCTCCAACAGTAAATTGTTTCCTAGCTTAATGAGATATTTCTCCTGTACCAGCAGAGATCTTATTTCTTATTAAAAGAGTAGGGTTAGGGCATACTGTTCCTCTGGGAATATATCTGCCTCATCTCTACAGAGTGCTGTGAGGAAGCCAAGCTCTGAAGTTGATAGCAAGTGGCATGCTTAGATAGGTACCATTAGAGCACTGCTGCAGTAACTCATTATCCTCCTCTTTCCTAGCTCAGTGACCCCTTTCAGCCTCCCTGTCCTTCCCAATTGCTCAGGCCAGCATTTCCAGGCTCACTGCAACTGGCTGAAAGGGCAGTGATGCTTTCGTCAGAGTGGGATCACCAAGTCCTTGATGGAAGCTGGCACCAGGGGCCCCTCATTATGAGACATTAACATTTAGCTGTGGTATCCAAGCATTTGCCTGGTTGTCCCCCTCCCTTGCCCTCTCCTGAGTGGTCTAGCGGCTGAGCGGAGGCAGGGTTCAGTGCACAGCATCATCGTGAGCCCAGGCTTGGCTGGTAATTACCCAGCTGCAGGTGCTCTGCTTGCTCTTCTGACATTTATTGCCTTCACTTTAGGTTATGTGCTGACTGCAAGGCCCTGTTGCAGGAGGGGGTGGGGTGAACTGCAGCAGCAGTTCTCTCCACAGAAAGGGGAAGCGGCACAGAGACTCTTGAGCTCACTTACTTGGCATAAAGCTGGCATGTATCCACTGGGTCTGCACCAGCACAATCCAGAGGAGAATTTGGTCTCTACCTTAGGGATGGCTGGGACTGTGTAGTGGGAAGAACTCTGATCTCCTAGAGTCTGTGATAGCCCATCTGTGGAGAATAAACCAAACCTTCACTATGTAGTGACAGAAGCAGCTTCCTCTGTGGGCTGGTCATCCCACAGTGCACACGTTTCCTCTCTCCTCCTCCTGTCCAACAGCATGTTCTGTGGGACTGTAAAGGTCAGTAAGCGGATAGATTCAGTGCTGTCACCACTCTTTTCTGGGGTCCCAAGAATGCCTTTTGCCTTTGCCTGATCTGTTCTGCTCTCACTAATGCTCACTGATCTCTTTGATAGGGGTGAAGAGGGAATATTTTCCTCTGTAGCCCTTTGGGACGAGAAGGGGCCTAGGCCACCTGAGGACAAGAAGGGCAGCAGGATGGCATTTAGTAGCAGGTCATAGGTGGTTCTGGAGCACTGGATTTTGATCGCAAAATTTTAATATTGGGTTTGTCAGGCACATTTATCACATTCTGCTGATGCTAATAAAGCCCAGCAGGGAAGCAGCAATGAGGGAGTGGATGAAGTGGCTGGAGATTGTGCACAGTGCTAGTCAAATGGCTGTCTTGGTATGCTCTGTGGCTCACTGCTGCTTGCTGGGAGAGGAGTTGGGCCCAATTCTGATCTCGGCTGCAACAGGGGTGGAAACAAAGAAGTCGCATGGGACTTCTGTATCTGGCCTGTAGCAGCCAAGATCAGTTTGACTTCCCTCATTATCCCCCAGTGCTGGCACTTGGATGGCATTAGGGAGAGAAGTGCAACATCCACTGATTCACTGGTGGGTGTTCCTGTCCCCCTTTCAATGATTCATCTCCCAGAGGAGCTTTTACTTCATGGATGAGGGCATTCTTATGTTCAGTGGTCCTGCTGTGTGGTTCGATGCTAAAGATCCCTGACTTTGCTCTGTGCTAGTCTTGCTGATGCTTATAACAATTTTTCTGTAAATTCGTTTGACATCTAGAGGCAAGCTGCTTTTCCCAAGGTACTTTAGGCACACAGAGAGTCCCACTGCCTGTGGTTCAGCACTCTTCAGCAAATGGTATCCTCAGCTGTCAAAGGAAAAAGTGGAGAGGGAATGGATCAAGTTATAGATGTAAATAATAGTCATAGAGCAGTGTAAAGCAGATGAAATGTGAAAACTGCTGGAGAGCTGGTGTGAAAAACACAGACAGCTTTTACAGGCTGTAGCACTGCAGAAGATTCTCAGATTAATCATGGCAGGATGATGGGAAGAAAGGAGGGGGTTTGTGTTAGACAAATGTGAGAAGCAAGCAGGGAATGAAGGCTAGGCAAACTTTGTAGGATCAGCTGAAACAAAACTGAGGATTTTTGGAGACCCTAGTAAAATGGATCCTTAAACAAATAGGAAACAAGCTGAGGTGTTTGGAGCAATGCCACAAGACTTCTGGGCGGTGCCTGGTGAGAGGCAGAGGCTTAAAGAAGTACTCATGTTCCATAAATCCTCACTTGAAACTGTATTTTTGGCTAAGCTTCGTCTCTAGCAAGGTGAAAAGCATCTTGCTGCCCAGTTGTTTGGGAAAGGTGGGAATGTCTACATAGGCAAGTTGTAGGTACTCACACTGCAACTGAAAACATGGATTAGCTGTGCATGGTTTTAAACCATGTAGGTCTTTTTAGTCCTGTGGCAGCCAGCCTTGCTTCCCCCTGATCTTTAAGTTGATCCTCAGAAATTCTTAGGCTGATCTTGCACTAAACTGTTCAGAATCCGAGTCTTTCATTCTCTGTGTTGTATTAGATACCTTTGGTATTTGAACTGAGGTCTAATAGGTCTACATATTATTGCTTTACTATAGAAAGATTGGACTTTCAGTGGGAGCTAGATCAGGCCTCGGTTTGTAGAATTGTTTGTATAGCGAAGCATACAGCTAATTAGCAGCTGAAAGCAGAAAGGCTGCTGCATTAATTTGCAGTTCATAGCCTCTGACAGGAGGAAGAAAGAGAACCGTTCTGGGGCAGCATGGAGATTACATATCCCCAATTGGTTTGAGCTGAGAGAGATTTCCCCAGCAAAACTAGGTGGTCATTCCTGTGAGATCCCACCGAGCCTCTACTTCGGGCTGGCTGCCTTTGTGGTTAATGAGGTGTGTGGTGACCTCTCCTGGTGAATACAGAATATGCCTCCAAGTTCGGTTAGAACAAGTTCTGGTTAAAAAAAAAAACAGATCAGATACTGTGAGAGGTTTTGATAAAATGACCACTTCAATCTTTGATTCAAGAACATGGTACGTACAGTATGAGAAGGGACTGAATGGCTCTTTTGCAGGCTTTAGACTCTAGTAGCCATGTAAGTGTGTGTGAGTGGTTATGTCTTGGGATGGCACATGGTATGTGTGTGGTATATGAATACGTGTGCATGATATTTAAAAGTTTGTGTGTACAGCAGAGTGTCAGATGTTCTGTTGGGTGGCTAAGTTTAGATCCACCACTAGGTGTGATGATCGGGACTCTTACAATGGATTTGGCAGAATGTACGTTTCTGTAAGAAGAGATGGGAATGGGGAGGACATTTCTTAAAGCATTTTGTCTGGGGTGACATTTGCCAGGTTTTTCTTTGCAACCTAGTGCATCCTGGAATAGCTCGGAGCAGTGTCAACAGTGCCCATTGATCTAGAAGGTTAGCTAGCCAAGGAGCCAAATAAAGGGGCAAGAGGTCACACTATCCCATTGTGCTATTTATTGCGGCATGCCATTTGTCAGTATAGAGCATGGAGAAGGAGAAGCCATTTCTAGAAATGGCTAAACAGCTACAGGAATGAAATGGCACCTGTCCTAGAAGTTGCTGTGGTTGTTTACTTCCCCTCTCCCTCCCCCAATGGACTGGTGATGAACCTAAGAATAACTTGACTAACTAAAAATGTAGCCATTACATAAAGTCTGTCCTCCACTAAACACTCTGTAGATTTTCTTCAGCCTGTGGGAGAGTGGCACTGTGCATAACCTTAATTTTGTATTCCCAGAGCAGGATCCCAATTGTTCATTAGTTTTGACACATCTCAGATCTGTGGACTTTCCTTGACTAGAGAGTTGTGCAGGTAGGTGCCTGCTTTTTGAGAACAGGAAGGTAAACTATCCCAATTTTTGTTGGCAGAGAATTCATGTGTGTATTATTCTTCCTCCTGCTAACATTTACTGTCCTCTTCATCAATGCTTCTCATCAGTTCAGGCACAACTGGATACTTGCATGTGTCCACACTTGCTCAGTAGGATTAGAAGGCAAATCCTTCATGTCACAGCATTGCAAGCAGTTGGCTGTGCCAGGGAGACCATCCTGGAAATCTGCAGTGGATGCACATTAGGCTATGTGTGAACAGAAAGAGAGCTCCTTCCTGCCTCAGGTGGGTGAGCTGCAGTAGAAGGAATGCAGCCTCATCCAGAGCTTAGCTAAGCTGCTCTTTCTTAGTAACTCAGTGTAGCTATGGTGACTCTTATCATCCACTGTTCTTGATTTGACAGCCCTTCTTTGTTTTCCCAGAAAATACTCACCATGTTCGCCAAGCTTCTGGAAATAGCTACATCCTTTTGTGGTGGAGGATGGCATGGCCATGGGCCAGAGGGGCAGGATATTTTAGCTGTTGCTTGTCAGCACAGTGAGATGGGCAAGTAGCATTTCAAAAACTAACACTTCTGAAGCTACGATAAGGTGCTCAGGCTACAGGGCTGGAGCCTGTGTTCATGCTTGAGATAAACTACACTGTCAGCGCCACATTCACACCTCCCCAGTCACATTAGGCGCCCCATGGTCCTGCCTTTCCCACTAGTCACTTGCTACAAAGCCTGAGCACAGGGGTATCAGGCCCTGTGCCTTCACGTACAGAGTCCCCAGGGGCTGCATTGCTCCATGTGCCCTTGTGGTGACATTGAGGTGTATAAAGGAAATATTGTGGATTGGAATAGATTTGTCACTGAGGATTGT
Organism: Harpia harpyja; assembly: GCF_026419915.1. Taxonomy (NCBI): domain Eukaryota; kingdom Metazoa; phylum Chordata; class Aves; order Accipitriformes; family Accipitridae; genus Harpia; species Harpia harpyja. The sequence continues at coordinate 6,650,776 of NC_068946.1, forward strand.
CACCCTGAACTTTGGACTCAGCCACTTCCCCTTGGGATGCACTGTCTAGCCATTGCTGTCTGGACAAAAGAGAAATGAGCGGACTGGCTATATCTCAGGGCTTGCAGTGTGAGTTAGGGGGTGTACAGTAGCGGGGCTGCTTCCTTGTGTGAATACAAACACCAAATGCGCTGTCTGAAATGGCAGAGTTTGTGGGAAGGCAGTTAAATCTGCCTGTGGATGCTGAGGAAAGCAATGATTTCACTCCAAGTTACTTCCAGTCCCTCTCTGTAAAAGTTAATTTTGAGTCAAATGTTTAGTGGCTATGGGCTGGACAGAGTTATTCTGGAATTACAGGATTTCATTTAAATAGTTTACGCGGACAAAAGACAGTTCTGTTAAGCAACTGAATGCTGCTAGAAAGCTGAAACGCTTGGGGCTGTGCCAGTGGGTAGAAGAATCATCCTTCTAATGAAAATAGTTTAATCACTGCAAAACCAGAGTTTAAATCTAGCTTCAGGAAGAGGGCAATATGGAGTTTAAAGGTTTCCTCCTACACGTATGGTGTCAGCTTCAGCTCACAAAAGAGTGCTCCTTGTAAAGGCAAGTTGTATCATACCCACACTTCCAATGGGCTTATATGGACGAGGAAATGAACAGGATTTTTTACCAAGCTGAAGAGGTCCTCTGTTCACTAAGTGATTGGAGAGTTAAGGTTACTACTTAAGTTAATATAACTGTCAACCAGACTGAGAATCCATGAGACTGGTCGCTGTTGATTAGCTGGATGGATACAGCTTCAGTTCTCTCTCTCTCTAGGTGTTTCAGTCCAGACTTTCGAGGATTTTCAACCTGTATGGGGCTAAATTCTTTACTCTTATAAATGATACAGCTCTATTGATGTAGGAAAGGTTTTGGCCATCTGCACAAATGAAAAAAAATTGGCTTACAGCTCCATGTGTGCACAGACAGCTTCATGTATGCAAGTCAGCAAATAGCATTTTTACATACAGTTTGCTTGCACTCAGTGGAGTGGTCAGGCTTGAGTAGCAGCTGCACATGGAGGGGTTGTGCAGCATGGCTGTGCATGCCTGATAGGCTATAGGAAATGTTGGACTCACTTTCCTGTCAGTGATTTAGTTCTGTGGTCTGTTAAAAGAGGGCCCTAGATGCCACCTGTAAGCCTGAACTTTAACACCCTGTTACATGCTGTGCCCCACTGCAGTGAGTAGGATGTCCAAGAGTAAGTTCAATCCATGTCTATCTGAACTTCCTGATCTGGGAGCAATTTCTTCTGTGTATCCACTCACTCTCTCCCCCAAGACTGGTCTCTGTCTGCTCTGCTTGGAAAGCTGGATGGGAAAGCTATGCAATAGTAAGCAGTAATGGAGAGGAAGGGTAAGAATACAGCCACACGATCTGAGTTGGACACATTACTAGTCCTTTTTAGAGGAAATAGTGCTTCAGCGCTTTCTGAAACGTGGGAGAACCCTCCAAAGGTTCTTCATTTGAGCAGTCAAAACCCATCTTTAAAAAATCCCATCTTGTGAACACCTGTGTTTACATCTATGCTGTAAACCCTTAACTGTGTTTAGTTAAAACCAACATGCTAGTATGGCTTCTCTTTGCACAGCTGATAGATGCCACAAAACTTCAGAGGCAGAGAATGCTTTTAGTGTCCCTTGCCCGCTGGAGATTCTTCACATAACTTCTGCATTGTTTGACCAAGAGGATTTGTTTTACCATGTCACCTCCCTGAGGATAACAGCACATTTTTTGCCTAGTGTTGAAGTGTGAAGACCATTGTGAGGCATGACATCATATCTCAGGCCAGAGCAGATCAGGAAATGACCAAGAAGGCCTAAAATATTGGCCTGTGAAGAATGAATGGAGGAGAGAAGGGATATGGTACAGCAACATTCTTTAGCCTAGATAGGTCAGATGTACCTGACGAGTGTAATAGGACCAGGAGATCTTTCACACTTTAGCACATGATGATATTTTAGTGCAGAGAGATGGCTTGTGAGAGGTAGAGGTGAACTAGGGTGCAAATCTACTAGACGACATGCTAATAAATCAGAACTGCCCTTAGACAATGAGAAGTAAAGGGGATATGGGCCTGAACAGCTAGACTGCTCTGAATCTGACCTTTCTTTAACTCTAGAAGGCTTAAAATGAATTCTGGGTCCCAATCTCTAACCACAGCTAGAACAATAATTCCCACCAGACACATCAAAACTACCCGTGAGGAAAGACACATATGTACTTTAATGGCTATGACTGTTTTGGAGGGGTGGAAGGGAAGGAAGGTGGTAATAGGAGAAAAACAGCAAACTACATTTTTTAGAAAATTCAATGTTTTTTGCAAAAAGAAATCATTATAAGTATTGGTTCATAAACTGAATAGTTTCAACTATTTTTGAACTGGTGTAAACCAGAAGGGGATTAGTCAGTTTAAAAAAAAAACAAAAAGGGGGCGGGGGGAGGTTTGTAATGTAAATTATCTCTGAGGTCTTGCTCAGTGTGTTACAAAGCTGAGGGCTTGTTTTGGTCCAAGGTTCCAACAGCCGTGGGGCTTATCACTGAAGTCAGAGCCAAGACAAACCTTTGGGTTGGGTCCTGTCAGTCTCATTTTGCCCACAGCACAGGAGGCCTTCATTAAAGTCCTGACAGACCTGACTTGCAGACAGATCTCATGCTGTCTTGCTGCTGGTTTTGTAAATAATCTGCTCTCTAAATTGCTGGAGCACATTTCTCTCTCTGTGTAGTTCTTTCCCCTTGTTTCCTTGTGTCAAGCGTTGAGAGCAGGATGATTTAAACTAAGACTTAGCTGCTTTTAGGTCTTTTATTCTGTAATTGTATGGGGGACAGGATTGGCCAGTGATTAAAGTATTGCTTTGGAAATGTGCATCACTTTCATGATCTTGTCTGCAGTCTAAGCAACCATTTGTCTCTGCATTTCCCTCCTGCATGAAGTGTGTATGATGCTCCTCTGTCTCACATGGGTGTTACGAAACTAGATTGTTGTCTGTGCTGCTTTGCAATCAGAGAGGCAAGAATCAATGTGGGCTTTTGCAGATACTCAGTAATTGCCTGATGACCAGAAAGTTTCTACTGGAGGAGAGAGGCTGCATTTAAAACTTCCATACCTCCTAACTGTAACACTGTGTGGCTTTCCAGAGCTATTTTTTGCACATCCCTAATCATTATACTACTGTACTTTAAACCTCAGAACAGATCCCTACTTGTACAGGTCTGAGAGCTTGATTTGGTATGCCTTAACTTAGCTTCAAAGCAAGTACCTTCATTGAGACAACAAAATGTCCCGTCCCTCCAGGCTGAGCTTCTAGGCCCCGTGCCCACTGATTTGTTCCCTAATGATCCTGCCAGCTTGAGGCTGCTAAGCACAAGTGTTGGTGAGCCATGTGTGGAAGGCAGAAAGTTCAGAAGGCAGGAATTCCTGGACCAGCAAGAGGAGGGGGGCATGACAGGAAGAGGAGACTGATACTTCGCTGAAGAGCCCATCACAAATAGTGCAAGAATAACAGTTCTCCGTCATGGCTACAGATTCCCTTATCTGGGAGCGTTAAGCAGTGGAGCCTGTCGACACTTCTGCCTCGCGCCCTGCTCTGCACTCAGCCGCCTGCAGATACAGAGTGGCTTGAACAAGTTCCAGTGCTCGCTCTTGGAGCTTCCCAGGACCCCACAGCACAGTGCAGTGCGGCACCGTTGGGCAGCCAGGTGACATCACTGCCAACGGCCGTGAAGGCGCTTCCTGTGTCACATTCCTGACTGAAGAGCCTCTTGCCAAATCCTTGTCATTCTACACGGTCTTTTTAGGAACAAATGGGCTAATTTTAGCCTGACTGGCACAAACACCTTCCTGAAATAGACTCTGACTCTCTCCTGCCTTGTGCATGTTCTTGAGAGTTTAAAAACAAAATCCCTAGTCCTTAGGGTCCACAGCTAAGGCTGCTGTCAGCCTAAATTTGGTCAGTAAGAAATACTGAGCAGTGCAGTGGGGAAACTGCTGTCACCGTTAGACCCATACTGAGCTGAGTGAGAACAGGAATGTTCCAGAGAGGCAGAAACTCAGGTGACTGCACATCACAAAGTTGTATGGATCTGGTCCAATCTGGATGAGTTGTTCTGTATTTCAAGGACTTTGCAATAGAAAGAACTTGTTTTCTGGACTGGCTGCAGCCAGATACGACATTTAGGAGAATAGTGAATGGACTTAGTGTCCTCTGTGGTTTGCCTAGGACAATTGCTCTAATCACCATCCTTTCTTTTTGGGCCTAACTAGATGAGCACTGGCCTAGGAGCCAATAAAGTGTGGTTCTGATCCCATAGCAAAGTCAGTTCGTATCTGCCTGTGCCGTCCTTGAAAGGCATGTGCAGCAGTGACCTGCTTTGAGAGCAAGTGAAAAGCACTCTACAGAAGAACGAGGAATTACCATGAGATGAGGACAAGGAGCACAAACTCCACAAAATCACTGGGCTTTTATGCTCCTGCTTTTTGCTCTTTCCATGAGCTTGAATATGCGAGCTCTTGTACTGAAGGATCAACGCAAGCCTGAACTGCTGTTCTTAATTAGCAGAGAGTAAAAAGCCATGTCTTTCAAGAACTCTTTAAATAGGAAAGGATAAAAATGTTTTCAGGCAGCTGTTGTCTTTATGTTGCTCTCTTGGGAGTAACACCTCCCCCCCACTTATGTTTCTTTAGACCTGCTAATTAAGCAGCTCCTTGTATCTGCAGGTCAGTTGATCAGCTAATGGACTCCCTGCAGTCTCCACTGCACAATGTCCTGAAGGATAAGCAGGAAAAGGCAAAAAGCCCTTGGGCATCCAACTGGATCCCAGGCTGACTTGTCCATGGGGCCTTTTCTGAGCAGTACTGAAAGCAGACACAGGAGAAAAAAACAATAGCCCCCGAGGTTGTTACCCTGGGGTTTGCCAGGGTCATTGGGTATATGGCCTAGCCTCTGGAGGGTGTGAGAGTAGCAGCCAGGAGAGCTTCCCAGCTTGCCATCATTCAGGTGAGGACTAAAATACTGGTGGCTCACATAAGGTGAGTGCAAAGTGGCTGGTGTTACTGAATACTCTAAAGGCCAAACACCTGGTACCTGGCTCCAGCTGGGCTTTAATGGATGAGAACAAAAGTGGCAGTAGGGCTTCATGTGCTGACCATCCCAGCAGGAGCTGGGAGTATGCCAGCACATTAATGGAAGGACTAAAGGGACTTGGGGGACAGTAATTCTCCATTCTGGGTGAGCGCCTGAATTACCCCAACTACTGCACAGTCTGGGATAACTTTTGCTCTCTTTCTCTAGCAGCTCATCCAGGATCTTTGAAATGTCATTGGCAAGAATTTTGTCAAACCGATTAATTTCAATGAACAATTTTCATTTCCAGCTTTCCACCCCCCTCTCATTTTGACACTTATCTTCAGTAACAAACTCCTTAACACCCTGAAAAACAGTGCACAGGTGAGGTAACTTATTGAACAAGTTGTTAGCAGAGACAAGTGCTCAGCCTTGATTTTTTGGCTTCCATTTCTGCCTCTGGGCCATAGAGATCATCCCAACTGTCCTGGAATATGTGAGAGTAGGGAACAGTCACTACCAGAGTGGGTTTGGGAATCAGGACCAGCTAGAAGCTGACAAATACTCCAGAATATGTGTTCTTTTCTATTTCATTTTGTTAATCTACCTCCCTTTTTACCTGCTCTCTGGTTTCAAGGGCATGTTCCCATTTAATACCTTGTCTTAGAAGACTTGTTTTACCCTTCTAGCTTCTCTGTCCTTCTCCATCTCAAGTGGAAAATGCTGTAGCAACTCAGTGACGTTCCCTTCTTTTCCTTTCACTGCTTGTGACAAAGTGTGTGTGGGACTGGAGTCCAGTCTTGGCAGCTCAAGACGATGCCTAAAGGACTGTGCACCATTTATCAGGCAGGCCTGTAACGACACCTGGCGTTCAGTCTAGGAAAACGCTGATTATTGTACCGCCCTGCTCTGGCCTTGTGAGAATTCAGATGTGAATAGGCAGGCTGAAGGGGAAAGCAGAGATTCTTGTTTCTAGATCTGCTGAGAGGACCAGGACAGCTTATTATCCAGACTCTGCATCCCATGTAACTCAGCAGTATGACTGGTGCAGGATGACTGAAATAATCCGTATGATCTTTATGGAAATGAGGTGTAACCTTGGAGTGATACTTAGGGAAGGCTATGGAGAAACTGACTTTGTATGTCAAAGTCAAAAATGGAAACTGTTTGTATGCCTGCAGGATTTGTGTAGTCCAAGGTATATCTCTGCCTTTGACTAGGTTGAAATCCAATACCCCATCATAGAGTAAACTTGAGACTTTGTATTAGTCTGATCCAGACCCAGGTTTTCAGTCCAGGAAATGTTTTGTCTTACCAAAAGTCAGTCTCAGAGTTAGGCCAGCCAACCTGGTACAGCCTCAGCCTTCATCCACTCCAAATCTTGTTGTATGTTAGGCATAGGCAACTCAAAAATCTTTGGAAACCAAGCCACCATATCAAAGCATCTGCCATATGCATAGAAGCAGCTCATCACTTCCTCCTTCCTCTCTGGAGAGGGACTGTTCAGAGTCGAACCAAAACATGTTTCATTAATAAACACTAATTGCTGTCTATCATCAAGCACACAGGGCCACCTTCTACTATTTTCTAAATTAAAAATCCACACTGAAGCCTCTGAAGAGTTGAAGATCAGAACAGGCTCAATTTTCAATGCAAATAATTTGCCTCTGATCTTGACCCAGGATTTTCATAACAATTAGAGACAGTGTGGGGCTCCTGTGGCTCTGAGCTGCCCTGCGGTACCCAGCTGTCCCTCTCCCCAGTGGTGTTCCTTTCATGCCTGCTTGTGAGGGGATATGTGCACCTGAGGCATTTTCCTTCACCGTCTTGAAAGTCATGGCTCTTCAACAACATTTGTCTCTGTCCCCCTTTTCCTGTTTTTTTTTCCATGTTTGATCCCACTTGCTGAGTGCTGACAGGAACCAGATGAAAGGATTCCAGCCTTTCAGTATCCATACTGGGCATCAACCAGATTTATATATGTGTTTTTCAGTACATGCGATTTTGTGTTTGTTTAATGCTGTGTGAGCATGCTTGTGCAGCTTCCACACACCTCCAGCAACAGCATCATCAAGCATTTAAAAAAACCAACACACCATCATCCCCTTGGATTCAAGAGGCTGACTTTAAAGAGTGGGGGTTTTAAGTGTTTTATTTGTATTCCTCATGGCTTTCTGTGATGCAGCTTGCTATAATATGATTTACATTTGTTTTCTTTGGTGTGATAGTATTGGAGCAACTTACCAGCTACCTTAATGGGAAAATCTTAACCACATGCTTGCAGGTATCTTTTAAGAGAAATTAGATTGTATTTGCACCCATGTAAATATTCTATGTAGACAAGTTCTGAGATGTGGGGAGATGGGAAGGGAGGTTGTGCTTGAGATGGGCAAAATATCTTTTTAGGTGTTTATAAGTTGTGAGACTGGAGCAACCATTGTGATGATTGAAGCAAAATCCTGCATGAGTTGAACCACTGAATTTGCTTGAAATAGTTCCTGCTTGAACTGGTGAATATATTTTTAGAACAACACTTGATTTTGATTCATAAGACACTAGTGATAGAGTTAGTTCTGTGGTTCATTCTTTTTCATGTAGAAACATGCATATTACATTTATTGTGAATATTTCAGCCTCCAGGTTTGGCTTACTTATCTGCAAGACTGAATAGTTCTTTAGCTGACCTTCAGAGACCCCCAGCCCTTGAAAGCAAGTTAACCTCATCACCTCAGGCTAAGCTTGCTTTACATATAGCTACACAGACACTCCTACAGTGACTTTCTCTGAGCTGACTGAAAGGAGCAGCTCTTGGCTTTCCTTCTGTAAGGAGACGACTTATATGAGGTTTTTCAGTGGTTCTTACTAGCCAAGTGAATGACAAAGAGATACCCCAACCAGCTTCCTTTGAAGTTCATAAAGCTACTTTTATTTCAGGGAAAAAAAACAACCTAAAAACAAAGACCAATTGCAGCTTTCCAAGCTGGACTTCCTCTTAAATACATACCTTTATTTTTGTTGCCTTCTGCAACCATTAAGCACTGCCTTGCCTCCCTTAAAAAGAACTTTAATCGGCTAAGATCTTTCTCTTATGCAGTAGTAATGCTTTACATGAACCTGTCGACTGGGAGAGGAGACAGGCCAAACCCCCTCTCCCCTACACTTGTGCTTCTGTTCCCATCAGAATGGTTCCCTCACTCTGGAATTGCTCAAAGAAGGCGGCTAGCAGGATAGGGTTAATGACAACAAATATGTGCAGCCCACTTACAAATGAATTGAACTCCGCTTAGAGTTACTAATTGTCAATGTCAGGAAGTAATTCAGTTTGCTTTGATTTCTCTGAAGAGGATTTTACTATGCTCTGCTCATCACTGCAGAGGCGTCTCTTCCTCCAACAAGGAAAGAAAAGCAAATTACAATTTGATGGGAGAAATAGCTTGTCCTCTTTATGTCTTCTATACAGTTAGACTGCGTCTTTGTCTCACCATCAACCCCCTTGGTGGTTGGATAAGGGAAAAAATACACGTTTGGAGAAGTAGTGTAGTGGAGAAGAGCTGGAAAGACGAAGTGCTGCAGACACTTAATAGAAGTAATTTAATATTGTTCCCACTTCATTTGTATCTCTGAAACAATGATCAGAAAGAGTTATTTACCTGTCCTCCATCAGGGTGTCACTACTCCCTCTCCTACTACCTACAGTTATACATGCCTTGCAAGCGATAGTTTACTGGAGAGATGTACAGACTAGCTTGAAATAAGCTGGCTCAGTTTCTGAAAGTGTCCTCACTATGTCTGGACCTCGATGGTTAAATTCTGTGTCACCTACAAATATAAATCTAGAATAGCTTTACTGGAGTGAAAGGAGTCACATTGCTGTACATCTTTTATGTACCATTCATGCTCCTGATGGAACTCCACCTACACTTTTGTAACTTCTCCTTGTTTAGAGACACCTTTCTAAATTTCTGTTAGTGTTTTAGGTTCCCAAGTAAACTTACTAGTTAAAAATGTGAATTATGGCTAAGAACAAAAAGAGAATGTTATTTAAAAGAATTGTGTGTGCCTGGGGCAGTCCAGTCATTTCTTATCCTGTCACATCTCATCTACAAAACCTGGGAGAAACTCATTTTTCCGTATTGCTTTAATACCATGGTCTCCAAGCTGTGCCCTGTATTCTAAACTGGCACCTTTGTCACCTTCCCCCAAAGCAGGTGAGCTCAGCGAAGTGAGGTTCTCCTGCAGGCTCTGGTGGGAGCTTTGATGAAATCCATCCCTCTGCTTCTGGCTCGTGCCATGGGTGGCACTCTCAGGAGTCCAGGCTGGTCTGGAACTCCCTTGAGTGTGACTGTCAGGGCTCAGCTCATCCCAGGGCATTGCAGGGCTCTGCTCGGCCAGTGCTGCTCCCACAGCGCCTGCACTATGCTATTGACAGAGAGGAATACACATTAGAGTTTGTATTTGTACACAGCAGAGCCTTCTATGTGCAGGACAAAGGTGCAAGTTCTACTACATGTCTTAGCCCTTAGTGAATGGCTCATTATCTAAGAAGTCTCACTCTGCTACACCTCCACCTCCTTACTTGTTGGACAGATCCCTGGCTACTTTCCATCTTCTTTTTCTTGGAGATTGCTGGATTCCAGTGACACACCAGGCTGTCATTTTGGACACCGTAGTTCTTGTTACCAAGAAGCCAGTAGGTTTTCATTTTCCCTTTGCCCTGGACAAGAAAAGGAGAGAGCAGAAAACAGCTGTTTTCATGGGATATGAAGCAGAGCAGAGAATCACTACGGCCAGGGCTGCTACCTGTGCTGCATTTGTTCTCTCTCCTTCTCTCATAAGTGGCAGCTGTTTGGGGAAAGAATTGTAATTTATATGCAGTTTGGGTGCTAATAATTCTTTCCGTTCAGAGAAAGGCATTTTGCTGGTCACTGGCAGTGTTGCTAAGGGTTTAAAATCAGCCTTACACCCTATATGTCTTGGTACCTGAATCCTAACACTTTCACCCATATTCATGTGGTTCCATGCAGGTGCAGACATAGCTGTATTTCAAAGCACACAGGAACACTTTTTTGTCAGTTAGGAGGAGTAATGTATAGCCACTTCCAACTGAATTAGCAAAAGAACCGTGGGGCCGTGGTTAAAAATTGACTTGCAATTCACAGAAGAGCAATGGCCAAATCTATCATATCTCCTTCCGATCTCATTAAACGCCTTTACTGTTGCAAAGTTACAGAAAAGCTGTTACCTTGACTTCAATTTCTCCTCTCAGTTCAATTTCATATGCATCATCTGTGAGAAGGGCATCATATGTAGCGGAACTGATATGGATCTTCTGTGCTAGGATTCAGAAGAGAGCATTAGAAATGAATGATTCCCCTATTCCCAGAGACCACACACCAGCCCTCCTGCATTTATCAGCCCAGTGTTTCCACCTCTTCTTTGGAAAATGTCAGGTTGAGGAAGAAGCACAAAGAAGGGGAAGATGCCTTAAGCATTGGTTGAGGACTCTGTGACACCGCACACAGATGTCGGCTAAAACATAGAAGCAGTTAAGCAGGTTAACTGACCCACTGACACGACTGCGCAGTGCTGCACTGGGTATATGCACAACGGCATTGTACAGCAGTAAAAATAGGTGGTATTGGTAGCAAAGGCAGTACAAAAGGCTGGACCAAGAAAACATGCACTGCCCTCTTCTATGTAGCTATGGTGTTTCTTCCTAATGCCTTTGTGTTAAAGTCCTTAAAATCAAACTCAGCTTACCTTGTGCTATTTGGCTTTTGTCACCCTCTTTCTCTTCTTATTTCCAATCACTTTCCAGAAATGGCATAAGGGATGTGACTCTACTTGCCCACATGAATACACAAGAGTTTCTCATGCTTATTTGATAACTAGTGGATATACAGGGATAGTGAGGATTGCAGGTCATGCATGTGCTGGTTCTTTAAGTCTATGGTAATTAGTTCTCTAGCCTGGTATATGCCGCAGAGAATACTCCTTCTCCTGTACGAACCTTATTTCACACTTGGCCCTGACCAATGTGGGGCGTGTTAGGGGTTTTCCTTTCACTGTAGTACTTAAGAGATGTAGAGTGCAGGTGTGAGCCTGACTGGTGCGTAAGGAACACACAGTTTGTGCCCAAGTCACTTACGCAAGCTGGTGGACTCCATGCGGGAGGCTGTGTTTACAGTGTCCCCAAAAAGGCAATAACGAGGCATTTTGTACCCCACAACTCCAGCTACACAGGGTCCTGAGAAAATACAAGGCAGAGAGACCCCAATAAGAAACAAGTGGAAAAAGGGCAGGGAGATGCCAAATGCAGACACCTTTGCTAGTCGCTCTGGATCCTCAGAGAGCAATGGGAATTGGGAATACTCAGTGCATCTATGGCCTGGCTGCACAGTAGTTACTTAAGGAGAGAAGTCACGATTTGATTAGCTGAAGCTAATTGGTGCTGATATCAGGGGAAGATGCACTTTGCCAATACTAAATTGTTTCACAGCCTTTTCCACACCGATGCAAGCAGAAGTCATTTTACCCCACTGTTACTGCTGGAAGCGGGAGAAATACTTATCCTGAGGTCCTGCAGGGAGACAAGGGCTTGTACAGGAATGCAGAATTCTTTTCTCCTCACACAATTAGACTGTGTTATAGTCTCTTTTTCTCATGCCTCCACCTCAGCCCACATACCTGTGTGTATCCCAGCCCGCAGCTGCAGTCTGCCCATTGGCATATGAGGGATCACAACCTGACGAACTGCTGCCACCAGATCCAGAGACATTTTGGCAATCTCGTCAGCGTGTTTGGTGCCATTCCTCTCTGGCAGGCCGCTCACTACCATGTACGCATCACCAATGGTTTCCACCTGATGGGAAGGGGCATGTGTCACTCAGTGGCAGGCACCAAGCTTTTCTTTCAAAAGGAGATCAGAATAAAATATATCTCAGCTGTCCACCACTTTCCAAGCTGCGGTGTAGTCCCTGTGCAGTGGCAGGTCTTGGATTTCATGGCTTTTGGCCAGCTGGCCTGGCGTATTTAATATTCACTGGGGAACAAAGTAAGAAAGATTTCAGTGACTTCCAGATTCCTTGCCTGCAGGTTTGTACTCACCTTGTAAACATCGTAAGACTCAATCCTGCTGTCAAAGCAGATGTACAGATTGTTGAGCATCTCAACAACTTGCAAGGGAGTACAGGAGGCAGCAATGCTTGTGAACCCCACAATGTCCGAGAAAAAGATAGTCACCTGTCACAGGGAGAAGGAAAGTGTGAAGCTAAGGTCTCCAGGCAACAATGGCAGAGTCTTTGAAGAGTTTGGGGATTTGTGAAATTCTGAGCAGAACAGCCTAAGGCACAAGCTGCATATAGAACCAGTGTTGCAGAACTGAATAGATACAATCCTACATTAGCAAGCTTTGGCTCTGAATTGTTCTGTATTACTCTGACAGCTAAAATCATGCTTATCTCCGAAGTTTATCATCTGCACTTCTCTGAATACTTTGTGCTAGATGGGAGACTGAAAGTCAAATGCTTTGAATCTTGTGAGCAGTGATCAACAGACTTCTTACAGAAGCAGGGCCTGATTTTTCTTTTAAAGTGATTTTAAACTGTGGTAGAGATCAAAACTAGGTATCTGAACAAACTGCAAAATAAAAACTCAACTGCTGTCTCTGCTCTTGTTGAATTAGGAAATACTAACTGGATTTTGTTTCTCTTCAAATGATGTTTATCTTTGTTATGATTAAGTAATTTACAGAGAAATTAACTTTTTCAAAAAATCAAATTTATAAAAGAAAGAACAACAGAAACCATAATAACTGAATTGAGAAAGGGAAATGTGTGTTATAGCTGTTGGCAAAGAATTAAGTGTTTCTTCTCTGTGCTGCCTGAACTGTGTGAGTGTTTAAACTAAAATTGCTCTTTTATTCATCCTTGGTAATACCAATTAATCCAGAAGAGCCACCTTTTCACTCCCTGCCTTGGTTCAGCTACTTTTGATGTCATGGCTATTGTGAATTGTAATTAATTGTGCGATTACAGGTTGCTGTTTCGATAATGACACCTACAAATTAAATGCAAACATGTATTATTGTGTTTCACAGCTGAAAGTAACAGAGCATCCAGGGGAAAAAGAGTGAATAGAATTGCTATTACTGTAGCATGAGGATTTTAGCTATGGGCTATGCAGCACAGCTGCTAAATTCAGCATTGACAGCAGCATGCATGCTGTGAGGCAGAGCTGTAAATAAATGGGTGCCTGGCCAAACTCTGCCCTTGTTTTTATGTGGGCCGGCTTCGTTACAGTTACACACTTGAGGCTACGAGATCATCTGTCCCCCTCGTCCTTCTCTAAGTCCCATGCTCTCTTTTCAGTTATGTTTATGGAATCATACTGACAAGTACAGACAGGGTTTGTCCTATATTGGTTTTGGGGGATTTTTCCCATTTTACAAGGAGGAAACTAATTTCTTGCTCCTATGTACTCGTGATCTCATGATGTTGGCTGGCTTTCATGAGTAGGCTCTTAAGCCTGAAGAAGACAACTTGCCAATATAGGATCTTTGACATCTAAAGCTACACTTCTGGAAATTTCAGCTTTTCTTCCTTCCCCATCAGCCTAAGTGCTTCATGGCAGGTTGCACAGCTCTTTCCAAAACCCATCATGAATATTTGGATTTCCATCCACACTCAACTATGGGTGCAAAACCAGGTTCCTCAAAAGAGTGGCAAGGTAGGTGCTTTTTTAGGTGAATGCTTTAACCTTGGTGACAGCATCCTTTCCATTTGCTAACCTGATCATAGTTTTCTGCCTCAACTTTTTGGCATTTCCTTAGCTGCTTGGCCACAGATTTTGGCAACATCTGGTGTAAGAGGTCCTCAGCTAGCCGCCTCTCCCTTTTCAAGTCCTCTGTCTTTTTTTTGAGGTTCCTGGCATAATTGTGTATCCAATCTGTCATTTGCTTGAAGGACATCAGGATTATGGGGTAAATGAGGCAGGCTATCACTAACAGACTGATCTTAAGGCTCATTGTGGACAGGATTTTTGTAGATTTCTTGATGAATTTTTCCTGTCCCTTCTGTAGTAGGCAGCTCTGTGCAAAATGCAGTCCCTTTACCAAGGCTTCAATGGACACAAATTCATCTGAACCCAGGAATGGGATGAAAAAAGAGATTCCTTCATAGTGGGTGAAATGAAGTGATAGATTAACATTATCCATCCAGCACTTATGTACAATCTCTGATGAGAAGATAGCATAGTTCAGAATGGCAAAAAATTGATGCAATATTGTTTGAAAGCTTGTAGATGCTGGCATCCAATGAGCTTTAAGCATGGCTTCTCTTATTTGAAGGATGAGTTTAAAAGCTACTATGTCTGCCCAGTCAGGATTGTATCTCATAGCTTTGAGGTCTTCCTGGGGACTACTGAAACGCTCCAGCAGTTCAGAGATCACTCTGGATAGCACCTGCCTGGCTTCAGTATCCCCTGTGCTATTTAATTTTTGTCTCATGTCAAGGATGTAAAATCTGCAAATGGAGACTTTCTCCTTCTTGCATTGGCAATTCTCACAATACAGTTCTGCTTCACTTGCCTTACAGAGGGAGTTTAAATTCCCCAGTAACTGAGCATGAAATGATCTATTCCTCTTGTCTGCTGCTGGGAACAGCCAGCTGTGCCTTTCTTCCTGCAGGAGATAGATGAGGCGAACAGCCCAAAGGTTTTCACAGGAGGCAAGTTCCTGAAGGGCTTTCCCTGTGTTTCTCCATATTTCCAAGCTGTTGCTCAAATCAAAAGAAATGGCTCCAAGGAGGCTGCAGAGGGAGACCATGCATGCTGTCAAAATCCTTTGAACTGTTTTTCTACCACCACCATTGGAGGAGGGAGAACATCTAAAAAACCAAACAAATAAATAAATAAATAAAGGTGTCCCTGGGGTGTTTCTCGCAGCTCCTGAAAACATAACTGGAGCTATTAGTGATATTTAACAATTCACATGCATTTTGAAACAAAGTACAGGGAACATGCATTAGGTGAATGTTATTGAAAGACATACTTTATTATATTTTGTTCCACCTGACCTTTTATTTTAAAAGAAAAGGTGTAGTAAGGAGACTGTTTCCATGACTCACCCAGAGCTGCAAAAACACATGAATGAAATCATACAGTTTTTCTGTGAGTATTAAGACTGATAAAATCATTTGCTGTACATTTTATTCTCTATGGTACTTCTATCCAAATCCTAAGGAAGCCCATAAAAAGATGGGTTACTTACTCCAGTGATCACAGACTGGAACTGTTGAATTTTTTTAATCAAACTTTTAGAATTTGTTCTTAATAGGAATTTGCAGATGATGAATAATTTGTGTTGATATGTTCAAATGAGCTCAGACGTTTCCACAATATTGTCTAAATATTTCAAAAGGAAAACGAATGAGATTTCAGTTTTGACAGAAGCATATGCATATCCAATTTTTACTGTTTGAGCTTCATGATTACCTTTTCTGTCCTTATCTTTCATGCTGCACTTAACTGACATCCTTGCTCCATACAGCAAAGTAACCTCTAACAATTTTCATTTTCAGAACTATTAATCAATCCTTTACAATCTTACATTAATAATACCCATGAAAACCACTCAGGATGTTATGCTGAAGCTGGCAACTCCTGAATGACTGGGTAACCTTTATTTCCACTGATGAAGAACAAACCAGGGGACTGTGTTGCTGATCAGTCCATTCAGCTCAGTCCTTTTTTTTTTTTTTCCTTCTTTCTTTTGCTCTGCTTAGTAGAGGTGGTTGAAAAAAGCCCTCCTCAGATCCTCTGCTCTTTCAGATAGGTGAAATTACATTTCTAACAAGATAAATAAAAACCCAGTAAAGCCTGCTATTTCTCAGCAGAGGCTGATATTAGGCAAAACAAGTTCCTGCGGAGCTCTTTGCAGCAGAATGGTGGTCAATGGTTGTAAAGTAGAAGAAAATAAAAGTACAGCCCCCAAAGATGATAAACAGCCATGTTTTCTCTTATTTATTTAATACAATTTATGTTTAATAAAATATATATATTTATTTATTTTCAATCCAAAGGTAACAACTGCAAAATGTCTGACTGAAAGGAATTGCAAGCCTAGAAAAATTTATTTCTGAACCCAGATGCACTTACGTTCTCACAACGAACTTCCAATCTTTTCCTTGCTGTATCTACTGCTTATTTTTGAGTCACTTGTCCTCTGTTTTTAATCAATCATTTTACTCTTTAATATACCTAAATATGTGCCAGGAGGGAGAAGAAAAACACAACAAAAATCCACCTTGATTTTATACTGACTACCTTTTATTACAATGAAAGAAATATAAATAGGGGCTTTAATTTAGTACCAGGCTAAAAGGTGGTGATTCTGCTTGTGCTTTGCAAAAAATCCCCATCTGTTTCTGTGTGTCAGCCGACAGTGACAGTTCAGAGGTCTTCACCTGGCATCTGAATGACTTAAAAACGAGCAACAGGGACGTGAAGGAGATAGGTCTGCAGAGGTGTTGCCGGCAGTCGCTGCTGGATTTTACCCTTCCCCTTGCTAGGTCCCAAGATCACAGGGTGTTAAAAACCTCTCTATAAAAGCATTTTGCAGCGTTCCCACACTCACCTGCATGGACCTGCTTGCACCCGTGCTGCCTTCCTGCTGGGCATTGCCACTGCTTGCTCTGGTGAGTCCCGCTTGCAGACTTACGGGTCCCGACAGCTGCCTGCCTGCCTGCTGCCTTCAGCCCTGCCAGTGCCTCGCTTTCTCAGCCCCTACTCGCCCAGAGTTCTTCCTGTGGCTCTCTAACTCTTCCTACTGCCCAGCCTCTTCACAGCAGGCTCACATCTTCCCCCAGGTGAGGGTAGCAAGCCCCAGCCCAAGGCAGGGGAAAGGCTGTAAAAGGTCTCCAGCATTATCACTAAATACGGGCTCTGGTCTTGACAATACCCGGGAAGAAGTGACAGGGACACGTGTTTTTCTTTCATCTTGTGAAAAATAGTGTTTATTGCGGTATGGTTGGGTATAATACTTGTGTTGTTAAAGGCATAATTTCCCAGCTCTTTGTGATCAAAGGTGTCATGATTATGACTTTATTCAAACTGTTTTCCTTCTTGGCATCTATCATCCAGTTCTCTTTGGATTAGTTGGTTGCCATAACCTACAAAAATGTAAAACAAGTGAAAAATCAGATCATGAGACCCAGGAATTTGTGGATAGTATATGTTTCATCCAAGATGCAGGATTTAAATAACTGAAATAAGATTTTTGCTTCACAGTCACTTTTTAGATTACAGTTCATATTAAATTAAAAAATAATTGATGTTCCAGACTTGAGCAGCATGTGCTGCCTTCTAGGATGCAATTGCAACAGTCAGTATTATTGATGAATACAAATTTGAGTAATTAATTCTGAAGTCATACCAGTAAAATCTTTATGACTGTAAGTATAGCTCTAGTATAAAAGGAGAATGCATTCCTAAACATCGACATTTATTTAAAAGTCAAAATAATTTGGATAATCATTTAAGAGAAGGATACTTTATTTTTGCTGCAGAGACTGGTTTTGCACTGGTAAGGGCTTGTCTACAGAAGTTACTTGTATGTAAAGCAGCATTTGAATCAAAAGTGATACAGCTCCCTGAGTAGGCGGCAGAAATCTCAATCAGAGAGAACATCAGAAATAGCTAAGTGACTCTATTCTCTAGCAGCAATACCTAGAACCTTACCTGCTTGATCCAGCTGTTATAACCAGAGACCCAAGTGAAGACAGAAGGCTTGTGATAATAGCTGCAGTCAAAAGCAGAGCCAAAGCTGATGGTACCATGTACTTCCCACCTGCCATCAGCTCTTTGGCAGTTCACTGGGCCACCAGAGTCCCCCTGGAAGGAAGGGGGAACATAGTTAATGGCCGTCATAGTGTGAATAGCTCCTCCTTGTTTTGTTTTGTTTTGTTTTTTTAAGCTTTCCTTCCCGTCAGGCCTGTTTGTGTCTGAAACCAAGCTCTAAAAGCAGTGTTCTCTGGACTCACATTACAACTGCAGTTGACTCCATCCCCACTGGAGCAAGCTATGGTGGGTTTCACTGTGCTTCTCCACCAGCTAAGCTTGGAACAAGTTGCATAATCCACCACCAGCAAAAGGCCTTGCTGCAGGTCATCTGGAAGAGCTCCATTTGCTGGGAGGGAATAGAAACAAAGGAGTCATGGTACCAGCTGGCACTGAGAAAAGAACAAAACTGCATTGTTAAGTTTCTCCCAGGACCTGGGTACTATCCTTCCAGGTAAGAAACTCCACAGGGGCTGTATTAAAGGAAAAGCTGTATAATCCATTCCTTAGCTCCATTCTTTTGTATTTATGTAAAAAAAAAAAAAAAAAAAAAAGCCTTAACTGACTAACAATTTCCGTTCCATCTTAAAATGTCTCATTAGAGGAATAAAGGGCTGCTCTTTGTTCAGGAGTTTGCAATTTACTTATCACTCTAGGAGTTGCCTCTTGAGCCAAGCTGA
Source organism: Harpia harpyja (assembly GCF_026419915.1). NCBI lineage: Eukaryota > Metazoa > Chordata > Aves > Accipitriformes > Accipitridae > Harpia > Harpia harpyja. Next base: position 6,669,374 of record NC_068946.1, read on the forward strand.
CACTTTTGCTGAAGTCTCTGAGATTTTATTCTCTTTACAACTATTCCCTTATGTGTCTTTTCAGTTATTCAGCAGAGTATGTTAGGATTAGCAAATTCATCAGTCCACACAGTTAATGTTAGTGTTACAATAGCTTCTAAAACCTTAGTACAGGGCCCTCTAGTGCATTACTAGCCCCATTACAAGCAAAATAAACTCGAAAGGCAGGGAAGAATACTGTGTGGCTGAAGTGGGGCCTGATAAACTACCTCACTACATTGAGGTTGAGGGGATCTTGAGCACCATAAACAGCCTTTTTGCAATCAGTCTCAAAGGAGAAGTCAGTACTGAAAGATTTTGTTCCACAATTTTGCAAATGTCCAAGTACTTACCCTGCAGTCTTTCCCATTCTGTCACATAGCAGGCAGTGTTAGACGACAGGATGCTTTGTGCAGAATGGAGGCAGGCCAGCTTAATGTGGTCACTTAAGGTGATGTGTTCAGTGAGTTTGATCAAAGCAATGTCGTACCTGTGGTCAAATGCACACATTTGAGAGTGGGAAAGAGAAAGGGAAAGGTTTGCAAATAGGTTAAGGCACAGTAGCACGAATACTTAGCAGTTATACAGCACTTGGCCTATTCAAAAGAAATGCAAGGGAGCAAGGAGGCCAGTACATAAGCAGTGAAGATTCCTCCTCCCTCAAAGCAATGGGGAAGTCCATGGACTGGAAGACTATTCCCTGCAGAACTGTCCACTTTCCTGCTGGCAGCTTTCTGGAAATTGCCTTTCACAGGTTCTTTTCCCCAAAACCAAGCATATGTTAGGACTAACTCCAAGGACCTAAAAGTAGGTTTAAAAAAAAGTCTGCAAGAGAGGTTTTGGGGTTTTTTTAAATATAGACTGTGTTTGTACAGAACATTTCAAGGTACAAATATGGGCTGTGATTTAATGTGATACAAGTGAAGATCAGCCATCAGTCAAATGACCAATGTTATATAAAGCCTGTTTGAGCGGTTTCATTTTTCTGACAGATAATCAAATCAAGTTGGCTTAACCAAATCCTCATGTGTCAGCTGAGACGCAACTCTTACCCAATGCAACAATTTGATGTGGATTAACTGTATTTCAGTGTATTCAAGCTAAGTAAAATAACTTTGAAATTGCTAAAGGCTGAGAGCAGTTATGCTAATTGAGCCCCTAAAATAAGAACAGAATAGCACAGAACTTAGTTACTGTTTTGAGAGAACTTTTTTATTAACTGCCTATGCTGTATCTCTTTCTGCTTTGTTGCAGAATGTCTGATTTCCCTAAAAAAGGGAAGTTGCTGTTAGATTTTAATTCATTTTTCTTTTAAAACTAATGCTGAAATTGGATACTTACCTGCAGCTGCCAGAGTCAACGCAGCAAAGAGGACTCCAACCATGATGCTAGTTAGCTGTATGCTGCAGGCTCCGTTCTGCAAGCCATTTTAGATGTTATCATTTATCTCTCGGACATGTGACTTAAAATGCATTGCTATTCTGATACCAATGGAAAACTTGTGCAATTGTGGGATAATTTTTTATATGCACAAGTGCCTAAAAAAAACCAGTTTAAATGAACCTTGGATCCAGGCTATATAAACAACTTGGTTAAAAAAAATTCCAACTGAGTTGCATGTTATCTGTAGTAGCTGTTTGCTTTCCCAATGCCTTGAAAGTTCATCACAAAGGTGTTTTCGGAAGGAAAATGTTAAATGAATTATTCTAACACTTGGTGGTATGTCAGCAGTAACAGTGTCTGATATACTCAGGCAGTGATAGATTCAGACATGTCAGCGGGGTTGCATTAGACAATCTCCGGAAGCCCCCTCCCAGCTTTAATTATTGTATGATTCTATGATTGCTTGAAATTTTATTTCGTTCTGGTTTGTTTTGTGACTGAATGGCAACTACCACTTTGCACTGACTGAAAACCTGTATCTTCTTTTCTAGATCAAGTTGCGTGTGTTTTAGCATGCCATCCTTCTTCAATAAAACAAACTGTAATCACTTTGAAGTGGAAGATGTTCCAAGCAACAGAAAGAACCAGCTGTCTGTGATGATGGAGAATCACTGGTGTAGTGCGGTGAGCCAGATTTAATTTCTTTCCTATTTACCTTTAATTGTTAGATCAGTAGCACATCCCTGGAAGAGAATAGGGTTCCTGTAGCATTGCAAATGAGCATTTTTACACCCCAAATCAGCATGCTGATCTGTGGTATAATGTAGTGCGAGCTTGTTAATGAAAAAGGGTAAACCATTTTCACTAATAGGACAAACCAGGCAAGAGCTGGCATTTAGACCACTACAGAGCTGCTGCCACAGAAGAAACTGTCCTAATTTATTACCAGACATTTGAGATCGATGAGTTGGTATCAATACTTACCCTTGTGTCTCTTTTGGTTTTTTTCTTCTACCACTGGAATTTTCCATCCCCTGTCACGTTTCCATCTGCCTATGCTTCACGTGAAAAACTGTTACTGGTTATTTAAAAAACAAACTTCTCTATTGCATAAGCCAGGTCATGCATAGGGAGCAAACTTAATAGCATGGAAACAAATATCATAATGCCAATTTTGTAACCAGAGTTGCATTGTACATACAGTCCAAACTACAGGTTTCAAAAAAGCTGAAATAAATCTATTGTTTAATGTCAGTATTAACAAGCAGCAAAATCCCTGATTTTTCATAGCTTCCATTCAGCAGTAGGTACTGATTTGGATGAAAGACGCCTGGAGCGCACATGTGGAAAGCAGAAATATATAATGCCTCGTTGTTTTGTCTGCTTCTCAAGAATGTATTATCCTACCCAAACAATAGCACTTGAGAAAGCTGCATTCTGAATTTCAAATGAAATAAACCAAACTCTGTTCTGGCATCTTGTATTTATTATCTGACAAAAGCATAAATCAGCATTAACTGAGTGCAGAATCGAGATTTTAAAAATTTTTTTCATTAATTAGTTGGCTCTCTTCTTAATATCTGAATTTACAAGTTAAACAACATACTATGCTTTTCAGGTTAACTTCCATGCGACTATCATTTTCACTGAATACCAACTAAAAATTAAGCAAAAATTTTGGATGTTCAGTTACTATTTCAACTTTCCTGTTTTATGGGTGCGCTTGTAAACATGGAATTTTGTTTAGTTTTTTAAGCATTTCTGCAATTTCACAAATATGACCTTCTGCTATCCTGCACACTAAAAAGAGAAACTCTGTTCTTTCTTTTTCCCTTTCTTCTTTGTAAAGGAATTCTGAAACAGTTCTTTTATTATATGGGGGGAACGCTCATAAGAATTGTAACATTTTTAATGTAAAACACTCTCAAAACTTTGGGGTTTTTTTTTGTTCCACTCCTGCTTTATGTAACGATTGCTTATCCATCTTTTCCAGGTCTGGTCTAAATAGTCTTTCTTGGACTCAGTGGGCATCATGCTGTTGGCAGTTCTGCAAGTGAACATCAAAAGGCTCAGCCTCCAGCTGATACCATGGTGGCTTGGAAACAGCACCCTGGAACCTCTTATCATCTTCATGCCAGATGTTTCACAGAAACTAAGCAGCTCATGGAACTTCAGTAAGAAAGAGCAGGAACTTCTGGTATGTTCTGTTAAAGCGTAATAGCTAATCTCTCAATACACAATGTACTTACTGTCCAATTTATAATGTAGTCCATTGCCTCCCTACCTTTAGTTTATTCCCTTGTAGGGTAGTAACTGTGCTAGACCAATTAGCAAGTGGAATGGTCTGCAGCTAAGTAACAGACACTGAAATCTACTTTTCTGAGGAAGGTTTTTCATCTGAAACTAGACAGTAACCTATTTAAAAAATCAAAGTTAAATCCCTAGCTTTTCATTGGGACCACCAAATGTGCCAAATTCATTACTTGCTGAATGACCATTAAATCTGCTAATTGATTGCTCCCTGGGTTTGTTTCTGTGTTCTTAAAACTAAAGCTTAGCCTGCATGCCTCAAGATGGAACAAGGTTATACAGAGCCAGGGAAATGGAGTTTAGCACCACCCTGTATGTTTGTGCCTCTTATTGTGCCTTCCAAATTGTCTGTTCCCAGCTTAGATCCATTTATGTATTATTTTCCACATTGTATTTCCTTTCAATCCAAGCACTTTTGTAGTCAATACTGGCCACAGATGTAACATAAGGCTCTGCTTGTTTTAACTGGGTGGGGAGCAAGGGGAGGAGAGAACAGAGACAAAAAAACAAACAAACAAAAAAACCAAACCAAAAACCACCAACCAGACTTTAGTGATCAGATTAGACTGAAAGATATTTATTTAGAAACAACAGCTTTGGTATTTTAAAACCAAACGACCTTTAAATCACTAGAAAGTGGGATATCTCCCCCCATAGCCAAAACAAATCAATGCACAAAGTCTCAATCTGCTTAGACTAGGAAACCTGCACATCAGCATTTCCAAGTGTAAATCCAGAAAACAATTTCATTAAATTGGTTTTGCACTCTACAGTAATAAAGGCTGAAAAACCTGTTACCAGCACTTAGATATCTACAGTTCAATTGACTGCCTTGTAACTGAAGTGGAGGCAAAATTATCAACATCCTCCCCCTCCCCCCAAGCAATAAATTAAAAAATGTATACCAGAAAGGAAGTTACACTAAAGTTTTCTAGTTAAGTTAACTCTCTGAAGGGAATCACCATACTTTATGTTCCTGTAAAATTAAAAAAAAAAAAATAATCAAAATATCAAAGGACTTAGTCTATCTTCAAGTATTTTCACCAAATGGATTACTCTTAGGGAACTGAACAGCTTACAAGGAAAAAGAAACATCTGTTACACAAGCTTCTGGGATAAACTCTTGAATAACCACACCTTCAGTCTCATTTCTCTCTTAACAAGGCACAAAAGGATTGTTGCTTTCAAAAGGTCCTTGTTCTCAGCTGCAAAATTGTCAGATGTCTTGTGCAAATGGAGGCTGAAAGCAGGACTAAGTTCACTTGGACACTGGGATGTTCCCATTCAATTAATGAAACAGGGTGTTATTTCAACACCATTCATCTTGCTTACTGCTACAGAGATTTTGAGCTTCAGCTGGCTTCCACTTCATCCCTGTTTCTGGAATCAAGTTCTGCATCATCTTCATTTTAAGTAGGTCCAATTAAGACGAGGCAACAGACTTGTTTGCTGTACACTGCAAGGCTTTTTGCAGTGTCAAGAAGGAAGAGGTGTCACATCAGCCCTGGCGTGTAGCTGTGAAGCTTCGCGGCATTTCAGAGACTAGTGTCAGGGACAGTTACCTGTAGTAATGGTTAACAAGTCATTTTGTAAAAGGCAGAAGGCAAGTCTTGTAGATGAAAAAGGCAACCAGATAGACAGCAGTGAAAAAAGGACATAATTTTATAATCTCAAGGACACGTTTCAGGATGCATGTCAGGGCACAGCTGTATACACAGTAATTGAAATTACTTCCTGACCACTTCCTCCTTCTGCACTAAGGTTTTGATCATGATCATAGGCTTATAACTGCAGTTGTCTTTGATTTACATATCTATCTTACCTCTTCCTAGGTTAGTTTGTCGAGGCACAAGTACCTTGCACTCTCATTCTTTCCATGGATGACAGGTATTCAGACCTGCTTGGGATCAGGCCTGATTTCCAGTGCCCAACGTTACAAATTGCCAAATCACTTTAAACGCCCCTTACATACTGACTGTCAAGTTTAGTCCAGTACCTTCGGCCCAGCCTTAGCCATCTAAAATTGAATTTGCTTTTATAATTTGGAAAAACGGGGCAATCTAAACCTAGAACTTTTCCTCCAACAGCTCTATTTAACTATGTCCTTTTTTATCCCCCCCCCCCCGCTTTTTTTTTTTAAAAACGCAAGCTACATTTAACTCTGTTCAACCCTAAGGAGGGATGCCTCTGAAGAATATGGCTAGCTCACACATCTTTCATTTCCACTCCATATCAACACGCAAACAGAAAGTACCAGTACTAAGAGCAGAAATCACTGTCTATTTTCTATTCTGTGCTAAGTTTTTACTAGCAACTAAGTTTTCTAAGGCAACTCAAAACAAGACTTTCAAATTCTTTACACCAAAGTGAGATGCAGTACAGCTTGAAGTCAGAACCTCCAACTCACAGTAAAAAGCACTCAGTACTCTTCTTAACACAGCTATGTATTTTGTCTGAATGGGAGAAACGCTAACTCAGCACCTTCCCAAAATGATGGTGGTAAATGTGGTTTGATGGAGGACTGCACAGCATCTATAAACCTGTGAACACTTACGAGTAGTCCGAACAAGTCAGCACCTTCGCTTAAGAACACTAGCTTGCATTTGTGTGTTCTTGTATGACACATCACACGTTCAAGCCAGGCAGACAAGTGTGCACGTCTCCCACACGGTAGTAAAGGCAAGTATAGCAGCTCACTCACAAGCATTCCAATACTGCATAACAAGAAACATCATCTCGTGACACAGCTGGAATTGTTGGCTTAAAAACAAGCAATGTCCTACACCAGTGTGTGGAAAAAGGACTGTGCCCGCCTTGATCTGCAGCCTCACAAACGTTTAAGAAGGACAGATGATGGATTTACCTTTTCTAATGTTTGTGAGCCCTACTGCTCCAACCCCTGCCCTAATCCTACTTCTTGCAAGAAGAGGTCACAGATCACTTATTGCAAGAGAGACTGAAAATCCTCACAGTCCAAGACAGAACCTCCCTAGGCACAGCTGACAGAAAATCAGGTTGACAACACTCAGTGGACAGCAGCCAAAAGCAGCAGCCTTATACCTTACTCCTGAAGAGCGGCTTGGCTCCTGGCCCGCAATATTCATTGTAGATGAGTTTGAACAGAAACAAGTGAAACAATGTGATTAAGGAGGCCACGCTGAACCAGAACAGGAAGGGTAAGCCTGGGTATTGCTTGGCCATGTGTTCCTCATGAGCCAGAATAGCTTTTAGATGGAGCGTGTGTCTCAGGTCCTGCAAGTGGATCAAATCTGTTGATATATAAAGCAGTGGCGTGATGGGTTGAGTCACCATGACAGGGAATGTATGACCTCGTGCCTCTGAGGTCAGCTCCACAGGCTCATTCATACAGCCTGCCTCACACGCATATAGTCTAACTGGCTTGTCTTGGAACTTCACAGACACATGCAAGAAGGGCTTTCCTTCAGCATCCAGCAGAACAGCTAGATTAATCAAGTCCTTATTGTAATGGATCCCACGTAAGGAATAGCTGTTATGAAGTACATCAGGGTCAGCCTGAAACTGAAGATGGTTTTCTGTGAACTGCAGACCCCCAAAACTAAGCACCATTCCCTGCATAAGTCCATGGACTCCAGCTGCCACAAGACCCTTGCACCCCCGTTTCTGGAGAGTTAGCTTCCACAGGTCTGAGAGTTGCAAGATCTGGGTGACACTGGTCAGCTTTGCTGGCCACAGGTTCTCTGCATGCATGGTCGCGTGGCCACTGAAGCAGTGGTCAGCATAGTTCAAGCTGGCTTCCATCTTTTCTCTGTCCTCGCCACTAATGAGTGGATCTAGCAGAGGAGCTGGCATGCTTGACAGGACATAGTAGAGGGTCATGTTAACAGTCTCACTGGATGGTGTATGCGAATCTGTGATCTTTCTCATTTCAACCCCTGTAATTAAAGAAAACAACCAAGAGTCAGAGGATCACACACGAATATGATGCTAACTAGGAGAAAAAGAAGATCACATGCGCATGCCGTGGTTCAATACACAGGCATTCTTTGTAACATCTAAGAAACCTTTGCCTATGAAACACTGAAGTGCAAACGCTTCCTTGCATTTTCTTAGACGCTGTCTTTGCTACTTGAAGTTTGAAAGCCAAGCTCCCGCTAAAGGCAAAGCTTGTTTGACATGCGGATGCCTTATGGAGCTGTCACCATGACTCCGCAAGAATGATCTGTCAAAGGAACATTTATCTTTTTACTGGCTATAAAATATCAAGTTCTACGTTACTTGGGCAGCTGCTCTTTTATGCAAGGCCATTAAAATCTTAAGAAAAAGCATCCTTGTAGGACAGTCCTTAACTTCCATGAAGAAATCTGTCCTTTATACTGTCACTAGAGGTCAACTCTATTTCCAACTTAGAGCTGACGTGCTGGGCAAATCAGCAAAGTTCCTGAAGACATGAAAGCCAGCACATCCAGAGTTATGATTAGAAATGTTCTTCTACCATTTCTTTTATGCAGTAAGGAATAGTCCATTTTTGTAAAGTACGCTGTGTTCCAAACCAGGAACGCTGTTTTATTATCCCACAACGTGCCTTCTGGCCCCTGAGAGAAACCCGTCAGGAAGAGTGGAGCCCCTGGAGACCTTACAGCAAGTGACCAGGTCACCGAGCTTTCAGCTGCCCTCTAAAGCAACCCTTTAAAGAAGTTGAGCATCGCTCTCCTTACCCGAAATGAACAGGTCAGACCAGGTCTGTTGGTGCTCCTGGAAAAGATCTTCCACCCCCATCTGCATCACCTCCAGCATCTCCTTCTTGGCCGACTCCCTCAGCTTGCTGAAGGTCTCCTCCAGCCTGGAGACCTCGATGGGCTCCGAGGTGTACACCACGGAGAGCACGGTTTCGTCAAAGTGGGATTTGGGTGCCACCTGCACCCGGCTCACGAGCTTCTTGGCAGCCACCACCATAAGCACCACCTTGGGGCTCCCGGCCAGCAGCAGGCGACCAGAGGAGAGCAGGAACTGCCGCTCCTCCACCTTCTCCAGGCTGGTGGCGAAGCGGCTGCCCAGCGAGGGCGCAGAAGCCGGGGCCGAGGCCTCGAAGGCGGCCACCCGCTCGGTGGGGTTGGCGATGCGGATGCGCTGCAGGTAGAGATGCGGCCGGCTCCGGTGGGCCACCACCTCCTCCCGCACCGTCACGCAATCCCCGGCGCCGGCCCCGGGCCCCGTCTGAACGCACCGCACCCTCCGCACGGCGCCGTCCCGCAACGCCGCCAGCGCCGCCCGCGCCTCGCCGCGCCCGCCCAGCGCCCTCAGCCGCACCAGCGCCGGGTACTCGGTGGCGAGCGCCGGGCCGCCGCCGGATCCCGCCGCCGCCACCCAGAGGCGCCCGGCGGCCACGTCCAGCAGCAGGAAGCCGTTACCCGCCAGCGCCAGGCCCGGCCCCGGCCCGCCGCCGCCGCCGCCCCCCGCCGCCTCCTCCGGCAGCGGCAGCGCATCGCCGCGCTCGGCCTGCGCCCGCCAGGCGCCCGTGGCCGCCTGCAGACAGAGGGCGGCGGCGCCGCGGGGCTCGGCCCCCCGCCCCGCGCCCCGCCGCGCCCGCGCCGCCCCCAGGTACCAGTAGGCGACGAGCAGGAGGGCCAGCAGCAGCAGCAGCCGCCGCGCCCAGCTGCTGGAGAGCAGCCCCGGCAGCCCCTTCAGCCGCTGCTGCAGCCACATGGGCGGCGCGGGAGTCCCGTCCCGTCCCGTCCCGCGGCCTGCGGCGCCCACAGCGGCCGCTCCCCGGCCCCGACCTCGCCGCGGCGCAGCGACCCTCACGCCGCCATCGCCGCCGCCCGGAAGCGCCGCGCCGCGCCGTGCGGCAGCTCCGCCGCGCTTCGCGGCGCTTTGCGACAGCTCCGTCGCACCGCCCTCCCCTGAGGAGGTGCTTGGCGGGAAGCCACGGCCCGCCCACGGCTCCGGGCCTCCCCCCTGCCCGGCTCCGGGCCCCCGGCTCCGGCCCGCCGCTGCCCTTGCCCCGCTGCCGGCAGAGGGAGGGGCGGGACGCCCCCGGCGCCGTAGCGGCGGGTGTCAGCCAGCAGCTCCAGCCTTAGGTCAGCACACGGCTGAGGTTTGGTCTCTGCCGCCCGGGTGACCTCACCGAGGGGAAAAAAGGTCTGGAGCGGGCCTGGAGGAGTTTTCCGTAATTCCAGTGGCAGTTTACTCCTGTTATCGTAGCAGAGCCGAGTGCGGGAAAGCAAGTTATATTCTACCAAACTTTATGCCACCGTGTACTAAATAGAGGAGCAAATTTTGTGGCGTGACTTCGATGTGCACATCGTGCCACGGAAAGCTTTGTACTCCCGTGCGGCTCTCCAAAGACAGTAGCGAGCCATGCAGAAACACCGTGAGCTAAAATCAAGTGTGAAATTCCTGACCAGATAGAGCCAGTGAACCAGCTTAGTGAAGGGGAGCAGACGAGGCACTTCCTTAACTTCTTCCTGCAAACGAGCTGGTCGATTGGGCGGGGGGCACTGGAATCCGTAAAAACGGTGGGTGAGACCCTGTCCCTTGCACGTTTCAGTGGGGATGGTGTTTTCTCAGACGGTCTGGTGTGTTTTGAGGCTGCTTTAAAAGCAGAGCTCCGATCATTTCAGTTTTTAGGAAGTGGCTGCTTTGCTTGGAGCACGTGTTGCACGTACTCATTGGAACATCTGCATTGGCAGCTGCCTCTGTTTAAAAAGACAGGCAGCCAACTCCAGCCAGAGTGCACAAAGCAGTACAAACATAGAAACAGGAAAAAAAATACGCTTGCTGGGTTGGCATAGCTGCAAAATGCAAACAGAGCTGTCAAATATGGGCAGTCTGAGTACAGCAGTATAAACAACGATGCATTCATGATTTCTCGTGTGCAAAACCCCTTTCATTTTAGAATGGAGAGGTTTAACTTCATTAAAATGAGAAACTTGATATTTCTAAAATTCTAGATTGAGTCACAGATCTCAATCTGAGGTTTGAAGGTGAGGGGCTGAACACCTTTGCTGTGGCTCCAGGCTTAAAGTGTTGAGGCTGCTAAAGATTGATCAGGGGTTTTGTCCAGGCCTGTAAAGTACTGAAGAAATCTAACATCAATATCTGTTTTCTTTCTTTCTTTTTTTCTTTTTTCCTCTTTTTTTATTTAGTGAAACTGGCAGCTTTGCAAAAGGAAGTTTCCTGAAATCACCGTTTAGGGAGAACTAGTATTTCCTTGGATTGTTGCCTGTAGTACATCATTTGAGCATGAGGACTATTCTGTTTGCCTGGTAATTATGAGGGAATTCCTGCTTCGGGGAGAGGGAATGGAAACAAAAGTGCTTTGAACACACTCAAGAATATTCTCAGTGAACAAACAAATAGTAATGGTAGTTTTTTGGGAGGATGCTATTATGAAGCATGGAGAACATTAGTTAGCTACAGTGTGGCCCTTCTAACGTGCTTATTTTTTTCTCCTCTGAGATCATACCTTCTTGGTTTTATTTTGAAAATCTGAATCCTATAATATCGGTGATTTCTGTTAATTTAAAGAGGTGGTTTACTGACAGAAAGCGGCAGACTTGGGCCTCAGAATTTTACACAGCCAATTTTTTTATTAATACTGAACTCTGCAATGAGGGAGGCTTCTGTATTATCCTAATGCCTTTATGATGCCCTGTATGTTTGCAGCCGTGTATTCCATAGCCCCGGTCCAGCTGAGCAAAACATACTGCATTGAGGCATTGCATTTCTTTGTTATCTCAATGTACGTGCCACACCATCGCTCAGCACACATCCTTCGCTTTTTATGCCTCTGCCAAACCACTCAGTACTGCTCCTTTCTCCCAGACACCTTACCTTCCTATTGTAACGTGTGCTCCATGGGCCAAGCTCAGGAGTGGCTGAGGACTCAGTGCCTCTTTCAGTGATGGCTTCAGTAGTATACTGCAAGGTTTCTTTCCATCTACTTCATGTCTTACAGAACAGCACATAACATTTATACAGCCTCTGTCATTCTGTGAGTTCTTTGCAGACAATTAAATTTTATTGTTCACACCTTACAAGAGAGAAAATAAGTAGTCTCTTCATGTTGCTTTCAGTAATGGAAGGAAAGTTGGGTTTAATTATATACAGTGCCTAAGAAAATGGCACTGTGCTTCTAGGTATTTGCTTCAGTAGTAACAATGTGTCGCTCAGGGCCTCAGGTAAGGTATGTGTCAGTGGTAGCTCCTCACCCGGTGTTCTGCAGGCTCAAAAGGGTTTCCCTGCATCTAAGTCTTACATTCACTGCAGTATAAAAGTGACCCTAAACCCTTTTTTTTTTTTTAAAGTGTAATTTTATAAGACAGGTTTATTTTGCCCGTTCTCAAAGTTAGGCAGAATAAACTAGAAGATGCATGGGTAAGTCATCAGGGCTAGAGCAAGAAAAACCAGAGCAAGAAAAGAGATAAATGTAAGACTTAAAGGCATATATATGGCCAGAGAAAAACAGTTAGTATAGGAAGCAAGACTGCAGCAGATTTTGTGTTTGCTAAGGAAATACATGAGGTGAAATGACAGGTGGGAAGAAGGTATTTAATAAGGGCTTCCAGTTTCCAGAGCTGTGCATAATCCCTGTCTGTTTTGCTTTTTTCACACTTAATGACTGTGTCAACCAGATGCAGCGCAGCACTAACTGAAGCTGGCCAGAAAGTGAGCCCCCTCCTCCTACACGTTTGCTTAACCCACGTTTCTTCCTCTGCAGATCCATTGCCCGGTGTCCCACGGCTGTGCTGTAACGGCCCCCCGGCAGCAAGCCTTGCTGGACCCCGCACCCCAGGTAAAGTTGCTGCAGCTCCGGGATCAACCCCCACCGGCTTCGCGTCCCTGCCAAAGCCAGATGTTCCCTTGCTTTGCACAAGCCTCGGCCCCAGAGCTTCCTGCTCCCTCTCCCAGATCGGCCCCAGCTGCCTCCCCGCCTCTTGCGGGGGCCGGGGCGGCCCGGGAGGAGGAGCCGCCGCCTCCCCGCTTCCTCCGCCGGTCCCTGCCGGGCGGGTCTGGTGCGTGGCACAGGCTCCGGCAGCTCCGGAGCTTTCTAGAGCCGCCGTCCGCCGGGTCCCTGCGGAGCGGAGCGGTGCCCGGGTCCGTCCCGCAGGCAGCGGTCCCGGTCGGTATCGGCTCCCGGACCGGGATCCGGGCGGGGAAGTCGCCTCCATGGTGCCTCCGGCGGTGCTGCTGCCCTGGGTGGTGCTGGCGCTGCTCGGGGCGGAGGGCGGCGGTGCCTCCGAGCAGGAAGGTAAGGGGGGGTCTGCTGCGGGGCAGAGGGTGGGGACCGGCAGCACGGGGAGCTGGTGGCCAGGCCGATGGACGGGCACGTCCGCGGTCGGTGCCACCACTGTCCTTAGCGCCCCGGTCCAGCTCAGAGGCATTGCCCGACCCGAGAGTAGTGCCCGCTGCAGAGCCCGAGCCCCTGGGCGGCATCTAGCGCCTGCTGCCGAGTTCTGAGGCAGTGCACAGGCCGGCGTGGGTGTCCTCTGCACATGCTTCTTGGGCGCCTCAGTTACCAGACAGGCGCTCACAGCTCTGAGTTGTGTGAGACGAGCCTTGGACACCATTTCATCCCAATAAAGTGCTCGCAGTCCCTTGGGTAGCGTCCCACCTGGGTCAGCCCTTCCTGGTTTTGAACTGACACGGTTCAAGAATTAGTTAACAGGCAGCATTTGATCCCAGAGTGGCCACACTGTGACCCGAGATCCGGGATGCTCCTGAAATAACATCAGTCTAGCCCCACATAAACAGTTGGTGGATGCTCTGAAGAGTAGTTGGTAGAACAGTGGAGGATTAGGGCAGCCAGAGTGTCAGCCAGGCTGACAAAGAGGTTCACACACTGTCATTTTGCCAAGAAGTTTGGATAATTATCTCTCTCTTCATTAGAGAAGTGGCAATTAAGAGGAGATTTCGTCTTCTTACTTAGAATATTTCCCTTCACAATATGTGATTCTCGTATAATTACCTTTACTATATATATTACTTAATAATAATACAGCTAATGTGTATCCATGGGAGTGTTGGGAGTTCTTTAGCTGTAGTGGCATAACTAAAGCAAAATCTTTTCAGCATTTAGGATAACTATTAGACAAATACAAGTAAGAAATTAACTTCTGTGCTACCCTGTCTTCCTTACACCCCCCAAATCTTCCATGTTTTTAGTAAGGTTTTTGAGTGTACTAGAGATATAAAATTGAGTGCTAGGGAAAGAGAACAAGGTATGTTGGTTAGGAAGAGGGATTTGGAATTAACTGCTTTCTGAACACATCACTTCTGGCATGGCTCGAAGAAAAAATGCCTTACCTTTTCTGTGCCTCAGCTTCCCCAGAGTAATATGAGAATGATACCTACCTTCTCTCTTCTATGTTCTTTTACATCCCTGCAAAAGCTCTAAGCATAGTTATTTGTAGTTAATGGAATCTTTAAAAAAAACTTTCATAAATGTAGATTTAATACAGAGATTATATTATCCACTATTAAATTGGGCACTGATTTTCTCTATTTGATCCCTGTATTAATGTTATTTTCTTGGACACTATCTTAACAGGAAGCAGCACAGTAAGATTTCCCAAAGCACAGCCTGGGGATAAATTCATTCCTTGTCCTAAAATGCAGCTGCAGCTGTGTTTTCCCTGTAGAGTCAGAGTGGAAGTAAATAACTCTAAAATTTTTTGTGACTGAACTCATCTTGTCACTGACTTTTACTGTTTGTACCCAGTCATTTCACTGTAATGTTGATATCAGAGTCCCCGTTCAGTGCTTTGTCCCTACAGGATCCTTTCCACCTATAGTGCTCAAAAACCCTCACAAAAGTGGTACATGTCCTCTATTATAATTTTACAGATGGAAAAACAGAGGGATAGCAAGATTGACTCCATGTTCCATAGCAGAGCTAGCAGTACAGTCCAGCTCCCCTGGTTCCTACTCCAGTGCTTGCTTCGTTAACCACGGTGTGTTTGTATTTTGCAGCCATACCATTATTAAATGTATTTATACGATTTCTAATTGTCAGCATGGCCCAAGGAGTCTCTGGGCCCAGGAGGCCCAGCTTAATGGAATAGGCTACCCTTTCTACATAGGAAAAGTAACTGTGACATGAAAGTAGGGAAGCATAAATCTGCTTTTGGAGGTTTAAAATGCTGCCTGTGATACTGAAATTAAAAGGGTTTACTGCTCTGTCTCTGGAAATACCTATCAGCTGCACCAGTGTTCAGCAAAATCTTCGAGAAAGAGAAGAAAGGGTTAAAGGAGAAGGAGCGGAGGCAACATAGCTCAGCACAAGCTTCTAGTACTGGACTGAAGGAATGTCTCTTGGGATGGAAAGCTCTCGCTGCTGCAGAGATTTCTCCAAACAGAAACTGAGCTTAATGTCTCTCACAGTCTTACCCCCACAGACCAGTAATGAGAGGGGAATCTGTAACTTGGAATTCTGCTGGGGAGGATAATTGTGCTGGCTTTTCCATGCTCCAGTGAGTTTGCACGGTGAAACCTTTTCTGTCTTAGAAATAGGACACCGCTTCCTGTTCATCCATGTGAGCCTTTAGCTCTCGCATCTTGTCCAGCAAACTTCTGGCACTCGTATCATAAACAGTTTGTTGCTTTCTTGGGGTGACGGCATGAAAATGAGTTAGTGATTTATTTAATGTGAGATGCCCTGAGAATTCAAGCTAAAATAATTGCACAGCAGTCAGGCTCTTTTCTTTCTTTCCTTCTTTTACCGTTAGCATATGCTTTCTCCTTTCCTTTCAGGTACTAGAATTTGATGTTTGTCTTTACATTCCTCTCTGGCAAGCCCACGTTTGCCACCCTCTTCATTGACAGCATGATCTTCACCTTCTCAGAAACCATGAGCTCAAAGCTATCTAATAAAGCTGCCATGGTTTTCTGCATGCCATCGTATGGCTAGAAACCTTAATGGCTTTAACATATTCCCTGAGGAGATATCTATTTTACTCATTTGTTTGCACCCTCTGGCTGGACAGGACAAAAGGAACTGGAGCGTGCTGGAGGAGCTGGATTAGGAATGCACTTCATATGTCTAAAAATCTGCCTTTAAAAAGTGCACAAATGCAGGATTCATATTCTTTTATTCATCACTCCCTCTGCCTGTCTGTGTGAATGTGTAACAAAATACAATTAGAGCTGATCTTCTATTGCCTGTTCTCAATCTCTCCTCTCTTTTTATTCTGATGCAGGTAAAGGATTTTAGGAATTTCCTTGGGAACATCCTCTTTCTTCCTACCTTGGAGTCTTACACTTGTTTTTTTACTTTTGGTGCCTTTTGGACTCCAGCTCCTAGATCCTTCCTCTCTAAGATCAGACAGAGTATCAGTTTGGGTACACTAGTAAGATGCATCTGGTACATCCATTGAAAAAAATCATTGTTCCAAAAGAAGCCCGCTCAAGCCAAGAAAATGTGCTTTCAGTTTTTCCTGGTATTTTCTGATGTTAAAATCGGATGGCCAGGGTTCGCATTTAAGCACTGTTGCCAGAGCCTATACAAATTCCTACTTAAGCAAAAGTGTTAGGATGAAGTATAGCGTTTAATCATTACAATGAAGAAACCAGAGCTTCTGCATAAAAATCATATTCCAGTGGTACTATAGAGAAATTTCTGAAAGAGACCTTCAGGATTTAGCTTTGTTATTTTTAAGGGACTGGAAATGAAGAGCAAGTTTGGGAGGAGAATGTAAATGAAAGTTATGGCAGAATTAAATTCACATTGTGTATGTATGAAAAAATCTGGAAAACACCTCAGGAATGCAGTACAAAATTGGAGCAGCCATGGAGAGGGAATAATAACATTCAGCCTAATTTTGGTCTTCCCTACACCCAGTCAATGCTGAGTGACAAAAAAGCAACTCTGTGGGGAACAGGAAGCCAATTGCACTAAATGGCTGACTTCCAAATGGGCATTTTGTAGTAGTTCTATTTTTTATCTTCAAGTTTAATTTTCTTCACACTCTATGTGAGAGAAGAGAATTGTAGCTTTCAATAGCAGGGCAAAAAAATCACTTAACACAATATATTTTCTTTTTCTAGCTCATAACTCAGGCAATGAAATTGTATCTTTACATATCTCTCATTTTATACCCAGGACCGAGTTCTAATCTCTGCTGCAAAGGAAGTCTTGCTTTGCTGCAATTAGTTTTGGGTTCTTCAGTCAAACACTGAAATTTGTTGTTCTGTCCCCTGTGATAGTTCCTCCAGTAAAACACGCTTTCTTTTTTTCCCTCTACGAATCTTTGATGAGTTGGTGCCAAGAAAATCCAGGCAGCAAATAAGTAGGATTTGAAGCTGGTTTTCTTCCTGAGGTTGAAGCTTTGTGGGCAGTGAGAACACCTATAGTGCTTAACATTGTACAGTGTAGAGATAATTGAGTGAGGTGTAAGCAAGCTGTTTTCTTCTCAGCACGATATGGTAGCTCCACAGCTAGACTACCTCCCTTGCCTGATTTAAAATGAACCTGGACATTTTTCAATGTCATATAGAACAGACCTAACCTGTGTCTGTGAACAGCAGTGACTGTTTGCACAAAAGTTGGGACTCCTGGATTCTATTGCTGGATTCATGACCAACTTAAAGAATGTACTGGGAAAGTAACTTTGCTTCTCAGTGGTTGGATTTTGACTTCCCTTTGTCAAATCTGTCAAGTACCTTTAAGACTATTGATCTCTACCTTGGCTCAGTATCTGATAGTAAAGCCTCTTCGTTAGGTGTGGAACAGCTGGTTGTGAAAACAATGCAAGTTGAGTGTGTCTCTTGTGCTTTCTCCTGTATGCAGAAAACCTGCTGGTTCTTACTGTTGCCACCAAGCAGACTGAGGGATTCCAACGCTTTAGAAGATCAGCCCAGTTCTTCAACTACAAAGTCCAGGTGATGGCTAGCAGCCTCAGTGGTGGTTGGTCAAAGGGAATTTTGAACTGTGGAATGGGTAAGATTTGGCCACAAAGTGATTAAATAAAAGCTTAAGAGGGGACATACCTACTCAGCTGGCTGAAAAATCTTGTGACCGGGGCATTTCTGAAGCAGTGTCTTATTCCTTCCTGAGTGTTGGCTTGAGGTGAGATCCATAAGTCCTGCTCAAGGGAGCCCCATGGCACCTTTCCTTCGCAATGCCAAAACACACAGTACAGAGTGTGCTCCTGTCCCTGTTGCTGAGAGTTACTGTGGTACATGTTACTCTGTCCATCCCAGAGAATGCTTCAAAGGCTGGCATACCTAGTCCATCTGTCCTGATGCTGGTTTTTTCTGTTGTGATTTGCACTGGGAGTTATCAGGTCTAGCAAGGTTGTGGGTTCTGGTCCTTTCCTGTGAGTCTTGCTGGGAAAGTGACCTGTTCAGTAGACCCTGTGCCTGTTGTTCTTTAGGTGCTGGGGCTGGATGAGGAATGGCAGGGTGGAGATGACAAGAAGCCAGCAGGAGGTGGGCAGAAGGTCCGTCTCTTGAAATCAGCTTTGAAGCAGTATGCGGATAAGGAAGACCTGATCATCCTTTTTGTAGAAAGGTAACGGGTTGGAAAGTATTTGCCGTGAACTGAATCATAAGGCTGTTTGGACAGGTTCTTACTAAGAAGAAATTAACTGTGAAGTAAATTGCTTTTGGAAGGTGTATCCAGACGTCCATTTTTTTTCCCCCTGAATTCTCTGCAGTTGCCTAAGAGTTGCTTAGAGCTGCGTCTGTGGCAGCTGGGGAGGTCTGATCAGAATACAGAATACCAACTCTTGCGTAAAGTTGATAGTGTTGTACCTGTATCTGCCAGGGTGGAATTTGGCTGCCTCTATCTGCAGAGAATGAGCAGACAATTTCTGTGGATCTAGGCAGGCCTTTCTTACCAGAACTATTTGTTTTATAAGGTGAGGCAGGCTGCAACACAATCCTGAGAGCCAAGAATTAATCTGCCAGAGAAATGTGAAGAGGGAAAAGGACGGTTTGGAGTCTCATTGTCTTTTCATATGCTCAGCAACAGGCAGGTCTGGGATCCCTGTATCTGTCTCTGGCTCCCATGGCAGGGAGATCATCTTTTGCAGCTCTGAGTGTCTACGTGTGTTTAGAGAAGTCGGGAATGATTAATCTCTGGAATGAGCAACTTTTTCACTCACTAAAATGAGTTTGAAGTATGCAAATCCTCTTGCAGAAAATGCAAGTCTCATTCTGGGAGTGTCGCCTGGGAATTAGTCAGTTCTACCCAGTACTGAAGAGACGGCGGCTGGAGTGCAGCATCCAGTGACTAGTGTCCAGTATAGGTTCCTCCTGAAGATTTGCAGGGAGCTCAGTGGAGAGTTGCAGCATGCCAAAATATGTAAAAAGCATGACCTATGGGTTTGTTTAATCTAGAAAGGAATGGCAGCGTAATTTTTCCTCCAATAAGTTAAAAATTGTTACAGTGAGAGCACCAGGGGTTCACAGTTCTAAATGGGGGCAAAGCAAGAAGAGATCAGCTTGTTTTGCAGCTTGGAAGGTTTGTTTTTATCATCAGTGAAAACTTTGTAAAAGTTATATGAAAGAATGGGCGTAAGTTGCCCCAAGCCACTGTGGAATCTTCTGCAGTGGAAAGTAACATTTTCCACCCTGTGAATAAGATTGGACTTTAATTAGCTATAATTGTGACAAAAAATGTAATACTGTGAAGCAGAACTAAAAGAAAGGAATTCCTAAAGAATTAGCTGTTTCTAGAAACTTCACGCTGACATGTTTTTCTGACTCCATTCCTTTTTGTCCCTTTCTTGTCTGTCTTTTACTCTAGCTATGATGTACTCTTTGCTTCCGGCCCTGCAGAACTGCTGAAGAAGTTCAAACAAGCGAAGAGCAGGGTGGTCTTCTCAGCAGAGAACTACATCTATCCTGACAGAAAGTTGGAAGCCAAGTACCCTCAGGTGCGAGATGGAAAGCGCTTCCTGGGTTCTGGAGGTAAGATGCAGAACCTTCTTTCAGCTGAGAACCTCTCTCAGCTTTTTCCTCCTATTAAAAAGCCTTTGGAAAAAGTAGCAAGGGACCAGGTTTGGAAAGCATCTTTATAGAAGATGGTGCAAATCGAAGCGTTGTGCATAACTGGCCGGAATGGAAAGATGAACAATGCTCCTGTCTTTTACCTGCAGGAGGGGACATAGCTATGAATTGCCTGTAGAAGGATAGGAACCTGCTCCCTATTCCTTCTCCCTTTTCAGTGAGACTTGTCATTCAGGGTGTGGGTATCTGAGCTTTTCTGATGCTGAAGATTACAGGTTTGATCCTGGTGTCATTCCATGTTGGGAAGTGCGGTCTAGACATGCCTTTGCTGAAAGCTGGTGTATCTCTGCAGCAACACAGGGTGGACTGAGACTGTGTGTGAAAGAAGTGAGAGTGTGTGTATACAGGAGTATTTCCCTTTTTTGGTTGTCTGGGTTGAAACACCTCTTCATACTTATTCCCATAGGCTTCATAGGTTATGCTCCAAACCTGAAGAAGCTTGTGGAGGAGTGGAAAGGACAGGATGATGACAGTGACCAGCTCTTCTATACGAATGTCTTCTTGGATCCAGAAAAAAGAGTAGGTGTAGCTAGATTTTGGGATTAGGAGGAGTCATCTGAGAAGCATCGCTGTTAATCCTCTGTGCAGTATCCCTGTTGACAGTAAAAGAAGTTAATCACATACATATTGACTCTTAATTACTGCTCTGGCATCCTTACATGGAAAAGGCCAGTAGTATGTATAGTTACCCATTTCCGTTCTGAAAATTTGCATTCTAGCCACTACCCCTTTGTTCAGTTATTAGCGTTTTTTATCTTTAAGCTTAAAATGTGAATGGGAAGATAGGTGTCTTAAAACAAGTCTGGAAACTGATACCAGTATCTGTATGAGCTGATGTTTAAAGCTATTGAGTGTGGCAGAACTAACCAGCCTCCTTACAGGGGATGTGAAACCCAGACTTTAAGCATGTATCTTCCCTGCAGAGTACAGTGCTGACTTACAGATATCCAACCTAGCACTAAAGTACATTTTAAGTACAGGGGCAGATGAGGCCCGAGCAGGTTTGAGGTGATAAAAGGGACAAAGGTTCACAGCCTTTTAGCCACTCTTGTGCCACAGGATAGGGACTGTAGACATCACAGTGGGTAGCCCTGCTGGAACAAAGAGGCTGCCACTGCCTTCAGCAAACACTTCCAGATCCTGGCCGACAGAATCTGCGTCAGCCTCTGTAGCATGCCACGTAACATCATACAGAAGCCTGGAATGGACCCTGGAAGCATCATTGCCATTCCAGCACCGTGTGGTGCACTGGCTGAATCATCCAGCCCACAGGGTGATTCTGCTTCTGTTGTCCCTGCCCAGTTCTGCATTACACAGTGCAGTCTGTCCCTGAGGGACACCACAAATGCATGGGAGCTAAGAAGTCAAACTGTAACAGTAAAGTCAAGAGGAAACATTAGCTGTAGGAAACTGCTTTCAGACTGATTAGAGAAGGAGTTGCACTTTTTTACCAGCAGGACTGGTAAAAAATTCAGAACAGCTGCACTTTTTTACTTCCCCAAATCTGATTATGGCCTGTGATATTTTGACATGACCAGTTCTTTTAATGTTCTCATCTGCAGTTCTGGCCCTGTGCCACACAAAGGCTGAGTAATTCCACTGACTTGGCATTCAGACAGTGGATGTTAGCACCCTGCTGTCCTTTCCAGTAATCAATCTTAATAGATGCCTGGAGGGACACTGAACTCTGTTAAGTCAGAGCTGGATTTTAGTCTGACAAAAACCCAGTCAGAGTGTGGCTTGCAGCAGGGGATAAAAACAAAGATTGCACAAGCTGGCCTTGCACCTTTACTGTGTTCTGGTTTGACACCAGTATCTGGGACAACACTTGGGATAACACTTGTCCTGTGGATAGATGGCAAGAAACCGTCGTCACAGCAGATGTTTTTGCTATCTCGGCATTCCTGCATGTTATACATGGGTTTTATATGACTGTGCCGCAAGTGTACTTCATTAATATGCTGCGTATTATTATTGGCATACCCACAGCAGTTTTAAAATGTTTATTTGCATGGTTTTGCCTAATACAATATGTTTAAATTGTTTTTAAAAATGGCGAGTTGTCCCAGATTCAAGTGAAAATGAGGGTTAGCTGGGAGTGGTTTAGATTTCAGAGCTTGGAGAGTATGGAAATGATTATAAGAATGTGATACATCTTCGCTCAGCATAGGGTCTCTCACATGTAAAGAACTTGTGTTCTAATTAAGGTTATTTATCTCATTCTTTTAAAGGAAAGTATCAACATCAGTCTAGACCAAAGAAGCCGGATCTTCCAAAACCTAAATGGAGCATTAGGTGAGATGGAAGAAGGAAGCTCGTTTCTCCTTGGAATGCAACTGCATGTTGACACCAGAAATAAAGTTGTGGCTGAGGGGATTAAATTTCAGAAATTCCTGTCCCTGCAGAATAAGCTTCAGTAAAAAGCCTCTGCCAGAGTTCTGAGCTTTATTTGCAATTCCACTGCGACCAGCTAGGTTCTCATTGCAATCCCCTCTTCACTTGGGGGAATGCAGGTCAGGTTTTCCATCTTACACCTCCTTGCCACTTTGATCTCCAAGCATGTTGGATTGCATTAGCCTTGGGGATTGAAACTGGGAGGGACTTTCAGTGCAAGTAGTAACACACCACCCTGCCTAGGGCTTGTCTGTCTTTCCGCTTCAGAACTGTGTCTGGAATGCCATAGAAGGTGAGATACAGCCAGATACTGCCTGTGAGCACTCACTGACCGTACCAGGCTTCTGATCTGACCTGCTGATTGATTGATTTTGCTAGTCCTGGCAAAAGTGATTCACTTACTCTCCTGACACTACTGCCTAATGTTTTCAGTTTATAGTCTTGCACTACTCCATCTTTATTCCAGCCAGGTAAAAAATTATAATGGCAGTGTAGTTTTTGGCTCTTGTGCTCGTTATAACAATGATAGACTGGAGCTTGGATCTGTACTAGTCTGTTTTCCAAAGGATTTTGTGTGGTTGTGTTGAGGAGACATCTTGGATGATCTCTGCCAGGAGGGTGGACTTTTGTCAGGGGTGAAAAAGAGAGGCAGCAGGTGCATAGAATGCTTAGGTGAGAAGGGTGTGAGTCTTCCCTGGCCATCAGTAGCTGTTCCTCACTGCACAATTTGTCAATGCCAGTTTTGAAAGACTGTTTCAGTGTGGCTTCTGCCAGTTCCTAGTAGAAGGCATATTTGTCAGCCCAGCAAGCTGCATTCTTTGTCCGACTTTCCAGCCATCCTCCTGTTACCTCACAGGATCATTCTGAACAGTTTTTCACCTTTTCAGATGTGGTCTGTAGCCCTTAAACTACTTGTGCATGGTTATCTGTGTCCATGCTTTCATCTTTCAGCAGTTGTTCAGTAGAAATGAGGCATGGTGCTGCTAATTATCAATAAAAGCCCTCCTGTGATAACATGATGGCAATGTCATTTCCAGATGAGGTAGTTCTGAAGTTTGAAAACTCACGAGTGAGAGCAAGAAACTTGTTATATGACACTCTGCCTGTGGTGATTCATGGAAATGGACCCACCAAGGTAAGTGGGTGTCCTGAGAGAAAGATTTGGTATGTATTTGTTGCAAAGTGACCCTTTAGGCTCGAGTGTATCAAGTTACTGTCTTCCCATATATTGACTTTCCCTGTGTGCATTTATATTTGAGAAGCAATAAGTGGTCCAGGTCCATAGCAGCAAGATGGGTCTGGCTCAAAGATCAGCGTGTAATTGGACCCTCAGGCTGTCATGCTTTTCAGATTCTTTAGTCCAAGAAAGGTAAACGAAGTTCCGATGAAAGGTGATCTTACACTGGGGGTGGATGCAAAGAAACTCCCCTGCCCTGTAATGTGTAACATGGCAAATTGCCTTTTGCAGCTGCAGCTAAACTACCTGGGAAACTACATTCCTCAAATATGGACGTTTGAGACCGGCTGCACTGTATGTGATGAAGGTCTGCGAAGCCTCACAGGGTTCAAGGTAAGGCTGATGTCTGTTCAAAGCTCTCAAGACAAGTCTTGCAATTACTATGGGATCTTATGTGTCTGATGTGGTACATGAGCCACGACTTCTCTCCTCTTCTCACTGAATGTAGGATGAGGCATTGCCAATGATTCTGATTGGCATTTTCATCGAGCAGCCCACTCCATTCCTCTCCCAGTTTTTCTTGCGGCTTCGTAACCTTCATTACCCAAAGCAACGAATCCAGCTCTTTATTCACAACCATGTAAGTAAAGTTGTCCTGTGATGGTCTTGGCAAATGTGAGGAAAATGTTGCTCATCTGGTTTGGCGTTTTCAAGAACAGGAGGCTGAGCAGCCTGAGATGAGCCCATCTTACCTGTTTTTCTTTATTTTTCCTTTGGCATAGGAGCAACATCACTTGATGCAGGTGGACTTTTTTGTTAAAGAGCATGGCAAAGAATATCTCGCCGTCAAACTGATTGGACCAGATGATGAGGTGGAGAATGCTGAGGCGCGTAACTTGGGCATGTAAGTGAAGAGGCCATACATGATGGCTAGCAGAGTCAGCCTGTGTTCAAACTAAGGCAGTCCATTTTTTCTGAGGATCATCACTGTCAAGTGGATGCTTCTCTTCTTTCAGTTGCCCTTTTCTTTCAATTTTGCTAGCATTAAGTCCCCATGCCCATTATATATTGGAAAAAAAATCAGCTTCCATGCCAGCTCCCTTTCTCCAATTTCAGAAATGAAGTTCTCACTGGTCCTTTGCTCTGTTAGGATAGCCCGGTACCTCTCACCCTCATCAAGCAGTCTATATACCCAGTCATAGATCACAAAGAATTTGCACCTGTATCTCTGAAGAGGAGGAGTGTAGTAGTAAAACTAAGAGCTAGTGGCAGAGTATCTCCCTGTCTGTGATCAGGAGGTGTGAGTTTGATCTTAGGTCTGGATTTGGGCCAACTGCAAATGGGAACCTCTTCAGTTTGAGCTGAGGGTACAGTTTGCTAAATGCGATTTTGGCTGTGTGTCAGTGTCTGCTATTGGATACTGAATCTGATGTGCTTGTACTATGCTAGCCCTCCGAGTTGTGACATTAAACTGAACTTTTCCGAGCACCCAGAAGGCGGCCTTTAGACTACAAGGTGAAGGAATTCCTGGTGTTCTGTCCCTTGTCTTGCTCTGTTTTAGGAGGATTTTGGTGTGACTTTTCTTGTTCTCTGGCTATAGGGATTTGTGCAGAAAGGATCCTGACTGTGACTATTACTTCAGCCTGGATGCTGAGATAGTTCTGAAGAACACAGAGACTCTAAGAATCCTGATCGAACAGAACAAGTGAGTTCTTTGGTCTGAGCAATCCTTACTGGTCATCTTTCACACGAGGAATACAGTGAACTCTTTTATCACTGAGATGTATAAGGCACTAGGAGAACTGTGTCAGAGTTGGAATGTTAGACAAACACCTCCTATTTGGTCTTTTTTTACTGTAGTTGTAATCCCTGGATTTTAGGCAGTGGATGTGAATCATCCCTAGTTTTGTCTTTATATAGTCGCTAGAACAAATCAGATCCTAAGAGACATGCTGCAGGGTCCAGTTAGATAGGAGATTGTGACCATATTTGCCTTTCTTATGTGGAATTTTATTCCAGCAGTTAACAGAAGCAGCAACTCTGTGAGGGAGGGGGAATCTAACTCTTATGGTCCTGTGATTTGTAAATCTTTTCCTTTTCTTCCTGTGGTAGCATCCTGTCCTGCAATTCCTTTTTATTTTGTGCTCGCAGGCTGGTGATTGCCCCACTGGTAAGCCGCCATGAGAAGTTGTGGTCAAATTTCTGGGGAGCGCTGAGCCCTGATGGATACTATGCCCGCTCAGAAGATTATGTGGATATTGTTCAAAGGCGGAGGGTGTGAGTATGCAAACAGAGCTTCTTAATGATACAATCCCTCAAATGTAAAGCTTGCTGCAGCACATTATCATCAAACTAGCTAATGTCAAAGAACCAGAGCACAGCTGTCTTTGTGTACAGAAAAGGAAAAGAAGTCTGTACTCCTATTTGGAAGCTGCTCTATATTCTCCCCTGAGCAGAGATGATAACGTACTTTGGGCAGATTTTCTTATGATCAGAGTAAGGGTTTGAGGGTCCTGACTCCACTGAAACCACTTCATCTTACTCATGTCATGTTTTCCCACCTGTGGATTATAGTTAGTGTGATCCTTAAAATCCTGTAAAGTGCTGTTTAATCTTTATCAGATAGTCTTCATAAAATACCAGGTGATCCTTGAATGGAAGATTCACAAAATACAATTGTTGGTTCATTCATATTCTTGAGGGGCCCTCTTTTTTTTTAGGCCATTATGTGTGTGATAAATGCTGGAAATCAGCTTATGCACCTTTGGCTGGTTCAGGTTTTTTAAATCACTGGTAAAAAATATGTTGATCTCTCTGGGAAGAGATTCAAGCCATTAATTATGTCCCTAGCAAAAACACACAGTAGCAATTAATTGCTTTCACAGTGGACGAGCATTTGTGCAGCTTAAAAGCTCTGGACAATATAAGTGATTTTTTCTGGAATGACAATCCCTACTGGTATGGTTTCTCCCTACTGTTCTGAGTTGGCCCATTTAGGCAAGCCTGGCTGATACTGCAGTGCTGCCTGCCATTTCATCAAATCCAGCAGTTTCTGTCTTAGTGGTATTTCAAGTCTTACTCTTCTATCTCTGTGTTTCAGCGGGCTCTGGAACGTTCCCTACATCAGCAGCGTTTACATGGTTAAAGCCAAGGCTCTGCGATCAGAGCTTGATGAGGCAGATCTCTTCCACAGTGGCAAGCTGGATGCGGACATGGCTTTCTGCCACAACGTTCGGAATCAGGTCAGTCGAGGAGAGAGAGGCTGGCAGGGGAGAACTGCATGCCAGGGTGTAGGTGACAAGATTAAGTAGTTTCAAGGCATTCAGCTCTGCCAGGGCATGGGACAGGATGAACTGGCGTTATTCAATACTGTGTAGGCTTGGAACAGTGTGGGATTTCTATCTTGCTGTGAAACTGCACAGAGCCAGTGATCACTAAATGTGGATAACATTTTTGTTCTTGGGCCTATTCAGGGCTGTTCTAAATGGAATTGACAGGGTAGGAAGGAAGAACCTAATCTCACAGCAGCTGCTCTGCTCTGCTTCCAACCCTGGCTGACAAGAGGCACAGAATTACTGGCTCTGGCTATAACCTTTCAAAGTTCCTCATATCCAGCGTGGAAATTATACTGAAGGCCCACAGGAGACAGAACGAGTAAATGAACAGCTTGGGCAGAGCCGTCATCACTGGGGAACTGTCCAGTGCTTATATTTCATAGTGGCTCACAGAAGTGTGAGGCCTGGAAACAAAGCTTGATTGTTTCCCTCTGTCCTGCAGGGAGTCTTTATGTACCTGACAAATCGGCATCAGTTTGGACACATACTGTCCCTGGAGAATTATCAGACAACTCACCTGCACAATGACCTCTGGCAAATATTCAGCAATCCTGAGGTGAGATAACCTGCATGCACAGCAGGCTTAGCAGTGTGGCACGTGAAGATTTGATGACTAGCTTCACCAATAAGGAAGGTCCAGGCTTTGTAATAACGATGTCTCTCGGGTGGGATGAGGAGCATAGTCATAGAATTTAAAGAGAGGCTGTTTATGTGATGTGTAACATCTGGATCTTCAAAGCCTGTGAAATACTGCTGCACGAGTGTCTGGCCTTTCATTGCCTCTTTAACCAGGCCCCACAGAAATGACTGGTTTGCTTATCTTTTAACTGCAGGACTGGAGAGAAAAGTACATCCATGAAAACTACACAGCAGCTCTGAAAGGAAAATTGGTAGAAATGGTAAGGAAACATCGCTCTTATCCATCAGAATGGGAGATTAGCATCAGGACATGCTTGTATCATCACTATTGTCATTCTCAGGAATAAGCAGTTCAGCACAACCTTGTCTTTCAAATCCAGAGGAAACATGACCTTGAAAGTATTTGTAGAGCCAAATCATCCTTCCAGAAGTACATCTCCAGCTCTCTTAAGTGGAAGTGGGGCACATAAATCAGAAGACAATCTCTACCCTCAATATTTCAGTTACTTTCCACTTAAACTGACTCAATCTACAGTCAGTTTAGTCTTACTCCTTTTGCCTCAAGCACCTGTCCTTGTTCCTGCTATTCTCACCTGCCTACTCTCTGCAGCCCTGCCCAGATGTTTACTGGTTCCCCATATTCACTGACACTGCGTGTGATGAGCTGGTGGAAGAAATGGAACATTATGGCCAGTGGTCCACAGGTGACAACACGGTAAGAAAAAGCAGGAGCTTTTTGATTTCTGGGTCACACCATTATCCATGTGTAATTGGTGGCAGCAGGGCCTCCTGTAAGAAAGCGTTAGATCCCACAGTTAAACCAGGAAACTGGAGGCAGTACGATTTTGTTCCTGATTAACTCTGTGATTTTGCCCCTGTTTTTAATTGTGAAGTAATTTTTCTGAGTCCTCTTTACTGTCCTCTGAAGCTACGGTATTCAGCCCTTCTGATGGTAATATTGTTTACCTTAGGTTTTAATTATTGTTTGAAATGAGTTTTCCATCCTGGAAATTCTGATAAATAAACGTCATATTTATTTGTAGTTACCAGAAACGAGTGCTTTTCATTCCTGAAGTCCAAGGTTCCCATCCTTATGGGTATTTTCATGATTCTATTTCAGGACAGCAGAATACAAGGAGGATATGAGAACGTCCCAACTATTGACATACACATGAATCAAATTGGCTTTGAAAGGGAATGGTACAAGTTTCTTCTGGACTATATTGCACCCATCACAGAGAAACTGTACCCAGGATACTATACCAAGGTATGTATACCCTAGCATCAAAATTTGTGGTCAGCTCGGCACCTGCTCCAGTTGCAACTTTGTGAAAAGACTGCTAGAGTCCTCTAGCAATACGCATACTATTTCCCAATATGGAGAAACTGACCCTGGAGTATGACGTAAGTATATGCATCAGAAAATACGCAATTTCCCAATGACATTCTCCTGCCTTATTGTTGCCTTCCTCTCTTAGCAGTGGGATGCAATTTAAATATTACACCCTGCTCTGCAGCTCAGTAGCCATGGACTACTGTAGCCCTGTAACAGATGTGCACTTTGTTCTTCTCTCCTGCAGACTCAGTTTGAGCTAGCCTTTGTAGTTCGCTACAAACCTGACGAGCAGCCCTCTTTAATGCCCCATCATGATGCTTCCACCTTTACTATTAACATTGCTTTGAACCGAGTTGGAATAGACTATGAGGTAAGTGGTTGCGAGTGTGTCAAGAATGCAGTACAGCCTCTTGAGCAGTCCAGGCAGCTGAAAACCCTTTCCTTATCCATATCTGGCTTCTTCACACTAAGGTTTGCAACTAATGACTGGGCTAGGGTAGAAAGAAGATTTTTGAATGCATCAGAGCACAGGAGATTCCCCACGCACCTTCTCACGTTTTCAGAATGGCTGCCAGGAGAAGGCAGAGACCCTTTCCCTGAGGTGCTTTTAGCAAGCTGATGTGTCTCTTGTTTTGTTTCCATCAGGGAGGAGGCTGCCGGTTCCTGCGCTACAATTGCTCCATTCGAGCTCCACGGAAAGGGTGGACCCTTATGCATCCAGGACGCCTGACCCACTATCATGAAGGTCTTCCAACCACCAAAGGGACCCGTTATATTGCAGTGTCCTTTCTTGATCCCTAGAGCCATGCTTCACAGGAAGGACCTTTCCCTGGCCCTGCTCACTGCTGACTTTGAGTGGAAACAGGGAATGCTGCTGAGAGTTTGTAAGGCATTGATCAAAGCTATTCGGATATTGATTTTTAATGATATTTTAAGACTCCACTACTGGAAGATCTCCCTCTCTGATACTGCAGGTAATATCTAGGAATATTGCTGTAGAATCTGGAAGGAGATTTTGTGCCTTCATTTTTGATTCTGCTCCTCATCCTCTGTTTCTTGGAAATGCGATTTACTTGAACCTTCACCGATTGGTTGGCTTTACAAAAATGCTTTCTTGGACTGGAAATCCAGCTTTTTGGAGGCAAGTCACAAGCTCTTCTCCAAGTAGCTGGAAGCCCATTTTCATCCACAGGATATACGAGACTGGACGTTAGACAATAATTCCTGGATACTATTCCAAATACCAACCAATCAGGGAGCTGACTCCAGGAGTCATAACAGTTAAATGTCATACCAGATGAAACTCAGTAATAAGAGCCTGAAGATCATCTGATTCCTTACCTCTTTGCAGTCCTTGGAAGCATATCACAAAGTTCAAAGCAGCAGCAGTGGCAATATAGGTGCTTCCAGTTAGCTAAAGGAAGGTCCGCTAATGATACTTTACCTCTGGGATTAGACTGAAGAGATGAACGGTAGCCTCTCTATCTTCTATTACTGCAGCTAAAAGGAGCATGCATACCCAGACAAATTCAGACCATGTTGGTATGCCTAGATCAGCCAGGAGGGCTTCACTGCTGAATTGTCTCTGTTCTATCCCATGTTAAGATTGTCAAAAGCTCTAATCAATCTCTGGATAACAACCCAGAGGTCCCAGTGGTCTTTGGTGGCCTCCTGGTGGTTCTCAGAGATTGTTTTGATAATCTTCTTTGCATCTAATTTGAATGAGCCATCAAAGAGCTCTTCTCTGGTACTTAGGGGAAATCATTATTCAGTGTTTCTATTATTTGAGATTCCAAACCAAAACACTCCACTGCAGACACTTCTCTGCTGGGGTCAAGGCTGGTAGAAATGAGTGGTTGGAAAGTGCTGAGATTGTGGTGAACTGGTAGGTGTAAAAATCTGTCTAGACTAGACCCATGGTTAGAGAGGGAAGGGGGAGAAACCTTTTCTGCCGTTGCCTGTGAGATACCTACTCTGCTTATCAGACACCGTTGTGCTCTGGGTCTGCCAGACTAGTATGTTTCACAAGCAGTAAATTCACATCATGATTGTCCTTAGGAAAAAAAAAAATCTTCCTCTCAGTTCTCTGTGTTTCCAGGTTCTACTGTCTGTCAGGTGTAGAGCCCTGTCATCTAGGATGGGTCGTATTAATGCAGGCAGAATAGCTTTAGACATGTAAATTCTGGGAGGGAACTTTATACAGTTTGAATGGACCTGAGGAAGGCGACACAGACCTTTTTCCGCTGCTTTCCATGTGCTCTTTAGGTCTATTTCGAGGCTACGCACTCACGCGTGCCCAAGGGAGAAAAATTCGGGCAGGGACAATCAGTTTGAAAAGTTAAAACAGTAATAAATCTTGTTAGGTGAATTGCGGAACTGTTACCAAATGAAGGCATGTGATAGGCCAATCGTTGAGAAGATGTCCAAAGGGTGTATGTATTTATTCAGCAGGTTGTTTGTTTTTTTTTTTTTTCCACTTATTTTGTTGTGCCTTTCCCCTGCCCAGTTCGGTGATTGGAATTAACGAGGCGTCTGTCACACGCGACGTACCGTTTCAGCCAGGGGAACTCGCATTAAACCCTTACCCCACCGTGACGCCGTCAGTGGCTTTCATTGCTTGGGGCGGGCGGAGGCGGGGGAGTGCCGGGGGCCGTGCTGCCCGCCCCCGCCTCCCGTGAGGCCTTGCGGGGCGGTGCCCTCAGACTACCGCTCCCATGGTGCGGCGGGAAGGGCCCCGCCCGTCGCGTGGCGATGACACGCCGCGCCGTGCGCCTCCTGGATGACGGTGCCGCGGGGGTAACATGGCGGCCGACCGGGAGCGGTGGTGAAGGTGAGAGGTGGGGCGGTGCCTGGCCATAGGGGAGGTGGGAGCCGCTCGAGGCCGGAGCGGACTCTTGGGGGTCGCCTCCCGGGCGGCAGGGACAGGGGAGGGGAGGGAGGACCCGCCGCGGCAGGGTCCTGCCGCCCCTCTGAGGTGCGCGCCGCCTTGTGGGAGCGGGAGAGGGGCGCTTCCCGCCCTTTGCGTCGCGCGCGCCGGCCATTACCCGACCCGCCTGCCCCCTGAGGGCTGAGGAGAAGGCGAGGGCGGCCGCCCCGAGCATCTGCCCAGTGCATCCCCCCCGGCGCTGGGATGGCGGGGGAGCAGAGCCTGGCCGATCAGGGAGCTTGGCAGCGTGTGTCCCTCATCCCCTGGTCCTTCTGCCGCAGGGACGGGGACAGGCTGGACGTGGCGTCGCTGAAAGAGCTGCGGGACGGAGTCTGGCTAAGGCGAGGGAGAAGGCAGGAAAACTGCAGTCGTTCATGTTCAAGAGGGACTCGAGCTGACCATGCCTCACTTGTGAAAACGTTACTCATCCTGAAAGTAAGCGGAGGAGTGATCGCTGGGGGCCTGTTTATTGGAAGGGAGAAGGAAAAATGAATTTTTTTTATTTCTGATATATGAGTAATTTCCAGTTGTAGAAAGTGGAATAATTTCCTTGTGAAAGAAAGAAGGTTGTTTTTAAAAATGTATATTTATCTGGTTCTTGGTAGGATGCTTAGCTGGATAGCTGTCGGCGCTTGGTGAGCCACCTTTATTTACTGGATTTTTCCCTGTAGCGCAATGTCCCTGTTGTTTACTCGTTCCAAGTCAATAGTTGCAGTGAAGAAGGATAAAAGACACATGGCTGAGGTAAATGCTTCTCCGCTTAAGCATTTTGTCACTGCAAAGAAGAAGATCAATGGTATCTTTGAACAGTTGGCTGCATACATCAATGAGAGCTCCTCATTCCTGGAAGGTAAGCTGAATTCTTGAACTACAAGTGTGTAACAGTGGTTCGCCCACATACAATTCCCCCAAAGATTAAACCCCTCATTCAGTTAAATGGCGCTGCTAGACCTGTGCTTATTTATACATGCATGTCTGTTTATATATCATTTTTTAGAAGAAGAACAGAAAATGATTTTATTGAATTTGGGTGGAGTTCAGGGTTCATATTTTAAAGCTGACAAGTTCACACATGTTAGGAAACTGAGGTAGGTAGTGAGCTATGCTTGGTTTTTCTGTTGTTTGAGCGTTTTTTAATAAATTATGTAAGACCCTTTAGGTTTTTTTACTATAATTGTTTCAATATTCTTGCCTAGACTTGTCATTGCTAGTGGCATGTAGCATATACCAATAATTGGCTTTAACAGCTTAAGACACAGAGGTGATTTTTTTTTTTTTTTTTTTTTTTGGAAGAGCGTTGGAGTGTTTGAGGTGTTGGCCGTGTTCCGTTTAAGGCAGTCCTAAGGATGAGAATGGTTATTAGATACACAAAAGAGACCAGCTGATAAATACTGATGCAAAATTGCTTCAGGGTGTAATTGCATGTGTCAAGACTACCCACATGGTGGGACACAGATAAACATTTAGTTATGTGTGTTACATCATGAAGAGGTGTTTCACCCAGTACTGAGACAGATGACTTCTGGAATTCAGAGACATGATGTATTTTGATTTTAGAAACACACAAGAACATAGAGCTTGATCCTGTCACCACAGAAGAGCAGGTGCTGGAAGTCAAAGGCTACCTGTCAAAAGTCAATGGCATTAGTGAAGTGTTGGCAAGACGACACATGAAAGTTGCTTTTTTTGGAAGGTGAGTCACGTGCTTGTGTTGCCTATGCTCCCCACTCAGTAAAGCAACTGGCATCTTTAGGACTGTAGCCAGTAAAAAATATTTATAGAAACACTAGTGCTGTAGCTTTTGCTTGTAACGTGCCTGTCCCTGGTACTAGTCCTCTTGTTTCCAGTTTACAAATATTGTAGCACATAATTCTTTGATTTGGAAGAATTCTTCAAATAAGAAAATAGGAAAGTCTTTCTGTAAGTTGCCTATGGCACCTAAATTGTTAATGCTTCTGATACTGCTTGGGTTTAGAGATCTTGCTTTCTGTAATATCAAAATGAGTATACCTGAATCTCAGGAGCCTAGCTATGCCATTCTTTAATCTGACTTCAGGACAAGCAACGGGAAAAGCACTGTGATAAATGCCATGCTATGGGACAAAGTCCTTCCTTCAGGAATTGGACACACCACTAATTGTTTCTTGCGTGTAGAAGGGACAGATGGACATGAAGCTTTCCTGCTTACTGAAGGCTCAGAGGAAAAGAAGAGTGTTAAGGTACAATTTCCTTAACCATAAGATAAAGAAGAGCTCTTCAGAAGTGCCAGAGAAGGGAAGGAACAAGAAAATTAAAGTACTATGAATGAATTTCATAGTTAAGGATTTTAATCATTAAAGGAGTAGAGATGAAGAACAGGTTTTTGTTACATGTAGGAAGGGACGAATGGAGCAAGTTACAGGATGGAACTTGTTCATTTTATGAAAAAGATGATATGTTGTATTTGTAAGTGATAGCAGGGAACCAAAACGATGACTCGGGAAGTTCTGAGCTCTGTATGACTGACAGAAGGCAGAGACTTCCTGATAATTCCTCAGTAGCCTTTCTTGACAGGAAAATTTCTCCTAAACTCTCACTAGGTGGTTGCCTTTTGACTAGGAGACTCAAGCAAGTTTTATGTGAAAAATCTCCCAGGGAGAAAGTAATTTGGAATTGGGTTTTATCTTAAACTGTCTGTGAGCAGCCCTGAAGGAGAGCTAATTGTGTTAATGGGTCTTAGCATACAGGAAATGTTATAAATTACCCATCTTTTTAATAGACAGTAAACCAGCTGGCTCATGCCCTTCATCAAGATGAACTTCTGAATGCTGGCAGCCTAGTCAGCGTAATGTGGCCCAATTCCAAATGTCCTCTCTTAAAGGATGACCTGGTGTTGATGGACAGGTGAGAAATACCTTTCTTTCCTTTCCTGCTTATCACAGATTAATCACAGAAATGTATTCAAATACAAATTTAACAAACATCAAGGAAATTGACTCTGTTCTAATCTATGACGGTGACTAAAGTCCTGTAGTTAGCAGTCAGAGTTCCTCTTGATTGGTACTTCCTTTTAGTCTGTACTCTGTCACCTCAGGAGAGTGTAGCTCAGACATGGGAAATTAATGCCCTGAAAAGGTGAAAGACATTTCTTACTAACTTTTTTAAGTTCTATTTTCGCTGTTTCCACAGCATGGTAATGTCTCTTCTCTCTTTATTGCTAGCCCTGGCATTGATGTAACCACAGAGCTGGACAGTTGGATCGACAAGTTCTGTCTAGATGCTGACGTATTTGTCTTGGTGGCAAATTCTGAATCAACACTGATGCAAACTGTATGTTCAAGTCCACTTGTTCAGTGAGTTTGGCTAAAAGTTAAAAAATTTTGACATAGTAATCTTAAGAGGTTTTGTTCTGTTTTGGTTAGGAGAAGCAGTTCTTTCACAAGGTGAATGAACGTCTGTCTCGACCCAATATATTTATTTTAAATAACCGCTGGGATGCATCTGCCTCTGAACCAGAATACATGGAAGAGGTTTGTGATGTGTTTAAATTCCTTCTCTTTGCATGGATATTATAGAGTCCATTTTGACTGTGGTCCTTGTGGGTAGAATCATAGTGTTGTATGTGATTGTTTTGCAGTTTGGATTTTTATTACCATAGTGTAGAGACTAGAGGGAGTATAGACTAGTGATCAGGACATGACTCTTGAAATTTCTGAGCTGGAAATCAAGAGTTTCACTGGGGCCTTTTGAAGTTAGATCACTCAGATAACCTCTGGAAGATGCCATAAAACAGCAGTGTCTTTTCTTATTCTTTTGTATGGGTAGCTTACACCAGCAGAGGGCATCTGGGTGCCTGGTCTAACCTTTAAGAGATGGAGGGTAAAGTGGATTTAACTGCATGTGGGCTTTATCCTGTTTCTTCCTCAGGTGCGTCGACAGCACATGGAGCGGTGTACCAGCTTCCTGGTAGATGAGCTGGGTGTGGTGGATCGAGCCCAGGCAGGGGATCGAATTTTCTTTGTGTCAGCGAAAGAAGTGCTGAATGCCAGGATTCAGAGGGCTCAAGGGATGCCAGAAGGAGGTGAGGAAAGCTGAAAGAAACTTTCCATTTTCTTATAGGGAAGAAAGTAGAGAATATATTGTTCTAACAAATGGATAAAATTGGGGTGGGTCGTCTTATTAATAGAGCCGTCAAAAACTGGTGACTTGAAGCTAATGCAAACGTGCTGATAAAGGAAAGCAGGAGCATTTCCTGATGTGCAACATCTGATTGCTTTCTCAAAATTTAAGGGGTTGTTTTGTACTTTCCTTCTCTCAGGTGGAGCGTTGGCAGATGGATTTCAAGTAAGAATGTTTGAGTTTCAGAACTTTGAGAGAAGATTTGAGGTGAGCATTATGTGTACTAATCTTCTCTTTAGATTTTACTCCTGAAAGACTAGAGACTAGAGTTTGTAAACATGGAGTGGGACAACGTTTTGGAAATAGATTATGTGGGAAGGAGAAGTTTTGTTAGTGTGCTTCTGCCTGCTGCTAATATTGGGCTGCCTTTTGTATACAGGAATGTATATCGCAGTCAGCAGTAAAAACAAAATTTGAGCAGCATACGGTGAGAGCAAAGCAGATTGCGGAAGATGTTCGTCTCATCATGGATTCTGTGCATATTGCTGCCCAGGAACAGCGGTGAGGAGAGCTGATGCTTGGTGCTTGCATAACTGAGGCTTGTATTCTGGGAGAAAGTTAAGGGAATATGAGCATTTAAAATGCAAAGCAGACTACAGCATGTTTGGGAGTGGGAAGAACACGTACTGGTAGTCTTGCTGCTAGTGAATTGTGAAAGTATTGGGGAAAGAACCTCTCTTTTGTCCTGTGCCATGTGTATGTAATGTATTGTAGATACTGACATGTTTTGTTCTTGGGCAGGAGGATCTGTTTTGTTTCTGAAATTCAAATTACATTTGTAGATCAAAAATGCGTTTGTCTGGCTTTTTGATGGGCACTTCTTTTTCACCAGAGTTTACTGTCTGGAAATGCGAGAGGAACGACAGGAACGTTTAGGTTTTATTGACAAACAGCTGGAGCTCCTTACTCAAGACTACAAGCGGAAAATAAAACAGATCACAGAAGAAGTGGAGAGGCAGGTAAGGAGGAGTGGCTGCAGAAAAATAGTTTGTCTGAAACAGCTACCAATATGGTGGAAAAATGCAAAGTGCTGCCAAAGGTTTGAAGTACTAGAAATGTGGGACTTAATGGATGGGAAGAAAAGAAATGCTTTCAGAAGTCTCTTTTTTTTTTTTTTTTTTCTCTTTTCTTTTCCCCTTGAGGTAATAAAATGAAAACTAGAATCCTTGGGGGAAGCTTTCAGAGAGACTCATATAAGATGCTTTAAAAGAACAATGAGACTTTGATTAATGTCTGAATTATTATTGCTACTATATTTCAGTCTTAAATGCTTTGTAAAGTACTAAAATGTTTCAGATAAATTTCCTTATTATTTCAATCTAGAATAATGTCAGTCTTCTTACTATCCATAATAACATGCCATTTTTACTATTACAAATATGCAGAAAAGGCCTATTCATTTTTCAGAAGTCTTATATTGCCTCAGTCTTTTTCTGTCTGTGTTGTTATACAGAGCATAGATCTACATAATTCTCAGCCATCTTCTTTCTTTGCAAGTCACCAATATTGCATTTTGCAGTTGGCGCACAATAGCTGCATGGCGCTACACAATCATAGTGCCTAGTGTTCAGTAGTGTTTGCTAAGAAGTGCATGTCTTCAGTGGTGGTTTTCCATCTCTCCCTAGGACAGAATATATAGAAACTCTGTCCTGTGCTGTTTCCCTAGGTGTCAAATGCAATGGCAGAAGAAATCAGACGGCTTTCAGTATTAGTAGATGAATACCAAGCAGACTTCCATCCATCTCA
This sequence comes from Harpia harpyja, assembly GCF_026419915.1. NCBI lineage: Eukaryota > Metazoa > Chordata > Aves > Accipitriformes > Accipitridae > Harpia > Harpia harpyja. The sequence continues at coordinate 6,706,789 of NC_068946.1, forward strand.
AGTAGTTCTTAAAGTTTACAAGAGTGTAAGTGATGTTTGCTTCTTACAGGTTGCTTAAGCAATTTAAAGAGGCCTTTTTTTCCCTCTGAGTCAGGAACTATGCCAGCTCTTTGATGCTTAACATTCTTCCAACTAGGATATGAGCTAAGCTTTTCATATTGTGAGAGATCTTCTGTTAGAATGTCTCCTGCATTTGGATAGGTTCTGTAAAAAGTGAACATCTTAAAAAAAAAAAAAAAAAAAAAAAAAAAAGGGGGGGGGGGGAGAAATAGGTTTTTTGGCTTTTTTAATAATCTCAGTGATAAATTGATAATACAAATGATGTGTCACGTTGTATAGATCAATCAGAACTTTTCCTAGACTACAGAGTACATGTGATGTATTTTGATTTGCTTTTTCCTCTCCTTCACTGAAGAATGGGGGTGGGAAATGAAATTAATGTTAGAACATTGGACAGACAGAATGTGTGCTCCTGTTCTGGGAAGGTGTTTTTAACTGGCAAGCTTTAGCACCTGCAGCCTGCATCTTACCTATGTTTATTTTAAGCTTAATAACCCTTTCTTTGTTTGTCAGGAGCTGCATAAACATATTGAGGAAGGCCTGGGCCGTAACATGTCAGATCGTTGCTCCAATGCAATCACAGCTTCCCTGCAGACAATGCAGCAAGAAATGATAGGTCAGTTCAGCAGGCAGTATTTCCCTTTATCTTTCCTTTAACTGTAATGCAAAATAACTAGGTAGATGTTCTGGGTTTCTTTTTAATCTGATGGCTGATGTGCAGCTGGCGTTGTCTTAGTTTCCATCTTGATCAGTAATGCTGTTGTGTAGAGGACTAGTTACTCCTGCTTTTTCCACTCCTGTGTCTGAACTCGTGCAGTGATTTGCTAATGAATATATACAATCAGCTTAATCCTCATGACAGAGAGGAACTGTGACTTTGGAAACTTGAGAGATTCTCAGACCAAGATCCTAATGAAATGTGAATGACTTGTAACTAGGTGCCTGTCTGAATATAAGCTTTAATAGGAGTATGGTGCCTAAACACTTTTAGAACTGGCCTTCAGAGTCTGTTTTCCAAGCTATTGCTAAACTGTAAACTTCACCAGCTACCTGTAAGGATTTAGGAGGGTCCATGGAAAGATTTCCTTCTGAGTTGATCTGAAGAACTAAGAATTTAATAGTAATTCATGATGTATCTCTTGTTTTGCAACATGCTTGGCTTTAGGAAATTCCAGGTACTAAGAAAAATAACTGTGGAGGATGGGATAACCACCCTGATTACAGAATACAAGTCCAATTAATTCTTGTGAACTCAATAGCCATTTTTTCAACATTTTTATTTTCTGTCTGTGCAGATGGGTTAAAACCCCTTCTCCCAGTCTCTTTGCGGGGCCAGATAGACATGTTAATTCCCCGACAGTGCTTCATGCTCAGCTATGATCTGAACTGTGACAAGCTTTGTGCTGACTTCCAAGAGGACATAGAATTCCATTTCTCTCTTGGATGGACGATGCTGGTGAACAGGTTTTTGGGACCAAAGAATGGTCGTAGGGCCTTGATGGGCTATAATGACCAGGTAAGATAACACCTCATTGAGTGATCGGAGTAGATGAGATATTCATTGGTTCAGTGGCTGCTGAAGTCTTTTTGGTAGGAAGGGCAGCGGCTTGCCTTCTCTTATTCTGTTCTTTGTTTTTGTTTTGTTTTGTCGCTGCTTTTCTAATTAGGTTCAACGCCCTTTAACACCAGCAAATCCCAGTCTGCCTCCTTTGCCTCAGGGCTCTATGACCCAGGAAGAGCTCATGGTGTCAATGGTGACTGGACTGGCCTCATTAACTTCCCGAACTTCCATGGGAATCATCGTGGTTGGTGGTGTGGTGCGTTGGCAATCTGAGCAACATTTATATAGATAAAGTTGGAGCACTGACTTGAAAAGTGCTTGCGCTACTGGATCCTGTAGATGTTTGCTATTCACAGATAGGGAAATACTTTCTCCTTTGATCTTCTATTTGAGTATAAATATTGAGCTTATTTTGCATAACAGTTAAACTTGGAGCTGGCGTTGTAAATATAACCCTTCAAAGTGTGTTACAAAAGCATTAAATAGTCTCTCATTCTTTTGTGAGAATAAAAAAAAATTCAGTATTTTTCTTTTCCCATTTACAGAGGAATCAGGACAGAAGTATCTACCAAGAGCCTTTGATCATGTGTATCTTCCTTCCTGGAAGGGGAGGAGAGCACGTAATTTAAGATACTATGCCTAATTTATTTCAGGGAAAATCAGCACTTGGTGCTTTTCTGTCTTTTGAAAATAATGAGTGTTTTGAATCTCAAATCTCCCCAAACTGTGGAGGCATGAGAGCTGTAACTGAAGTTGCATGGTAATTCTAGTTCCTGTTGCAGGAAGAATCTAAGTTTCTGTAGTGCCAGTTGCATACCTACACGCTATTCTAGTGTCACAGTGTCTAGGGGTGGATGATTTCTCAAAGGGGAGATGGTTGCTTAAAAACGTCTTTTACTTCAGAAACAGGGATTCTGTGAACCAGACGAAGTTGGTCTGCACTTGCAAATGTAATTTAAATGTGCTGGAAAGGTTAATCCATACAGAACCCGAGCAGTTTAGGTTAGGTATTTTTATTTTGTAGACTGGATGTCAGTAGTAAGCTGTCTGACTAATGAAACCACTTGCAAGTTAGGGTTACCTATCTGGCTTGTTTTCATGTGCCTAGAATACAAGTGCAATGCTCTGGGCACCATTGTTAGGAGTTAGCATCATTCCTAGATGATGATTGTGTTATTTGTTTTTCCTTGTGCTTTTTCTAGGTCTGGAAGGCTGTGGGTTGGAGACTGATTGCTCTCTCTTTTGGCCTTTATGGACTCCTTTATGTATATGAGCGCCTCACCTGGACCACAAAGGCGAAAGAGAGAGCTTTCAAACGGCAGTTTGTAGAGTATGCTGGTGAGAAATTGCAGCTCATCGTCAGTTATACGGGTTCTAATTGCAGCCACCAAGTCCAACAGTGAGTTGCCTATATTCAGCTAAAACCTTATCTAAATTCTGTTGTTTGGTTTTTGGTTTTTTTTTTTAATGATATTCCCTGTTTTAACAAGATAAGTCTGCATATTGAATTTCAGATTTAAAAATGTGTAACAATACATGTGTTTTAAAAAGAATATTACGGGGTTTTGAATCACCAATATAGTATTTGGGTGCTGTTAAGCATTAGTCTTAATGTACTTCCGTCTCAAATCAGATTGCTCTGATGCTCTAACATATTCTTGTGCAGAAGTGGAAAGATGAACATCTGAGTCAGTATCATCATCACTATACAACAAAGGGTTTTATTCCTTGAATTTTGGTGCTTGATCTTACTTTTTGTCATAGCCAACTATTCTCCTTGTTCCGTAGAGAGCTTGCTGGAACATTTGCTCATTTGTGTCAGCAAGTGGATGTCACACGGGAGAACCTTGAGCAGGAAATTTCTGCCATGAATAAAAAAATCGAAGTTCTGGATTCACTGCAGAGCAAAGCAAAATTGCTCAGGTGAGATTTTATTATCCCATATACACAGACATTTGCATACAATTGTTTTTCATGCGACTGCCCCAAGCTGTTCAGATTAGGGTGTACCTTTGAGTGCAGTCCTTGTTCAGTCATAGCATTTGATGTGCAGACATCAGCATCTTTCCCCACCAGGTTGTGTTCCTTTTCATTATGTACTTTCCCATGTACTGTTGACAGTCATTTAAATCTTCTGTCTCTCAAAACACCTTTTGCTTCTTGTTTTTGGTTTGTTGGAATTACAGTTCTTTTCCATTTATCAAAACATACAGTCCTCTACTCCTACAAACTCCTTCAGGTTATTATGAAATTATGCAAAAAGTCTCACCCTCGCCTTTGTACACAGTAGTCTGATGTTTTTCTTCACCCTGCAAAGGCTGTCAGGAAGAATTTTTCAAACGTTCCTTATCTACACAATAAGATCACTGTGAAGTTGTGACCAAGATCTCGGTTTGAACCTCAAAGCCTAGGGACTGCTAGCAGGCAAGTCTTCCTGACCTGAGGAAGGGCAAGGAATGGTAGCAGCATTTTGGAAAGGACCTCTGGCATTCCTCTCCGTGCCTTGCTGTTTACTCGTTTTAGTCATGCTTCTTTCAGATTGGCTTGAGAAGAGCTATTTTACTCACCTAATGGAGACTTTCTGTCCTTGCAGGAATAAAGCGGGTTGGCTTGACAGTGAACTCAACATGTTCACACATCAGTACCTGCAGCAAAGCAGATAGTGTGGGAAGAAGAGAAAAACAACACTGTTTCCCTTCAGTGCTCTCTTAATTACTGCAGAGAACATGGTGGGTGATGGAATTCCCTAAAGGGAATGAGCAAAAACCTATTGCTATGTTTCCAGTTGCTGTGTGAACAACAGGATTCTGCTTCCCTGTTTTGTGTCCCACCTCTAAACACTAGCTGTTTATAACTCTTCTTTTTCCTTCTTGTGAGACCAGGCTCCTTCAGAACGAATGTGTGCTTCATACATTTACAGGGGGCTTTTTAAAGCAAAATCAAGTAGAGTAACAAATTTAAAACAAAAACCCAAATGTTTATTAGGTTAAAAGTTATTCTGACACCTCTTTATGGAGTCATTAATTTTACTACATGAAGATAGAACTTTTGACTTCCAAGCCCCAAGTTTATGTATGTGTGACAAGCAGCTGTGTCTAACACAGATCCTGTGCACACAGACGTAATGATGGTTTCACAATGCATTTATAGCCCATGCAGGCCTATCTTTTAGGATAATATTCTGTTATTGTAGAACATGACAGAGAATCACCGTGTCCCTTCATAGAAAGGTTTATTACTGTCAGTATGTTTAAACCTATGAACAAAACTCAGTTCTCTTCCAGAGCAAGAGGGACTAAGATTTTGCTTTGGTAAGCTTATTGTCTTTGGAGTTAGTTTCTTCCTCTTACGAGCTCTTTAATAATACAGTCTGGCCCATTTCATGTCATGGACAAGTAGTTTGCCAAGACATAACTAGCTCCTGTGAAGGAGGTAGTGCTGATAATTTGGCAGCTTGTTGAGAAAGAAAAATAGGAAAGAAAAGCCAGTTGACAGAATGTAATGAACTGCCTTATGAGGTAAGTTGATGAATGTGGGGTTTTTTTGGAAATGCACAGCTGTGTTTCTGGAAGCAGGCCTTTGGAATTCCATTACCACTATTTGGCCACAAGAACAGCATGCGGATTACAAACTGTAAGAGATTTTGCATCATGTAGAGTTCCCAAAGGATGTTACAGTCCATGCAGTAATATGATTTGATATTGTTTCTCTTCCGTTAAAAGTATGAGAATGAACTGCCAAGTGCCGCTTCTCTGGGGCAGGGGGGAGACCTGTCCCTTGTGTTTCATGCCAGGGCAAGAATGGGTTAAGGCAACTTATTTTTTTAAAGACATTCTTTATTTGCAAATAGGTTAATTTAATCATTGAGTTTTGCCCTGAAGCAATTTTGAATTTGGAGTATAAGGTTTGGGAATTGTAAAGACTGGAGTCTCTTCCTGTTGGAATTGATAGAGGAGAAGTTCCCACTGATTTCAGTAGTACCAGGATTATGTTCCTATGTTGCAAAGTTTCTTTTCCATTTTGGCGGGTCAGTGTTTTGCCATGTGATGGGTATAGCCTTTCTGTTCCCCACAAAATATCTGAGGAATCCAGAATCAGATCCAGTAGTTCTGAAATTAGTGACAACCTAAATCTGTTCAGCATCAGACTTCAGAGAATTTGGGCTGTCCTTGAGCAGGGCCTAGCTGAATTCAGGACTAGTAAGCAGTGGGGTGTTTTTTCTTATTGAAAATGAGACTTTTCACTTGAAAATGCTATCAGCTGGCCTTAGGATTTCTCGTTCATGCTAAGGTGTGAATATATGTTGCTGTGACAAGTCTCCGATTTCGTGTGTCATGAAAGTTCCAGAAAGAAGCAGCTGCCTGATAATTGAGGGAATAAAAATAGTGAAATGTCAGTAAGTACTTTAGGCTGTGCTAAGCTTTGCAGTAAGACTTGAAGTTTCTTGATCATGTAGGAGCTGGCAGTGAGACTCTTGTTATATCCCTGGAATGCAGGAAGCAAACAAACCTTTCACTTCCAGTAGACAGCTTTGAATCCAACCCAAACTGAAAAGCCATTTTCATCAGAGGGCTTCATTGGCCGTGATTGGTTTCCTCAGGCAACCACCAGAACCTAAATATGGCTTGGGTCAGATCTGAGAATGAGTAAGAAAGAAATTTGAGTCCTTGCCTCTAGAAGTGTGTTCCCTGGGCTTGTGGTGAAGTATACTGGAATAAATGGAATCGTCCACTGTTACTCTGCTGTAGGTATGTGAATAAATTCGGATCTCTAGTCTCTCAGGCGATCACATACACATGCATAATAGGCTATGGACTATGCTATTGAGTTAAAACATGAAGCACATCCCTAATACACCAGGAAATTGTCAGTTCTAGGTAGAGGGAGATGACAATGTACTACTGCTCAGCAGCTGTAGGCTACCTGAAATGCTGACCTTGCTTTTGAAGACGTGTGGTGTTAGCATCTCTTCAGCTGGCCTTTAGGGGAAATCTGATAAATGAGCTGATCTTTAAGCCAGTGTCTAATCTGTAAACGAAAAAGAGATTGGTGCATTCTTAGAATCTGGTGTCTTCCCGATGTGTGTGTTTCTGACACTGCTCAGATTTTGGTGATGTAGGCATTCTTACTGTACGCTGAAACCTAACCTATAAAACGGGGGAAAGAACCGCTTGAATTTTTTAAGAAGCAAAACCGCTAACATGGCAGGGAAGAATTTTTAAGTATGTGTGTAACCCTTGTCCTTAGAAGCCTGAGTGATCACGTATCAAACTTTTAACAGAAGGCCTATGAGCTGGATTCCTCTTAAATAAAATACAGCTGTACTTCTTTAATTCGGAGTGGTGGAGGAATGAATGCTATCAGCAAGGAGGCTGTTCCCTTTGATTTTCATAAAGAATGATAAACTAATCCTTAGAACAGGTAATTCCAAAAACAATCTTCCCTGAACTCTTAAGAGTTAAAGAAGGTCAGCTAAATGCACTTTATCTTATTGCTGCTACTTGTTTTTCTCATTGTGTTATGTTGGTGGAGCTCTTCGAAATACTCTTACCAGTGAGTTTTCTCTCTGCTGTATTTAAGGTGATAAATTTGCATGAATTATTCCTGTATCAATGCTGTAAACAATGGAAACCAAAATAAAAATGAATTGGAAAAATATTTCTCCTGATGTATTCTGCGTGTTGTGATACAAAGTCAAGTGTAAGTATAATATATTCAGATGATGATATGCTGCTGTCTTGTAGTAAATTGCATGTTTGAGAATAGTGACCTTTTATCTGTGTTCTTAATGTGAAAATTAACAAGGAGATTAGTGATACTGAATTATCTGATAGAAAGTTTGAGAGATTCCTTCTTAAGCTGCACTAAAAATGTCAGTATTGAATCAGTGATTTCTTGAGAATGTTGTAGCAAGTAATGGTCAGCAAATACTGCAGCAATAGACTGAAACTGTGGTGAACATCACATGGTGCGTCTTAGAAGAGAAAAGGGTAGATTTCCCGTGATAAATTTCCAAAACGGCTTCCTTTTGGCTTCTGGGGCAGTTGGGGGTACGCGGTCCGTTCAGACAATGAGCTGCGGCGATTTCAGGAACCCAAAAGGAGGAACTTGGCGGCCGCGTCCTGCCCTGCTCCGGCATCCTGCCTGGGCTCCGGCCGGCGGCTCGGGAGCGACTCTCCCGCCTCCTCCGCGGCCCGGCCCGGCTGCCGCCGCCGGGCGGCGCCTCGGGCCCCGGGCATGCCGGGAGCCGCGGGGCGGGCCTGTCCGCGGGGGGCGGCCGCTCGGCTGCGGGGATGGCCGGGCCGGGCCGGGGCCGCCCTGGGGAATCCCGGCGGGGGCTGGAGCGAGGGCGGGGATCTCCCGGCCGCGGGATCGCCTGGCGACCCGGCCGTTCGGAGCGGCGGGGTGCGGCGCAGGTGGGCCTGAAAACGCGGGGTCGGCGGGGGGAGAGCGCGGGGAGTTTGAACGTCCGCAGCGCTGGAGCCGCATGGCCTGGCGAGACCAGTTCTCTGTCGGCTGCCGGGCTGGTCTCTTGGAGGGGGGAGCGGAATTTTACAATACTCGGGGCCGTCTTCCCTTCCTCGTGGGCATGGGAGAGCTGAACCAGCGCGTCTGCGCAGAAACAGCCCTGGGAAGCTCGGCTTAGGTGTTAAGTCAACTTTCTTGCAGAGATGAGAGTTTTTTAGCTCCCGAGACAACCGTTATTTATTTTTAACTGTGAGAAGCTAAGCTCCTTTTCACAAAGGATTCAGACTAAAGCAGTTTCATAAGCTTGAGCCCCTGGGGTTGAGCATGAAGGACTAACAGCTTCTTGTAGATTATGCTAAGAGTGGATCTCATCTGGTAAAACCCTTCCAGAAAGTCCCTTGACTAATGTTATTTTCGGAGTATTTGCTTTCCGATGAGCAATGATGAGAGGATGCTGTTAGCTGTGTCCTGTGAATACTGTGAGAACTTCTGTTTTGTTCAAATGATCTAAAATTCAGTGCCTCAAGACTGGTATTTCTATTTTACGTTCAGTAGTGCACCTCTCGCTTATTTCTTGTAACAAAAAGATATGCTGTAGTTTTTTGATTGTTAGCACTGCTCTTTGGTCATCCCAGTGCTGTTGTACAGCATATGCATTTGATTCCTTGTGTCCAGTTGCCAAGGTAGCAGACGCAAAAACAAATCAGATGAGTTTTGGAGAAGGGCTTAGGGATCCTTTGGAAGAAAAGGTCCTAGAGAAGCACATAGTGTTCTTGAGAACACAATTGAGCACTCTAGCCAAAAGCAATGTGGGGGTTAGGTTTAGGGATTTTGGTTTGTTCTATTTAAAAAAAAATACTTTCTGCAAATTTAGAGGAGCTTGTGATGTAAACATGTTGAACAGTGTGGCAGCCTTCCCGTCAAACTGAGCTTTATTTATTTATCTATTTATTTATTAACTCATTTTTTTCCCCTCTTCGAGTAAAATGGCAGTAACCCTTGGTGATTAACGTGTAGGATTGGAATTGTCTGAGCCCTAGTCCAGAGTCATAATTGAGCCTTTTGGAATATTCCCGCCTGGGGAATGTGGAGGACAGTTTTGACTCAATATTTTTTGGGGATGTAGTAAATACATTCATATTGATTATTCATATTTTGAACTGATGAGCATCCTGGTATTATCACGATATAAATTTTTATGCTCAGAACGTTAAAGCAGAATTACATAAGGTGGTCCTGAATATCAGCCTTTAATCAAATGTCTCTTATTTGGCTTTTTTATGTGACTTTTTTCATGTTTATTGTTTCCTCTGTAAGAGTGCCCTGTCTCTATTCAGTCAGCTACCAGTTTCTGGGTGCAAAATATTTGACAGTATATCTGAGGGGAGAGAAGTATGCAGTGGTGGTAGTTCTTAGCATAAAGAGTTTTGAGACTGGCTGATTTCTCAGGAGCAATGATCAACACTCCCAACATTCCAAGAGCTGTAAGTGATTTTTATGAAAAGTCCCCTGAAAGTGGTTTCTCCTGAGTCTGCTTCTTCGCTTAATGCTTCCATTTATGTAGTTCACCCTTCTGGCTTTACAGGAAAATGTTTTCATAGAATGGAGTTAGAGCACCTGAAGAGGCTACGTCAAGCCAACCAGGAACTTCTACAAAGGCTCAGAATGAAGCAGGAAGAGATCAGAAAAAGACTTCCCAGCAAGCCACTCTTTCCAGCATCTCTTCATAATAGAACATCTACTGAAAGATCTGTCCCTGTGGCCAAGAAAGGGGTATGTGTTGTGTCTGTGCTAGAAGTGCTGGCAAGCAAATGGGCCTTGTGTGATAGGCAGAAGCTCCGCCTATGAAGTGGTGTGGTAAAGGAGACATATGGACATGGAGGAGCTGGTAGAAATTGGAGTGTGGAATATGGACTCTGTTAGAAAAGTAGCTAGACTTTGTTTATTGTTTATCCTGTGGTCTCCAATATGTTTTCCTTGCAAAGGGTTCAGACATCAGTTCCTGCCTAAGAAATGTAGGTTTCTTAATCTAAGATAGGAATGAACATTGTGGAACGTAATCCTGTTATGTCTTCTAAGCACAAAGGCTGAAAGTTTAGCGGTTCCTCAAATTGGGAAAAGCTGCATTTGGCTGGAAGTGGATTCCTTTCTTATATTCTCCAACCACTTAATAATGTCTCATGAATAATACAAGGATATTACTTTTTTCCCCACAGGAATTGAAAGGGGTGAGCAGACTAGAATGAGAGGTTGATTTTTGTCTTACTGAGTGAAATGTCCTAATGAAAGGTAATTGTAAGCTGAATGATGCCATGTGGTATGAGAGTCTCTGTCCTTACAGAAGGAAAGTCAAGTCAATGCTGTGATGTCTACAGCTGACCCTGCAATGTTGGTGTCTGTGGAACTCGGAGCTTACGCAGCCAGAGCAGCCCTCTGTTCATCTCTTAAACACAGCAGCAATGACAGAGGGGTACAGCAACAGCAAGCGAAGATGCATGAAGCAGTAGGTTTGGATTCCAGCTTTCCTGGGAAAGAGAAGAATGTTATGCCAGTGTCTGCAATCATTATGTGTGGCAGAGAAACCTCCGGAGTGGATAGGGATGGCTATGCTCGAGGAAGTCCGGAGAAAGAATCCTTCCTGCTGGGACATGGAGAGAACAGAAAACAATCCACTCTGCTACATGGTTTCCATGAGAAGAAACAGCTTAAGGGTCATCTGGACCCATCACTGGGCAGAATACAAAGTGAAGAGACCAGTCAGCAGCATGTGGTCATTAGAGAGCCCATAATCCCTAAATCAATCTTGCTGACATCTCAGTCCAAAGAGTTGAAGGTAAATGGTGAAACCAATGCTTTGCTTATTTTTGTAAGTCAATAGAAGGATGGGGAGAAAGGGTCAGGAGAACATTACTTGCCCTGTTCCCACTGTGTGAATTGCAAGTTGGGGTCAGAACTGTTCCCAGCCTTAGCAGCCAGGGGCTGTTGGCAGTTTGTTCAGGCCCTGCTTTCCTTAGCGCTTGAACCGAAGAAAACTTGAGCACTTCACTGTATGACTCCATGTCATTTGCATATGTGAGTCATATGCTCAGGGAGAGGAGCCTGGTGCAGTGCAGCTGCTACACAGATTGTTTCTTTAAGCGTCAAGGGAAGGATATTGCCATGATCATCCTCCAAGGTAGCACAGGTGGCCTGATGTTTGGGGATGTGTGATGCAGGGAAGTCAGCGTTTTGTTTAAAGCCCTGAAAAATACTGCCTTAGCCCAGGCAAGTCCCCTGCGTCCTCTCTCTGTTTTATGAATTGAGAAGGCAAAAGGCTGGTGAGCAAATTACTGGTAGAGGCATAGATAGAATCCAGCCTCAAACTAAGCCGCAGCTATCCCATTTGAACAGCTGCCAGTTGACTCCTAAGCTGTACATTTGAATGTCCTGCTAGATGTATAGGAAGTCTTTATGAATTGTTTTCTTCCCAGAAGGAAGCTGGTCATGTGACTTTTCAGTCTGACCCTGAAGAATATACCATACCTGTGAGCAGCTGGTCTGTGCGTCCTTTCCTGGGCTATGACTGGATTGCAGGTGAATCCTAAATCTGAAGCAAAGCTCTCAGCATGATGTGGTAATATAAAGAGTTAAAACACAGTTTACGACCCCTTTAAGTTGAGGTGTGACACAACTGCAGACCTAGAGCCCACATAGCAGGTCTCAGCGGAGGAGCTGCAGTTTTGTCAGAAGCCATTCCCTGTCCAAGCCAGAGGTGACCTGTGCTTCCCTGGAACAGTGAAGTGGCAGTGGTATGGGAATCCAGGCAGCAAACGGCAGAGCTGAGGGGATACCAAGTAGCCGAAATGAATGAATGCAGTAAGGGACACAAACCACGCAGTAAATCTCTGGCCTGACATGATGGCATGCTCTTCTCGTTATCCATTTTGGTGCTTCAGACCTTTGGTTGTTTTGACTGTTTTGTATGAGGCTTGCTTTGATGCTTTCCCAAATTTGATAAATCCTTGAACTTTTCACTTTTCTTGGCATTCTCAGGGCTCCTAGATACAAACTCTTCAGTAGTAGAAGAATCTGACCAATACTTTGCTGAGCTGCACAAGTTCCGACAGGCCAACAGAGAAGCATGTGTTCATGAGCAGCACCTGGAGTAAGTGGGTATGGGGGAAGGGCTGAAGCAGCAATGTATGCCTTTAGAGCAGTGAGAAGTATAGTCTGATTGGAGTGGGAAATTGTAAGAGTGGCTTTGTAGGCCTTTATTTATCTCACAATCAGAAATGTATGCTTGGAAAAGGTGGGGCTGTTCACAGGGCCTGACCCCATCACTAACTGATTCGTTTGCATGTTTCTTTAGGCCCGAGGCTTTGGATGACATAGTTCCTGAACAAGAACCGGATTTGATAACCAGTTTGCATAAGTGTAAGATCAGATTTCTTCCTAATCCAGTTTCAGATAACTGAGCAGTCTTTGCCTGTCATTCTGAGAGAGCCCCACATCATGCAAGATAAGGAAGAATGTGTTACTTTTAGCTGCAGCTTCTGAACCAGATTCAACTTCCTACTCCAGAGATACTTGACTCTTCTAGGGATCCTATCTCAATCAGTGTCATCTGATTTTGTCAGGGTTTCTCGTAGTTGGCTAATGTTCTCTTTTTAAGTTGAGGAGGTTCAAGTTTTGGTTTTGCTTTTTAGGAACTTATTTGGGGACTGGAAATGTAAAAGTGAAATATTTCAGGAAAAGCAGCTCTTTCTATAGAATGCGTGTGTGGCACTGTGGTAGAACACAGCTTTGTTGATTGGGTTGAGGAACCTTCTGACAAACTAGAAATACCATGATGGTTTGTTACTCTGTGGCAGGTGTTTACTGTTATCGATTAAACCAGCGCCTCTTCACTGTCCCTGTGGATTCAGAATCTGCCTGCCCCGTGTGTAAGATCCCACGTACTCAGCAGCCTGCAGAGACCCTGGAAGAGCCAGCCTATGTCAGGTAGATAAGAATTATTGCTTTGTAATATGCAGAACTCAAGGAAACAGTAGGGAAGAAAAAGCTGATCATGTAAGGGAGAAAACAGCATCAGAATAGCTCTGTAGAAGGTTGCTGTTCTCAGGGCAGAGATATCTTGCTTAAAAATTCCCTACTGATCTTTTCCATAAGCAGAAACAGTTTTGAAGTCAGTGAGAAATGCATGTTTATCTGAATTTGGTCCAGAATCTGAATGTACATGTTAAGTGTCTAATGCCCTAATCCAAAACTGGTTTGCTTGGTTTGCTTTGGGATTAGACCCTGGATTCTGAGTGGGGAAGGCATGCAAATTTCTTCTGCATTGTCAAAGTTGTAGGCAGTTGCTTCCTTTGTGTGGTTGCAGGGTCAGCATTCCCAGGTCTACCCTTATGCCTGCCTACAAATACAAAGCCCATCGCAGGAAGAGCTTTGAACCAGCAGACAATCTAGCATTACCTTCGGTAAGTTGCTGTCTTCTTGATGATACTGATGGCACAGCTCAGGCTGGGCATTGTTTTACAGCACAAGAAGGAAAGAGAATCTGGGACTCATCCCCCTGGCAGGGTTTCCACTAAAATTTCTGATCTGCGTCACCAAGATAACAAGAAAAAACATTGGTGTGTGCTTCTGTGTTCATACCTTTGTATAACTGGCATAAAGTATATGGACATATCTCCAAATGCTTTACACTGAGAAAAAGAAAGTGCCATATGGAGCTGTATACTTCTGGGGCATGATTCAGCTGACTTATTTCAGGCATTGACCTTTCAACACAATGAACCATACCTAAGAGTGCCTGTTTCTGTCCACAAAAGTTAGGGAGTTTAAAACATAAGCTTCTGTGAAGTATTCACAGTGTATAGGGGCCAGGCAAAATCAAGAGTGGCAAGGGTGGATTTAAAACTGTTTTTGTAGAGTTGGTCCTGTATTCCAGCCACTAGGCAATGCTGCAGGCAGTATTACTAATCAGATCTATCCCTGGCATAGAGATTTCCAGGGAAGAGGTAGGAAGAGGCCTGGTTTTGAGGTTTAGGGAACTGGATGAGTCAGTTGAGACAGGTTCAGAGAGGTCGGGTGCTTGAGTTCACAAAGCAGGAGATCAGCTTAGAAATAATTAGCCACTGAAAGGTGGAAGAGGGGACAGCTAAGCAGTTTTGTTTCATTGGAGATTTCTTCTCTTTCCTGTTAGTCCTATAAAACTCCTCAAAACTTAATTAATTACTTGCTAAAACCTCCCTGTGCAGAAGTTACTATTTACAGCTAACAGGTGACAATAGGTTAAAAAGGTAAAGCACTCCAGTGCAGCATTCCCATCTCTTTTCACAGCATTGCCTGGCTGGCTGGGAAAATATCATCCCTTCCAGCAATCCCAGGCTCAGCAGTTTGGATCTGCGAGCTTCACTGGAAGAGAAGCCTTCTCACCATCCTCGCCTGGTAAGAATAGCCTGTTAAGAGTCCCTGGAGGTGCTGTGAATTGCACAGCTGGGAATTGCAATCCTGTCTCTCTAAAGGGCATAATAATCATCGATGGCTGAGCAAATGAAAATGCCTGGAAGATTATCTCCTTATCTCCACAGGGAAACATTTTCCTTCCGCTGCTGTGTAACCTAGTGTGCACAGACACAAAAAAGCAAATGGAGCTGGATAACAGGGAAAAGCCTGTTCAGCTTGCCAATCTTCATCAAAATGGGAAAAGTCACTTTGGCATTCTTTGATTAATATCCTCTTTATTTGGATTCCAGAACTCGGTGTCCAGAGTGTCAGGAAGAACCAGAACTGACCAGCTTCTGAACCTGACCCACTTGACACACTTCAGGTTTAGCAGTGCTTCTCAGCAGAGGGAGCAAAACAAACCGGGACACTACAGAGCAGCTCCAAATTTAAATCCGACTGCCTCAACTCTGTGAACCACTGACATGATTGCCCTGGGGAAGGGATGGGCATAGGGTGTGGAAACAACTCTTATTTGGATAAAAATAAATCTTTGAACAGATTTTTCCTAGTTTTCATAGTCGTGCACATACGTGAGCAACCAATGCACATATATGAGAGTTTGTACATTCAACTATGTTTTTTCACTTTTCTTTTTTGCCTTTTGCAGCTACTTCTAAGCAGATGCATGAGCTTTCCCTCCTAGGGCTGGATAAAGTGATGTGTACAGGATGACTAGTACTGTTACCACTAGGACAGCCATAGCAACAGAGTTCATCTGCCGCCTCAACTAAATAAACCAGAAGTGTAATGTTAACTCTGAATGCCAGAGTGAGGAATTGGCCTGTGAATGGTCTGTTTCAGTGGAATGCATACAAATATGTTAATTTCCAAATGTTTGAAACATGACACATAATTTGCTAGTGCCTTAAACTTGAGTTACTCAATAATTTAGTTAAAACCAAAAAAATCCAGTTTATTTTCAGTGCAATGTCTGTAGCTACAGGGTGCATTACATCAGAGTGATTATGAATGTGAAAAAGCATGTTAAAGTGAAATGAGATTTTATTCATCAAAAAGCTAGATAATGCCTTAAAATGTTTGCAAATTATGCTTGCCTCTGCTTTTCCAAGTTTTTTGGAGACAAACCAAAAAACGTTCTGGAGTTTTTGCATTGTACCAAAACAAAATAAGTTATATAGTGTGATTTGTTTGAACTTTATAGACTGATCTTGCTTTCCTTGTCTAAAAACAGTGAAACTGATGTTTTGTTTTGCCTCGAATGAGCCTGAAACAGAAATTCCTGCCTCAAATTTATTTCTGGGAGCTAATTTGACAGAAGGAATTGGATTTGCACCAATGATATTTTCAGCTTCTTGGCATTCACTGTTATTTATGTATCAAATACATTATTTATTAAATCAAAAGTACAAATAGACTTTTTTTTAAGCAAGGAAAGAAATATTGCTAGTTTATGAAATCTTAATGTAAGGCTTACAATGGAAAATGAAAAGCATGACTGATCGGTTTAGCTTTGGGTTGTGCATATGTAGGGTAAAGTGAATGGAATTGGTCACATTATTTCCATTACTGAAAATACTAATTTTAAAATAAATTAATCCAGTGAATATAAAACACTAGCCACCAAATGTTACACTAAATAGGGCAAATTCAAGATTTTTACTACCTTGCCTTCAAACCCAAAACATTAGAAGTCATAAACCTCTTCTTAATTTATCCTGAAATAAATTACAGCAAGCCTGTTCCACTTCATAAATAGAGAAAGTGAAGCACTGTAAGATTAAGTAACTTATGTGAGATCTATCTGGTGAATGCAGGATGGAACCAATGTTGAACTCGAAATGTTTCTTGATGGCTAGGAATACGTTCAATCTTTTACACTTGTGAAAGTATTGAAAGTGTGATTATGACTCTCTTCCTCCACTAGAAACAGGTGAAAGAAGTCAGTGACACTGCACCTCTTTACCCAAGTTAACCTCAATTTGTCTCTTTGTCTGTTGGTTCTGGCCTGCTTGATCCTGCCCTCATTTGCAAGCTGAAACAGGCTGAAAATACTACCTGTTTATGGAACCTCTTTTTTTTTCTTTCTTTTTATTTTTAATTCTTCATCTCCCTCCATGTCTCTCCATTGCAAGGCTAAGCCTTACAATGCCAGATCTTGTTCAGAGTCGCAAATCTTTAGAAAAAGTTCTTTTTTTCCATGTGTGCACTTCAAGCTAGCTTTAACTCTCCCTTCGTACCCTTCCTCTTGTGTTCTCACATCCCCTTTCAGGTGGAGCTTCTCGCAAATGCTCAGTCTCAAAATACTCTTTTTTTTTTTTTATTATCTGAGCTATCCCATGTGCCCTTTTTGCTAATAAAAAAAAATACATTCAACTTTCACATTAGGAGAACTGATCTCAATTTCCATGTTAAAATATTGGCACCTTCGTTCACTTTCTTGTCTGAACTGGTATAGGGAATTGTTTCCTTTTTGTTTATTACTCTTTCAGAGCAGAAAATCTGATTTGCTTATTAACTTAGAGAGTGACCTGATGGTTCTATGTTGTTTTTATAGTTATGTCTCCATATCAGTGCAGAATAAGCTTATATCATGATCCTTTTTGCATAAGGAATCTAACCAGTGTACCCAGGTTTTCCAGCAGAGCTTAAGCAGACTGTATGTTTTGAAATTTCTACTCTGAGTAGTGCCCAGTTTAGTTTGTAGTTGATAATATACAGAAACAGATTTTTCTGCTGGCCAACTTGGTCTTTTTTTTCCATTCATAATTATCAAAGATTTTGCAGTTGGAGCTTGGTTAATATTGTTGATACATGATCCAGAATTTGGTCTAGAAGCCTTTGTTTATAGCTGCACTTTCTCTGGAAGAGAGACAGGAGGTCTGAAAGTGAGTAAACTGGTATTTTTTTAATTAGGACACCTGGCCATGTATGTGCATGGAGGCCTCATCTTCTAGTAAGAAGGTGATTCACGTATAGTCAAACTTCTGATTATAATCTCACTACAAGGTAGAGTTACAAAAAAGGTGCTTGCTCTAATTTCACGTGACCCGCAGCTGAGGTAAACGTGTGTACCCGTTTCATCTGTCTTCTCGCAATCACTCTGCTGAGGTCTCTAAGGCTAGGTGCCGAGCAATGTGGCTGCTGATTGCATTCAAGATGTCAGAGTTACAAATCCTGGTTAGTTTAATTTGAACAGCAGTAATGCAAGGAATAACAACAGAA
The DNA here is from genome assembly GCF_026419915.1 of Harpia harpyja. NCBI lineage: Eukaryota > Metazoa > Chordata > Aves > Accipitriformes > Accipitridae > Harpia > Harpia harpyja. Next base: position 6,724,550 of record NC_068946.1, read on the forward strand.
AAGTCATTTCTAGAAAGTGAGGTCGTGCTTTTTTATGAGAACCAGATTTTTTTTTTTGGTACTGAATATGTGACAAAATCTCAATGCAGAAGATGGGCAAAGAAGTTTTATTGAGCCTGAAGTAATGATAAGTAACAGGCCTGCACAAGATGCATTTGAACCGTGTGGTGCAAGGAGTAGTTTGGGTGTGGATACATGAAGGAGTTACAGTGTAATAACAAGGTTTTGCACAGTGGCTTTATTGTGCAGTAAGTGTTACGGAATCCAAGATAATACACCCATTCGTGTAGGAGGTGTCTGAGGTGTCACCTGGGAGTACACTGTAAGGAATACATCTATTTACTGGTTGAAAAATTGCATTTCGTCCAGTGTTAAAGCAGCTTCTGCACTTGGACTGTGGACTCTGCAGCAACCTGAGCTGTTATGGAGCCAGTGCTGGCATCTGCAATTCCAGGGGAGAACAGAGGGTGGGGGTAGTGTGCGTGGGATGTCGGGATTGTGGGTTAGGAAAACGGGAACGTTTTCAGGCCGGGGATTTCTGGAGAGGAGGTGAAGCAGAGGTGAGACTGTGGGAATATATAGTAGGAAGCCAGAGTGGTGAGAGGTGTGTTAGGAGGAGGCAGAGGACATGAAACACTGGGACTGTAGAGAGGAGGGCTGGATTGGGAAAGTAGGAATGTAAGATGTGGGGTGGGGAGAGACCTTTGCTGATCTGGGGTTCAAAATGGTGTGGTAAGGATGAGTTCTGAATTGTGTACCAACATCTCCAGGGCTATGTCCTTAGCCACAAAATAATACAAATACTGAACTTTGTTGTGTAGGCATGGGGCTCTGGGATAGCTTGTCTCCTGTTCCTGGAGGTAGTCATGGTGCTGCATGGCCTGTGGCCAAGGTTTAGGGAGATATGTCTCCCTAATGCCTGAGATGCACAGTGATCCGTAAGGAGAAAGAATTCTCTACAACAGTTGGTGAGGAAGGATTTGCTTATGCCTGGCTTTGTTCATATTGCCATTATATTAGAGACTAGGTGTTTGTTGTAATGGTTTTAAGGTGAAATTTTTTTGCCTTAATCAACTAGGGGTGGGAATAGAGAACTCAAATGTGCCCATAGAAGGATGGCAGTCTATTCCAAACTGTCTTCTGCAATGGGGCCTAAAATTCCTCAGGGAGAAGACAGGGATCCTTCATTCTGATGTGTGAGTGATGTGTGTGATTATGGTGAAAGAATTTACTGGGAGAATAATGTATGTATTTGGCAAAATTAGAAGCTACTAGGTTGCTCACACTTTGATGCCACTAGAAGTTGGAATAGCCAAAGTGAAGTCCAGCATTCTTGACTTGACCTGGATTTTTTTTTTTTTTTTTCCATTCATAGCACTTGGGAACATGCTGGCTTAGTCTGTGCAGCTGTGTCTTCTGTTAATGGCTGGCTCCAGTGTGTGTGCCCATTTATGTTAGTTCTCTTTTGGTATGAGTGATGACTGCCTGATGCTTTGGTAGTAAAGCCTGTGGTTTAGTTCCCCTTTCTCACTATATTGCATGTATGTAACACTGATTCATAAGACGGGAAATCCAGCTTTGCTTAATTAAACAAATTAGAGACAGTAAATAATGCATTTGTGATTGGTTTTAACAGAGAAGTGTAGTTCAGCCTTTAAAACATAGCTCCGTCTGCTCCTTAGTGACAGTGTTAGACTGCCATTAGTGTTTTGTCTGTTTGCTTCCTCTAGGATTATCGTCAGATAGTTTTGGTGATGTCTCAGGATCAAGTGTTTCTTGCTGTCAGTACAATGCAAGAATTAATATCAAGAGTCTTGAATGAATGTAGTCCTGATTTATTCATTCTGTTTAATTATCAGCATGTCAAGGAATGACTGTCTCCAGAACCCTCAGGTGGAACGTCTGCATGTGATTGCTTTTTGAATGATTTGCAAACTTTGATTTTGGGGGCTTTCATCTCTTTGGAACTTGAGTTTTCAAAGCCCAGAAGAATTTGTTTTCAGTGTGTCAAATCTGAAAACGCAAGAGAAATTCTGCCCCTTCTCTTCAGAGTTGAAAACCTCAATTTCACCCGTTTCCTGGGTAATGGCAGGCCAAACGTAAGGACTTGGTTTTCTGCTTCAGCTGGTATATTCCAGTGGTTTCTGCAGAGCAAAAACATGCTGCTAGGAAGAGGAAAATAAGACCCTAAATTGTCAGAGTTGAGATGCTCAGCTATAGTCATAGAAAAAAGTTGAAAAAGCTGTGTCCTGAAAATCTTCCCATTTGTTTCTTTCACAAAAATTATTTAATATTTCCCATCTTTCTTATGTTTGTGTCAGCAAAGGAAAGCTCATATTGCTTCTGTTAATAAATAAGCTTTATAACTCTCAGCTTTTAGGTGAGGAGAACCAGAGTACCAAGAAAGGGTATGAGTTACCCAAAAAGTCTGTGACAGTACTGGGAACTAATGACTCCCACTCTTGTGTTTTAACCGCATGGCCAGTCTTCCCCAAACATCTTTATTTTCGATTTTGGATTAAAATGTATAGAATTGGAACTCTTGGTGCTTTTTCAATTTCCTTGTTTTACTTCCCAAGCATATACATAGAGCACATTTCAATTGCAACAATAGCATTAACGATTGCATATCAGTGAATGTATGTAAAATATTTGCACAAAAGGTAGTTAACAAGGAAAACTCAGGCATATCTGCTTATTATTTTGAACTTAATAAGATTCTTCGCCCTTCCAGTAATAGAGATCCAGAGTTACTCTTTTGAATTCACTAGGGTTTGTTTGGATTTATATTTGTGTAAATGCAAGCACAATTTCTTGTTATTAGAAGGAAGTGAAATGCTCATAATTCCAGTAATCTTCTAACAGGGTGTATTTATTCCCAAAGTTAAAAAAAAAAAAAAAAGTTAATATAGGGAGTGTAGTAAGATCATAAGTAATTTCCAGTAAATGACAGTGTAGTGTTTCATCCTGAAACAGCTGATTTATTTGGGAACTGTTTACTGACTTACAGATGAACTTCATGGGTTAAATGCTTTGCTGAAATAACTGAACCTGGCTACAAAAGACCTGTCTGTCAGTTCACACATACAAAATATCTGAAAGTATGTCTTTTGTGAAATGCCAAAAGCTCTGCAAAAGCTTCTTTTACCTCTGACTTTGGTTCTGTCCTATGCTTGAATCTCTCGCTTCATAGTACCTTTCAGTGAAGTTTTCTTCAGCATCTTCTGCCAAGAGTTTACAGACTGGAATTCTTGAGTGCCTGAGTATACTTTCTGGTTTGATTCTGTTCACAGTTGAATAGCATCTTCCAAAAACTGTAGGTGAAAACTGGATCTGATGGGTTAGATTTTAGTTTTAACGAGTCTCAAATAATTAACACCTAGACTGGAGTACAAGAACACCATTAAAAATGCTTAGTCTGATACTCAAAATTTAAGAAATGCTAGCATTAAAATTTCTTTACACATGCCCACTCCCTCTAACACTGTTTTTATTTACAGTATCCAGTCAGTCCAAGCTTCCCTCACCAGTTGTCTTCCTCCCTAGCGAGCTGGTCTCCTTCCTCTCCAGTCCTAGTCGTGAGTTACTTCTAGTCTAAGCTTTTTGATCCCTTCAGTTGATTCCTTGTCCTCTATATGAATTATATGGCACTTTCTTTCCAAAACTTCACTTTGAAGCTCTCCTTGAAAGCAAAGGAGATAGTCTTCCTCTTTTCAGTTCCAGTTCCTGGTCATATGCTGATGAGGAGAAATTGCTGTAGAGAAAGTCTGGTTTTGCTTCTGAAACTCCTTGTGGGAATTCAGTGATGTGAAGATACTGCACAACAGGCAACTTCGGGAGCTGTGAGTGGCTGGAGAATGCTTAGGGAGAATGAATTTATTAGAGATCTCCCCACTGAAAATCAAATGCATTCACCATCAAGTTTGTGCAAGGTTTGGATTTTTATGAGACTTCAGGTTGGTCAGTTTTTGGCAGACTTTCATGGCTTCTCAAAAGGCACTTTCCTGATGTAAGAGTTACGTTGTAGTAGGGGAGTTCAAGAATTCAGACTGAGGCAAATGTCTGCCTTGACAATGTTCTGCTTTAACACTTCAGAGTTTGACTGGCTTGTAAGTAACTGAAAAACAAGATCTTCTAAGTGCCAGATAGAGCTCAAGACCAGACTCATGAAGAATAACTATGCAGTCAAAGTCAAATAATGTAAACCTTGAACATATTTCTTTGACTATAACTTAACTATTTCAAGTAGACTTTCTACATGGGGGGAATTACTGTGAAATAAAAAAGGTGTGAATTTACTGCAAACTGGCTGCTGCTTATTAGCTCGCTGCGTGGACATACTGTAGGTTTAGAAACTTGCTAGCTAAAGGCAACTATGTACATAGTTTCTTACCTTTTACCAGTCCTTTTATGTAACTGATGGCTTTATAGAAGCCTTCCTGCACTTTCTGGTTAGGTAGTGGGAACCATGAGCTTTCTAGAACTCCAAAGACTTTGACATCAGGTAAGACTGAGCTAAAGTCAAAGCTGGTGCTCCTGGATTAATTTCTATCAGTGCAAAGGCTAGGGGTGGGGAGAGAGGCCCAAAACAAATAGTGCTGTTGTGGGTCATTTAGATTTACAATATGATTACTCCAACAAACGAGCAGCAGAGGAGACTTCTGCTTTAAATTAAACCAGTGCTAGGGAGGTGTGAAGAAAGGGCATGAAGGATCTTTAGAATGCGTCAGCCTTTGCATGATATTACCTGTCCAACCTTTATTACCTACCACTTTCTTTGCAGCTGTAATGACCAAGTGGCTATCCTGTTTGGACCGTGGAAGATTCACCCTTAAGCCTTTCCATTTCTAGCAAGGTATGGGAGGAAGGGCATAATACAGATGACATTGAAATAATAACATCTTTGTCAAGAGCTTTTTCTATGGAGAGTGACGATGTGTAAATCTACCACTCTTCCAGAAGCTGTATTAAGAATTATGAAAGTACAGACATGATGTGATCTTTCTTCTAAGGTCGTCTCTCTCTCTCAGCCAGCCTGTGGGCATAGTAATTCTGTGATATGGTTTTGGTTTCTTTCATGGAAGCCAAGTCTTTCCTGAGAGCACGGAGTTCTCTGTCAGCTCTTCTCATTTTTCAGTCTGACTCAAAATGCACTTTAGTTTTGAAACTGCTATGCACCAGAAAAAGACATTTTATACAGATTCTTTTTTTTGTTACATTATTTTATCACTCTATATGAGGTAGTAGTATTAGTTGAGATAACAGAGTTATGAGATTTTGTTATCCACATCAACTTTGTATAAATGACATCTGTAAAAGAAATCTAATTGAAAATTAAGCCATGTTGTCATTATCATTAACATGCTCAGTCTGACACATTTTTAGCAGCTTAAATTTTTGTTTCGATCAAAGTTCTGAATGACTTAACCCAATCAAAAAGTGAATAAAATGACAGACATATCATCGTATCTTGTTTTGCATATAAACATGAATCCAAATCTGTGGTAGCAGAAATGCATGGTTACACTTCCAGAAAATTTGACTTCTTAAGCATAACAATACTAAGAGTAACTTTGCTGCTTCTGGAAGGCCAGAGTGTAGCATTGGCATATATTGTACTATTTAAACTGAGGATATGTTCAGGTGGAAGTAATTGGGATGAAAACTAGGGAACATGAATGGAGTCAATGGGCTTTGTGTGGGGTGATTTATAGATCTTGGCTGAAGCAAGACTTTTTGCAGTAAGACTAATACCAGCTGAGAAGATTGTTTTTTCCCAGTTCATCTAAGTACTCTGCTGTCTGGAGAACTCTTCCAATAGCTATGTTGTGGCTCAGAGTTAGCAAAAACAATTACTATTGACAGTGTTTCTGAGCCACCCGCAGTCAGGAATTAGCTGTTTCACAGAAATACTTTTTGATGTTATATTCTGTAATTAAAAAAAAAAAAAAGTAACCTTATCATTGCTTGGGAGCAGACCAGGATGCATCTCCTTCCTTTGGTTGTTCATTATTTGCCAAGAAATTTTCTGTGTTCAGCAAGAGGACAGCTGATTGAGACAAAAGTCCCAAGTTGCAAACAAACAAGAACTATTCTGTTCTTTCGTTTTAGATTGCTGGTTTGTGTATGTATGAAACTTTATATAAAGCAAGGAAGCTGATTTCTTTTTCTATTATTTTTACTAGAGAACAGAAACACCTTGTGAGAATGTCCATCTACTGAAACTACAGTTACTGAAATGACTTGGGATTTCCCCTGTGTATTGGGATTTTATTATGACCCTAGCTCATTATAACCAGTTTTTTTCCTGCTGGGAACTCTTGTTTTGAGACATTGCTACATTTCAACATGTATTCAATAAAGGCTTCATAACATCTTCCTTGTTGTTCACAGTGGACAAATATACCAAAGTAAATTGCTAAATCTGTATAGCTCTGCAGATCATATTATCAAGAGCACCTACAAGGTATTTAACATATAGCAGAGTGGTTTGATTGATGGGGCATAATTAAATGGATTGACAAGTATTTAACACTAAGAATAAGAGATGTGTATGTGCCAGAAAATAAGTATCAGTACCAGAGTGGCATAGAGGGACAGAATTTTGCCAATCTGTGACATACTTGGCATAAATGAGATTTTATTCCTTTTTACACGTTCAGACAAGTTCAAGTCCAGCTACAGCTAGTACAAACTCTGCTTGCTTGCTAAGTGATGTTTCTCAATGAGATCACATTGTACCAGTGTTGCCCTCCCTCCTGTCTGTTCTCTTTGGGCTACTGAAAGATTTCCAGAGAAGTTCTGTTATGTTGGCTTCACTTCCAACACCTAAAATCATTGGGCGCCTGAATGCTCTACCTGTGTGTTGTTACCACAATGTCGCCTTCCAGGATCCCCAGGGAGAGAACTCTCCAAAGGCTAAAATGCATAAATAGATGGAGAGAGGTGTGAAGAAAGTCATTCTTGGTGACTACTTGCTTTCCTTCCTTTAACCGTGAGATTCTTTGTTTTTTATTACAGTAATTGCCTTCATTTTTCTTTTCTTTTTTAATTTGTTAAGAATTCCACCTTTTATTTGTACCCCCTGTAGTATGTAGCATGTATCCCAATGAGCACTGCCTTTGGTACTACTGAGACTCCTAGTGAAGTTTTAGGGTCTGGTGTTGTTTCATCTAGCTAAGTAGCAAAAGTTCAGTGATTTTTCATCAGCATACTGCAATGCTCTAAATAGCAACACTGACAGACACTGAAATACAGATTTTAGACAAGGTTATTTTAATATGTGTCCTTTTAAATTTCATCGTTTCCTTTATCTGTTTGACAGATGTTTAGAGATGACACTTCTCTCAGTGGTTTTTTTCACCAATACAGCTAGATATATATTAACTGAACATACATATTTAAAAACACAAGGAACCATGCCAAAAATACAATATGAGACTAAAATCAGCCACTTCAAAATTAGAAAATGTCATGAGTACTTTTGCTTAAGCATGTGTGTAACAATGCTACTTCTACAGTATTCTATTACTACTTTCTTTCTAGGCTGTCACTGTTAGCAGCACAATGAATAGACCATGCTGAAGGAACATCTTGGGCATGCGTCAAAGAGACTTTCTCTCATGGCTTAGCTGGGTCTCTGCATTCTTTTGCTCCAGGTATCAAGCGACCTTTGAATAACTGCTGACTTACAGGACCTTCTCTGATCCCCTCCACCTCAGCTCCATGCAACACACAGAGAGATGATCAGCACTGATCAGATACACAGTGTAAAAATTACCTAAGCATTAGCTAAGCTTGGCATTAACTACATCAGTTAAAATAGAAAATGCCAACCAACCTTGTCTTTGGGCATTGCTACCTTTAACACCTAAACCAAAAGGAGATTCAGATGTTAGACACAGATGTGTGTAATCAAATAAACATTATAAATAATAATAGCATGCTCATAGGGGCTTTCTCCTTTTTTCTGATAGACATTGTCCTCTGAAGGAAGAGCAAAGAAATAGGGGTTGTTTGCTGCTATTTGTTCTGCTTTTTTGCTTTTTTTTAATATTAACATAGAGGATTATTTTCTAGGAAATAGAGGCAACATTTAGAGAACAATAGCGTGGGTTTGTTATAAAACGGAGCTGCTTCTTCCAGTTACTAATAGGGCTTCTTTTGGAAAGCCCCTTTCATTGTATTTGAAATCAGAACACACAAAGTCTGAAATTAATGCATTCAGATAAAAGTGCATGCAGCTTGGAACATTCCTATTAAACACAACTTCTTCATTCTTTTCATTGCTGTTGCTTTTATTAGAGACTTGTAATAGCATTGTGTGATGTAATAAGCTTTCCAAAAAGGCAGCAGCAACAATAAGCACTTTCCACTTCCCATCCTTTTAAATATCTACTTCAATCAAGAATGATTTTAAGAATAAGAAGTTCTAAGAAGGATGGCAGCTGGGAAGCCCGGTTTCATTTTGGATGTGTGAGGTGGATTCTCTCTTCTGAGGAACATTGGTCTCCCACTGCAGCCTTTCCCTCAGTGAGAGTGTTACTAGAATCTTTCCTCTTTATCCAAGTCATCTCCTTCCATGAAACTTCGTAAAACTTAATGACATTGCATCCTCAGCCAAATTTGATTGAAGTTATCCAATGGGTTAAAAAATTATTGATACCATTCATTAAAAAGGAACTGACATACATATATATACAAAATGCTCAGTATGCTCATTTCAGTCTTATCTTTTCTGGAAAACAGGCCAGAAAACTCTCCCTGTTGCCAGTCCTGGGAAAGTCTTTCACACATGAGTTTTTGTACTTGGATACTTAGGTTTTGTATCAGATACATTGACCTCAGCAGTATAACTTACAGAGGCTAAAACTTTCCAGGCTGTCTTACGTTGGTTCCTGTCGTTTTGCTAGAAAAATCTTAGGTAGGAGCTGATAAGGAAAAAAAAAAGCCAAACAGAGCTCACCAATTGCCCTGACTACTGTGTCATTTGAAACCACACTCATAAATTGGGAGAATTGCCTAAAGGCATATTATTACACAAGATAAAGATGTTTTCTAGCCCATTATTTAATTAGGAAAAACAAGAATGTAATATTTGGACATTCAAATGCTTAGTTGTCTCTAGACCTTAAAGGCATACCAACAACAATCAGCTTTTATAGCTAAGAGAGCTTAGAAACTGAGAAGTAACCTGACAGAGTGAAGAAAGGAGGTTAGATTTATGTGTCAAATACACAGTATGCAATGTTTTGAAAATGCCTGGTTTTTATAAGATGGTATTCTAGAGAAAGAAATAGAGGCATTTAGTTAAAAGAGTTACAGCTTTGAGTTAAAGAAAATATTTACATCATCCCAGGGTCCCTGTGGAATGCTCTCATCCTTGGTACTCTGGATGGTAGTGAGGTAGCTGTGGGTCTTTAATAAAATAATCAATTATCCGACTTTCAATCTGTTGTCATTTCTTTTGGTTTTCTTTTTGCTGATAAGGGTGAGAAGCAAAAAACCATGGGTGTGAGAATTCAAATTCTCATTCTTTTCCTGAGCACCTCAGAGAGGTTTTCAAGGCAGTCTGCTCTTTTTTGAAGTGGCTAACTTTTACTTTTGACAAAACTTTTAGGGCAGATAAGAAAGCTTCATGACACCTTAAACCAACTGAAATCTTTCCGGGCACCAGAGCCAAAAAACATTATCCAGAGTAACAAATGGAAGTGAGTGAAATGACGAGTAGCAGTCCAAGGGATGATTGTCAGCAACAGGAATTGATTTCAAGTGGGATTGGAGGAAAGAGGAGGATTCTCAAGAGGATGGCATGTTGGTGTTTAAATGGCAATGTGTAAAGCCTAAACCTTCGTGGAGTCACCCTGGTTGGTTGTGAGTTTTCAAAAACTCATCCAAACAGGAGTAAAATGACTGTACCGAAAAAATGAGTGTTTGTTACTGGGAACTCTCTTGAGGCTTGGTTGCAGCTCTTGAGAGCGTGGCGGATGGACGGGGCAGGGCTTGGACTCCTGCCTGGCCAAGGCTTTGGGGTGGTGAAGTGCTCTCTGAGGGCAGCCTAGATGACTAAGGAGCCTGTGTTTCTGCACAGCCAGCCATGTACTTTGGGTGACAACCTTGATGCGTGCAACCGACTCAGAAACCCGACAGCTCTGGGACTGGTGATTAACGCGGTTTTGTTTTGTTCTTTTTTTACTTTTCTTTTTTGGGCAGCCCCCCCTCCCCCTTCCTTCTAAATTGTTTCCTCAGCTTGCTTGAGTCTCAAAGCCTGTCTCCTGCTTGTCTTGAACAGCTGGAATGGCTCTGGACTGAATGAACAGACACGGAGCAAGACTGGGCTGGACCCTGGGAGGATCTCAGCCTCCAGGAGGAGCAAGCTGGTTGTCTAACCTGCGATGCTGGGAGCTAGGGAGATTTAACACCACTGCAGATGGCTGCCTGCAGCCTGGTACTAGGACTGTGGCTTCTGCTGCTTCTCCAGGATATCCAGACAGCCCCGCAGGTAAGGCAGGGTAGCATCAGGATCCTGCAGCCCCTTAGGATGCAGGAGCCTGGAGAGGTCTGGGGGCACACTGGGCTACAGGGCTATCATGCCCATAGGCTGGATGCTGGGTAGTGGGTGTCCACAGAAACAGGCTTTGTGCAACACAGGTTGATAAAAGCATAAAGCAGACCTGCAAGGAGAGTTTGCCCTCTCTGGGAACTTTGCAGGCAGGAGCAGGGGATACAAGCTATGATCTGCATCTTTTTGTTGGCATTGCTAGTGTTACTGCACCTCCAGGCACATCAGAGCTAGGGAATGAGGAAAGATTTGATAGGGGTGGGGGACTGTTGTCATTTCTTAGGGTGAGTGGCTTTTATTTTTGCCTGGATGGCCAGGTGCTCTGTGACAGGCACATTCCTTGCAGAGCTTGGTTTGGAGGGCTTCTGCTCACTCTGCTGATATGAGTCAGGGCTGGCAGATTGAAAGGTGTAAAGGCAAACAAAACAATAAAATACCTTCCTCTTTACAACCGCCCACCCCTCTGACACTGACTTCCTCATGAATGGGCTATTATTTCTGCATCAAATTGACTTAAAATAGACATAGCCCACTAGTCGCACTCAGCTGATGCTGTAAATGCAAGGTAGCTCCCTGTTCAGATAGTATCATCTCTTGTGGGTTTGCTTTCCCCCCCCGCCCCAACTCCCCAGCCACTTACCCCCTCCTCCCTAGTGCATCACTGGCAACAAGCCCTCAGCACCTGGCATAAATCCAGGTAATTTCCCTGCCTGACATTTACACACAGACACACACACAAAAAGGTCAGTTGCAGAGGCTCTTTGCACAGGTTAAGTCAAGTAGGTGAGTAATTGCTCACTGTGTTGGATCCTGAAATTGGCTATTTTCTCTTGCAGTGGAAATGTTCTAGCCTAAGACACCTGTCTGTACATTGTAAATGAATGATATAGCACATCACTTCAGCTGTCAGGAAATTTTTTACAAGAAACTGACTCTGATTATATCTCTGAAAATAACCAAGTCCTGCATCCTCTTCATAAACTTTTGAAAAAGATCCTCCTGGCTCTTTTTGTAAGAGTAGGAGTTTGCCCTTGTGTCTTTAGTTGTAAATTCCCCTCCCACATTACAAGTTTGCTTTATTTTTCCCTGGTTGTCTGTCCTGACACTGTCTCCTTCCTGAAATATAGAAGGATCACTGTTCTTCTGTAGGATTGGAGTCTGTAGTCCTTACCCACCTGAGGAATACTTAGGAGGGCATTCAGATAAGCTTGCCTAGTTCTGCTGAATGCACACTGCTTTAGGAGAAAGGCAATAGAAAAAAGATGGTATTTTTGCTCTTTGACATCACTTTTGGTGTTTTGTTCACAAAATGAGAGGTGCAGAGAGAAAATTTGTTTTTCTGATACGCATTGTCAACATTCAGACTTGCTGCAAAATCATCAGTTACCCAGAATAAATATGTAGATCTTGCTGGGATAAGCAACTGGCTTGTCACTGTCTTTCTGCATTGCCTCTATCACAGTAACCTTTGCTTTTACTGCTACAGGAGTACAAGTAGTACTGTTTAATGTGAACAAATTACAGCTTATCAGTCATATTTTAAACCATATTCCACCTCACTTGAGTCCACAGTTTGGGTTTTGTTTGTTTTAATACTTGGTTAACTCTCACTTGTTAATAATGTCTTTATGATCAAGCAGATGAAGTTTGACTACTTGAAGTCTTAGATTATCAGCTTCTTTTGTGCTGTCAGAATTTGGATAGAAGCTTGAAAGGGAGTCAACTGTTTTGCTACAGCATTAGTCAGTTCTAGAATAGCCAATGCTGGTAGAAGATTCTTTTTTTTTTACCGTAATATGCTTTCTTCCTGACTTACAGCTCATTTGTAGCAAGCTGATTTCTTACTCTGCCTCACCATCACTTTTTCTCTATGAGCTCAAAAGACCATAAATAAATGAGTCAAACCTTGTCCTGACTGAACTGCAGAGTAACCCACTGAATTCAGCACCATCTTTACATTACCATTATTTAAATTGGAATAGCAAACGTGTTTGTAGATACAAGGAAAGTGAGAAGAGCTACAAAAAGCCTATTTTCTAAAACAAATTCTCGAAAGCAAGCATTGAAAAACCCAAATGCTTTGTATCAAATATGTTTGCTTTATTTAATTGGTCCTTGATCTGCAACACTTCAAAAAAAGAAAAAAATAGTTGGCCTGATAGGTCAATTAAAGCACTAAGCCAAGGGATCCCTGGCCATCCTGTTACAGAGCAGTCTGAAGAGGATATGAGTTGTGGTCTTTTCCTTTACAAGATGTATTCCAGCTCCTGCTAAATCAGAAACCTTTGTTTGAAGTGCATGCAGGAAAACATTACTGAAATTAAGTCTCTGTCTCCCTCCAGTTGAACAGTACACTGAATCCAGTTTAAGAACTCCTTGTATTAGAGCAAAAACAGATGCAAATTACTAGTCTGATATAGACTCATGGCTTGTTCAAATTTGTTCAAAAAACGTGGACAGATTAACTTTGTTGTGGCAGGCTTTCTACTACACTGGCAATTGTTTACTACACCAGCTTAGCTTCTTGTTAGTTTAAATATTTATCTGTTCCTCTACAGCTGGCCTAAAGCAGCATTAACTCTGCATTGTGTCTTCATGTCCAATCCAGAACAAATCAATTCTGATACAGCGTACAGATGCAGAAATAACGTCTGTGAGGTTTCCCATTACAGCTGTGCCCGTCAGCAGAGACCTGTCACACAAAGGGGAGGCCCTGCTCCTGGCTACACAGTGCCACCAACTTTCTTGCACTGAATTTAGGGCAAGTGACTGCAGCCACAGGGTGAGTTGTTTCAGTGCAATAACCCCCTGAAAACCTACTTCACAAATTCAGAAAGCAGAGTTTTCGGTCAAGTGAACTCCTGGAACTGATTCATCATCTGGAAACACAATTGCTCTGTCTTAAACAATCAAGGAGTTAGAGGGGAAGGAAAATGTGGGTGCAGGCAAGAGAGGGGAAGTGGGATTGCACCCTTGGATGGCAAAGAGCCACAGGATTAGCATAGCTCTAATAGACACATATTCCCACTTTGCTAATCCATTCTTAGTACAGACCCATCCATTCAGAGTTTCCTCAGAATGACAGGGAAGGACAAAGACCTACTGTCTACCACAGCTGGATTCCTCACCCTTACCCACCAATACTTCTGTGATCTTCCTTGAATTTTAAAGGGTTTTTTATAATACATATTAACGAACAGAACTGTTAAGTACTAATGGACAATACTGGAAGTCATTGGGATAAAATTGGTATTTCTTCATTGAGACTGGATTATCTTTTGGAGAGGGGACAGGCAAATGTACAACGTCTCCTTTTCTTCAGGAAACACTAGGAAATGATGCCTTAAAAAGTGAAATTGTGCTAGAATTTTGAATTTCCCTGGCAGAACCTGAGTTCTGTTTCTGTCTCTTGAGATTCAGACAAGACTGGATAAGGAGGAGGGACAGTCAAAAGATGAAAGAAAAATGCTTTGAATGTTAAACAGGATTTTGAGGTTACTGCATTTCATTCTGTTCCTTGCAGAGATGAGGAGAATTTGTTCTGTAAAACTTACTGGAGGTTTCCTTGATGAAGCAAAGCCCCATGCTAGTTACTGCTGGGTATGGATTATACCACACTCTTCAGTGTTTCTAGGCATTCCAGGAAGAAGAGGAGGGAATGGGGCAGAACTGAAAGTTCTTACACACAAATCCTTCCCTACAAAATAAGTAGTAAGTGGCAAATACGTTGAAGTGAATCTTCTTTCACTGGCTAATTGACAATTTCTGTAAGCATACTGGAGCCAGGAGAAATGGCCAACACTGTAAGTGGAGAATTTCTTAGCACATTCTTTTTTGTGGGCCTCTACACACAGGCACTGTGGAATCAAGAAGGTGAACCTCCCACCCCAACACTCACAGCTGATGCTTTTTGGTAAGAAGGTGATAGTGTTGAGGTTTTGTAATACAAGGCTGAAACTTTTTCCTGTCTCCTTTGCTTTATCCCTTCCTTTCATTTCAAGAGCTATTTATGAGCAACTAGGACCTGCTAAGTCAAACCTTAACCTTCAGCTTCTGTCTAACAAAGAGTCTTAATTTAAACTGGTTTTGCTCTGGAAAAATGAGTTTTATTAGCGATACTCACACAATCCTGAGTCAAAGTAAGTAAGTTCATATTTTTTTCTGAGACAGGGTTAAATTCGTCCTAGAATGTATTAAAAAAGGATTCTTTGACTTAAGTTCATACTAACAAATGGGATAATGGCACAAGGCAGAAGACTTTCACTATATTGTAGTTAAACCTTATGTGTCTTATTCAATATTTTATAATGCTTGGTTTTATCCAAGCACTCACAACCAGAAATATATTAGAAATGTCTTAATGCAGAGATTTTTGTTGCCAATGAGAGCAGTAAGAGCACATAAGCTTTTCCTTCCTGCTGTGTTCTTCTTGAGCCCTATTATAATAAAGTACCACTTCTTACATGAATTTTTCCCTTCTCTCCTCACTGCCTTTGTGATACCCTCCCTTCTTTTAGGTGATCCCTGTTCTGATTAAGGCTTGACAAGAGGGACATTTTCTTTCAAAACTTCCACTGTTGGCTACCATCATCTCAGTCACAATACCGGAAGCCCAGTACATAGCAGGCTCCCACAGTTGCAGCCGTTGGTAACGCAGCTCAAAACAGGTCTCTGCAGCTCAAAACAGTATGTATCTGTGCTGGGGAGATCAATGCTGCTACTGTTGGTGGGAATTTTTCTCAGAATTTCCCTCATTTAAACAGGATCATTCTGTGCTGTCACCAGATTCCTTTGTAGGCACAGTGTTAGAAGACAACTAGCTTTTCCCCCGCCTGTTTTGATTACAAATAGTGTGTGATGGCCTCCTGAGAAAACTGCTTACCCAAGTTTTTGAGTGGAAAGATGCTTTTATGTTTCACTGGAAAAGCTAGAGAGAATGTAAACTGTAAGTTCTGCTGTAGCAGACTAACCTATCCTGGTACCAGTTGTCCTCCCCTTAGCAATTGAACTGATAGTGTTGGCAGGATAAGAGTGTTTACAGCACCATTGGTGACAGTTTGGGCAAGATTTGGTAAAAGCAAGCAAATCTAAAGTTGAGGACCCAGTGGGACTGGAAGGACAGTATGTCCCATATGCCCTTACAGAGCCTGTCTGGGGTTCCCTGGTGCTACCACCACAAAAATACCCATATTTGTAGATAGACATTAGACCCAGTACAGCAAGGACTTTAAAGTAACACATCTAAGGCAGAGCAATGATAAAGCCAGGAACAGAACCACCAACCCTGAATATTAAACTACGGGGCCTTTTCCTGCCCTCTGCCTTGTGGTGGCCTCACTGTCACATTGCTGTGGGTTTATACAGAGTTGAGCCTCAAGGTCCAAGCTTGGTGCTGGACTGCTCAGACAACAGGAGTTCACCCAAGTAATTTTGATATTTACCAGGTGAGGATTAGAAATCCAGCTTGTGTTCCAGCTGCAGTTTGTAGTAGGCTTACCACTATATAGAAATGGTAAGTTGCTATTCAAAATAGACATGTTGGTTCAATAGCCTTAATTTCTGAGAAGTTACGCACATATGTTGTTTCCATAATTCTCTGGAAATCTAATGGTTTTTTTGGCCAAGACACTGAAATATTTTTTTGCTTTTTAACAGTATTGGTTAACCAGCATTAAAATATTTTGTAACTCCAGCACTCAGTCATCATTCTGTCCAGGAACAGCAAGACAAATATGCATTAAGTATTTTGCAGTCCCTCCAAATTTGGATGGACTTGATGGCTGATGTCTAGACTGCTGCTGTTAAAAAGGAGTAGCCAATAGTTGAGGAACAAAAAACCCCAAACACATCAATCATATCACTTGGACTCTTCTTGCACACAGAGATCTAAGATGACAGTTAAATCAAGAAAAAGCATAAGGTATCTTTCCAGAAGCACTGAGTCGTGAAGGGACTGGGACTGGAAAATACGAAATCCAGAATTCCCTGTGTTTTCTTGGTGAATTGTTTCCAGCGATCCCTTCCTAATTAGAAATACTGAGGTCATCAAAATGAAAGATCAAACAAGCCAATATTTTATTGTAAACTTGCACCCTAATTTCCCTAATTGTAGATGAAATGTCAGAGGTGGTATTTTACATGTGGGAAGAGTAGTTACAGATGGTGAAACCGAGGTCATTTACATGTTCAGTCATTGAGTGGGTAAATTACCTCAGCTCAGGCCTATTGCTACCCACTAATAACGCACATTTTTGTTCCCTTTTCACTTTGGCCGGTTATCTTTTGTTTTAGTTAACTTACTACCCTGATATTCATTACACACAGACGGAAAAATGAAAACTATATTATCCTTGTATAGCTGACTTTCCTTCACCTTTTTCCCAAAAGTAGCCTAGTCAAACGTCTGCAGAAAATGACTCGCCACCATCATTTTATGGAAGACTTCTAAACATTTTAAGACCTTGGCCCTTCACCTTTGCCATTTCCTCAAGGCATGTTCTTTGCTTTTAGGCACCAATTTGTTTCACTCCCCTAAAAACTCGTGGAAGTTTTGGTGGGTTCTTAGTGCAAGATTTTTTTATTCCAGATGCATGAAAACTTGAAATTTAGCTTAGAAAATGCCTTGCATAAGTTAAGAAGCGGAGCCCATATAATTTTTAGTGACACTTGCCTTTCCATACTGCCAGTTTTGCTTATGTAATTTATTTTGTGCTTGTAAGCCTGAAGTGCTAGAGGTGTGGGGGCTTGGTTTATACTCGGGTCCTTACCTTAAAGTATGCTGTCTACAAAGGGCCAACCTTCCTCTTTAGTTTAAGAGCAGAATTTTGCATCATTGCATTGCTGTTACAGGTCACATTAGGAATCAAACAGCTTTAGGATTTAGAGCGAAAAAAATGACAAGAATGGGGAGATGATGACTGATGCTGAGCATTGATGTTTACATTATTTATCATTGAAAGGATCTGTAGTAAGTTTCATACTTGTGAAACACCTCTACTGAACAGGTGGCAACTCTTAAAGACATTTTGCAGGTAGCTACAGATTAGAAGCGGTGGGGTCTTCAGAAGGTGGTTTCACAGCCATAGAAATCATGCCACCATAGAAATTGTGTCACGATTTGTTAAAATGACTTCTTTTTACAGCAGAGCACCTTGGACTTGGCTTAGTAAACAGTAACAGAGGCTACAAAGCTGTGCTCCTAACCGGATACATGAAAGCAGCATTTGTTGTGAAGCTGCGGATGTCATGTGTTATGTAGCTGCCATCTTGTGGGGGGAAAAAAAAAAAAAATTGTCGAGTACTCTCCTATGTATGTTTTCATAATTTGTGTAGTATGTGTGCACAGTTCATGCAGTAATTTATCACAGCACTAGCATCAGGTCAAATTCATAATCAGAATTTGCATTGCTGTAACTAAGAGCAGAATCTAATCCTAAACTCCTGATTCCAATATTTTAGACAAGGTAACTTTTTAAAAAGCAGCCCTTCCCTCACACTTTTACACAGACTCTATTCCTTTATTTAAACCCCAAAAGAAACAATTAAATAAGCTGTAAGCTTATGTGCTTCATAAATCATTCAAGAAATTTGTTCCCACCCGGATTTAAAATTCAATATCATTTGCAGCCAGAGTTGGTTGCCTGGGAGAACCAGGAAGAGAAGATCAGTTTTTTGTGGTGACTTGCCATAGCTCTCACAGAGAAACTAATCCAGGATGACTTAGCTACCACCAGGATGCTGTTGTTTCTTAAATTTTCTTTATAAAACTAGTTAATTCACTTCATATCACTGAAGTGACTCCTCAATGACCCTTTGTCTAGTGACTGGTGTAGTGTCATTTCCTGTTATTCAATTTAGTTGCAGAGTGGCTGGCTGACAAGGGTGCATCTCCACACAGATGCAAGGAAATTCCACTTCCTTCTCCTACAATCTAGGGCTTCCTCTTCAGAAAAGAAAAATACAGGGTGCACATTTGTAAACTTGATTTGAGTCAGGCTGAGCAAGCAGACATCTGCTATTTCCTCTATACAGTAAGCTAGAAAAAATGCTTTGTAGGGAGGTGTGTGACCCAGTGGTTAGTGCAGAAATGTGTCAGGCAGGATTTCTCAGTTCTGTTACTGGAGCTTGATGAAATGTAATATTTTCAATATGTTTCTATTTCTTGTCCTTTTGTTAATTTCCTCCTTGACTGAAAGTTCCTGTTTTCTGATGTAACCTGGGACAAGTTAAATAACTTCTGTGTTTTATGGTCCTGCCGTGAAAAGAACAGCGTATTACACAGGAGAATACGGCTGTGAAATTAGGTAGTAAGATTCTGCACTGCATACAAAGGCAGTAGGATACAGTAGGTATTATTTCAAAGGCCAATGGGAAATTCATCTGCAGAAAGTGAGATGTAGTTTTTCTGAAATATTTAACTGCTCTACCAGTATCATGTGGGAACATCTCTGGGCAATCTGCTGATTGAGTCTTTACAAAAAATTGTCATTTATACCTTCTAGCAAATACAGAAAATGAAATTCAGATAACATTTTTAGGGGATTATTAAGGGAGATGCCAAATTCAAAGATCAGATTTTCTCATCAGAAAACTGGTAGCAGCGTAATTTCCCAGAGCATGTAGTAGCCCTGCCATACAAAAATGAAGTCTTATTATATGCTTCTTGATACAATTCATAGCTGAGTCTCATTTTCTAAGCTAATATTAGAACTATTGTATGGGGTTTTTTTTAACTAAACAAGTATCATTTATGCAGTCAAACCAAAGGTTGCTCCTGAAAACCGTCACTCACAATAGAAGTGGGCTTAGTTATTTGAATAAGGACTTCATTGTGTGAGTATTCGCAGCATTCTTTTCAAGGCAAAAAACTCTTGTTCTCGGTGTAGGATTTGTCCCTAAATGATAAGTAAATTGGTTTATAATAAACACATCTTTAGGTTGCTAAATTCAAGCATTATGACTGCATAAATTAACTGTACTGTAAGATTTGTTTTCTGCAAACAAGAATTATCATTGTGGATTACAGCCAATCTAGCTAGATTTAGATGATGCTGATTATGACACCACCTCTTATTCCAGTGCACACAGAGCTGGAAATCTGTTACGGATCTTAGGGATTCTTTTTTTTTTATTTTCTAAAAAATCCTTATCTCATATTAACATGGGATCATTTCAGGACAGTGATTTTTAGCCTTTTTTTAATTTACTAACTACTACAAGATTTCTAAAGGAGGCACAGACTAACAGACAAGCTTTTCTTAGTGATCTTACTGATCCTGCAGCTAGGTTTCAAAGGGTGTTCAGAGCATTGGCTGAAAAACATTTTTGTAGGGCAATGCCACTACCCTTTTTCTTATATGAAACAAGGAGTTAGTTTCTGAGTGCTGAAATGCTTGATACACAGGTTGGGCTACAATATTCCATTCCTAGGTTTAAATGACTTTCGATAAAAGAGCCTGCCGAGTGAAGATACATATTGAATTATTGCTAAATATACTGAATATTGCAGTCTTTGCTTAAGCATATGGGCAACAGTAATTGAGTTGCTTTGGGGATACGTGAACTTTCAAAAAGCTGTAGGCTTTTCCTTACAATCTGCAACTACCATCACTTGAGACAGATAGCGGGATCTGCTCTAATACAGAACTAATTGTTTTCTAACTGTGTCTTTTGTCTGTTTCAATTTCAAGACATCATTAACCCCATCTCATTCCTGTGATACACTTGAGAATTGGTTCTATGATGAAACTTCACAAAGCTGCTGTTACCAGTGTCCCTCAGGTCAGTATGTTTATAATTCAATCAAATTAACATGGAGCCTTTCTTGTAGAGATATTAGGAACCATGTCTGTCTGCGGAATTGCACTTTGACCCTGAAGAAAAGTGCAATTTCATGAATCACTGTCTAGTGTGGATCCAGATGTGAACTTGTTCTCCACTGCCCTGCTCTTGTTCAGTCTACATGCAAACAATCTGTAAATTGCAAACAAGATAACTTGCTAGGATTTTTTATGTGTTTTTTATCGGTTAACTTGACACTCTGAAGTAGCTAGAAGTAGGCAGGTCTAAGAATTCATTTCGACTTGCCTCAGGGTGTGAAATAGTGCAGTGAAATTAGGCTAAATAAGTTTCTGATCAGAGACAAAAAATATAAAATGAAGGTGTGGAAAATCTGTCATTATCCTCATAGTCAAAACAGTTTAGAAAGTGTCTCACATGAGAAAGGGAACAGCCCCTTGTCAGGGGACACAGTAAGCTTTGCTGGAAGCTAGTTATGACTCAGAGGCAGGTGAGCTCAGAAGCAGGAAACACCTTGGTGAGACGAGTTCTGGAAATGTCTGAAACTCCCCCTATTGGCCAAAAAACCCCTCAGTGGGTGGGGCATTTTATGGTACTTCACCATCATCAATCTCTTCTTATAGAAATGTTTTCTTTTTCTTTTTTTTTTTTTTGAAAGGAAATTTTTGACATTTATTTGTGCTCTAATAATAAAGAGAGGTTTAGCGCTTGGTTGCAAGCATTTGCATGCAGTTACATCCAAGTTCCCACTGGGACACCTTGTACTCCTGGCCATACCACTAGAATCATTCAGAAGTTGTATAAGTAAACAGGACCAAGGGATGGGGAAACTGGTCCTGTAAAAGAAGAAAAGGGGCGGGGATCTGACTCTGAGCCAGTCCCAAGAAAAGCTTTTTTCTCCCTCAAAACCATACTTTGCAAAAGCTCCCACAATGACAGATGTCAGTGAGGTCTTGTGAAAAGCAAAGATCTGATTTACATCTGGCTGTAATGAGCCACCAGTCTCAATCACTCCACCTCTGCTTATTCTTGAAACTCATTTTGTTGCCACCTGCTCATGTCAGTCTTGGACATCATATCCTCCAGGGCCTCCTTCACAACAGAAACTCATAACAACGCTTTTCATTTTAATCTTCCACTACTCCTTCAAGCAATAACCTGTTCATATCTGCTACTAACTCAACTGCTCACTGCAAAGAAAGGGAAGCTTTTCTAAAATTGCATTTAATCAAAGTGGAGTATCTTGAACTCTTGATGCAGCCTGGCTTTACTTTCCTTGGTGTTCCAGCCCGCAGATGTACAGCTTTCAATCTGAGCACACACTGGCCCACATGCAAGCCATCCTCTGTTTTAAAGTTAATTTCAAGTTCAATTTCAAGATAAACTTCAAATCAAACCTCAAAAGATCATTCTAATCAATTTCTTGCCACATCTCTTCTCATGTACTTAATTCTTGTGCAGGTAAAATGATATTTCTGGTACCTGGGATACCAGAAGAAAGTTTTCTTTCTGTCTTCACAGAACAAAGTATTTCCCTCCTATCAAGGGGAGGAACAGAGATTTTCATGGGAAATAATGGTATATGCTAGAACAGCTCATGTTATGCAGAAGCTGGTATTCCACTTCAGTTCTGTTTATTCTGTTTATGGTTTTTTACCTTTTTTGTTTTAGACTCTAAATCCAGCTCCACAAGATAGTGCTGCAGTCAACACTCAGGATAATTTCCCACCCACAGTTAACAGCATAGCCTCAGGAGTGAATGAATGCACATACTCATGAAAGAAAACCACTTAAAACACTTATTTCATCTACTTACTTTCGGTACCTTTTTCAGTACAGGTGATTGCAGCTGGTATTCCTACTGCTCAGGCTTTTATCTGGTTGAGCTGTGAACACAATCTGTGGAGAACAGCACCAGAAGACACTGTTAGGCAAGCTTCAAAGTTACTGCACCTGGAGCACACATCCCCCAAGGGAGGGACCCATATGTACAGGAAATCTCAACTGAAGTTAAAGCTTTTGGGTTGTTGGGGGAGGAAGGGGAAAATGACATACACAGGCAGGTACACATGTGTGCAGCCCGAGTGCTGAGGTTCAGCAGTCAGCCCCCACCTTGAAAGGAACAGTCTCAGACAAGTAGTTTTGAGAAGGTGAGAGTGACGTGGTTTGGGCTTGTCTGGTGCTTTTTAGTGGGCCAAATACAGCACAGCTGTTTTTACCTGCACTCTTACATCATGCTTGCCAAAATGCAGAGTAGGTGAGTTATTTCCCTGCCAGGTTCCCCCTTCCTGTGGTTAACTCTTTGTGTTTTGGTGATGCAGGCTGGATGCTGAAACTGGGATTTGTTTCTCTCCTTCTGTTTTCCACCTGTGAAACATTCAACTCTTCCTATCTTTACGTTGCTGCTTTAGCTTTTCCTTTGGCAGTTATTTCCACCTCCTGGCAAGGCCACGAGGTCACAGCTGACCACTGTGCCTTCTGATTTCTTTGGCACTATGGCCAGGGGTAGAATACCTCATCTGTTGCTTCAGGAACTGAAACATTAGGAATGCCTCTGTCCCAGCCTTTCCCACACTCCTAGCTGGTTATTGTACCTAGCTTGCCAGATGGATGCTTTTAAAAGCTGGTCACTAGACAGTGATTACCAGATATCAAGTCTTAGAATAGCTTAAGTTTGGCAAAGGCCTCCAGAGGTCATCTAATTCAGCTAGCTGCTCAACTTCATGCATGCTGCATGTACACAGAAGGTTCGAGAGATCCAGGGTAGTGTGCCTACAAACTGTGAGCAATGAGTCCAGGTGAGTTGGAAGTGTTGAGCAGAGAAAGTGTATAGCTTATGCATCCAGCATCAGAAAGACATAGATACGTAATTTGATTTGTTTAAAGGAAAACAACTGGAAAATTAAACCATCTCACAACTGCCAAGGCAACTGTAAAATTAGCAGGACTGCTCAGAAAGCAACCTCCTGCAAACCTGCTAGGGGTATGTAGGGCACAGCTCAAAAAGTACCTACCATCTTGTAACCTCCCATTCTGAACATGGGAGATGGGGTTGTCCCTGCATGAATCCATGTGCACCTAGGTGATTCTGTCAGCTTTTGAAAGAAAAAGTGATGATTTAGGTAGCAAAGCATGAGGACTCGATTGCTATAGTCAAGAAGAAAACATGAAAAACAATTGCCTGGGAACTTAGTAGTGGCAGGAAAATATTGCCCTCACTGCAGACTTGGCGGTCTTTTCTAACTGTCAGCAAATGACTTCCTATGTGCCCATTTTGCAGCAATCCATACTGACACTGATAATACTATGCATAGTGTTGCTGTAACAGGACAGCTGTGATCCCCTCACACTTGAACGGGAAAGGCAAAAATGTGCTAGAGAAACCAAATGACAGGTACAAAGAGAAGACTGTGGTAGTGTGTCTAACAGGTAAATGAGCATACAAGAACACTTCAGGATGGTTGCCTCCAGTGATTCTGAACAGGTATCCTGCATATTTTTTTTTTCTTTCTCCAGGCTATGTTAAGAAGAAAGCATGTCCTAGGGACCCAGATGAAGACTGCATGAGATGTGGACCCGAACAATATGTGAATGAAGCATTCCAAAAGCCACGATGTGACGCTTGTGTATCATGCACAAAAGGTTTGCTTTCCCTCACACATACCTCACAGTTATATTCTCTCTCTGTATTTTATTTACACTTTGTTTATATTTTATTAAGTTAGAATTTCCAGCAGCAAAATTATCCATCCTTGGTTACTGATTTAGAGAGCCAAATGCTACCTTGCACATAATCAGTATCGCTTTCTATGTGACCTGGGACTACCTAAAAATTCTCTCATCCAGTGCTATCCAAGTCTGATTTCTGCTTTCTCTCTTATATTACAAGCCATTGTCTACAGGCTTCTCCAATTATTCGTGACTTAAGTTGCCATCGCAAAGAGTGCCAGCAGCCTGTTCTGCTTCCTTGAGCCTTTGAACTGATGTTGCTCAGCTTTGGCCCCAGCTCGACATTTTCATTGCAGGGTGATCCTTTGTTACCACATCTGTTTCTTCCCCACAGAATCGGACCTTGTGGAAAAAGAGCCCTGCTCCTTCAATTCTAGCCGTGTGTGTGAGTGCCGACCAGGCCTGTTCTGTCAAACCCCTGTTCTGAACACCTGCATACGATGCCAGCAGCACACTGTTTGCAAGCCTGGTTTTGGAGTCAAAGTCAGAGGTAGGAATTCCTACCTGTCTAGCTTACCTTTTCTGATCTTGGCCATAGGCCTGGACCTGATGCATTTTGGTTGGTCGGTCCTCAGTCGTTATTTTTATTCAGGCACCTCAACGAATGATGTTACTTGTGAAGAGTGCCCTTCTGGGACCTTTTCTGATCAAAATTCCAGCACCGACATCTGCAAGCCCCACACAAAGTAAGTCCATAGTTCTTTAAAGTGACTAACTAATTAAAGCTATAGAGGACTAAAAGGGACACCTGTCCCTTCTGGTGCGAAGTATACAAATTTATCTTAGAGGCAATGGGATCGCTTTGGGCCTATGTGCAGAGTTTAGAAGGCCTGTCTTTATACCTGTTGCACAGCTCTGTACTGGAGGAAGGAAACCCTCTTGCCTCATTTTTAGTTTACTAAGTACAGCGGAATTACACACGCATGTGAGTATCAGGTTTGCATCCAGGTCAAGAATTAATGCCACAGGGGTGAGAAGAAGGTTAATGACTTTTTCACTGAAAGCAATAAATGCAGGTGGTAGAAAAATGACCAAAGGGATGTTTGCCACGTGGAAAATACTCTTATCTTGTACCACGGCATTTTCCTCTAGCGCTGATACACTCTTCTTTTTCATTCCCTAGCTGTGCCAAGTTAAACAAAATAGCACTAAGCAAAGGAAATGCCACACACGATCAGGTTTGCCTGGACCAATTGCCCACCTACCTCACCTCAAGCACTTTGTCCATGCGATTCAGCAATGAAACAAATAACTCTGACCTAAGGAGGGTTGAAGAGAACCTGGTGACCATGGGTAGTATCCTTTTAAGTGCCATAACAACTGAAAACCCCAGTTCAACTCCTGAGGAGAAAGCTCTGGCTGGCACTTTTCCCACCTCAGCCAAGGGGGAGACGACAATGGGAGGTAATAAAGATAAAGCATTTACTCTGCCTAGCATGTTTTATTTGGATATATCTTTGGTAAATGCAATTTTTATGTGGGTGCTTCCTGCAAATCCCCTATGACTTGTGAAATGACGTCCATGGATCTATGTCCAAACACATAGATCTACTAATAGTTCTCCCTCTGCCTTTTCTTAGCCTTTCCTGTGCTCCCTTTCCCTTTCTGTGCTATAGGTCTAGTTCTTTGGGCAGTGGTTCTCTCTGTGATAGTGCTACTTGTGGGCATGCTGTTAATTTGGAAATGGAAGGTTTGCAAGAAGCGGATCCTCATCCTCAAAGGAAAGCGTGAGTTTTTAAAGCTGTAATACATAGCATGCTGTTTGATCTCCAAGTATATGCCAACTGGGAACTCAAATATACCAAAATTTTGTGGAGGTCATTGGGGAAGAGAATGTTCACTACTGCCTGGTGCACGTGGGCCAGATAAGGGTTTTAGGCAAACAGTTCATGCAGCATGTTGGAGAACATGAGAGAAAGATTGAAGCAGCTGTGAATTTATGGAGGAAGATGCTACAAGCTGGGTGGGGAAAAGGTAACCAGTGGTTTCTTCTCTCAGCACAGACACTAATATTAAATGATACCTGAAGTGTTTTGTGAGTATTTATTGGTTCCGGCAATGGGGTTGGACTTTGAGCATGAGAGGAAGAGTGATTTTTACTCACACCGGCTCTCCGTAGCTTTGCCTAGAGTTACATGTGGGGTGTTCCTGTGGAACCACATTCCCTCTTTTATAGAAAGCAGGATGTGCATGTTGTAGGTTGGTTGTAGGCCTGTGGGTGTGGTAAAGCTGTTAGAGCCTGTATGCTCCACGATGAGTTTTACTAAATGAATGGTTTCTTTTATTAGCACATCTGCATTCCATCACTTCACACAAATCCAGACTCAAATCTCAAGGTGAGTGACCGATGGATGAGGAATTGTAATCCATATGTCTAAAGAATAAGTGGATAGTTTTAATATGGAACTTTATTTTATGGAATTTTAATTTAAAACGTGGAACTTTTTCATGTCAAACGTATGTCTCTGCTGACATGCAAAAGCCCAATCCTGTTGTCTGTCCTGCGCAGGCAGGTGATGCTCTGGATGTGACGAGCCACTAGATGGCACTTTTTTCCCACTGCACCCGAATGGTTGGGCGAGGTGTCAGTGCAGGGAGGCTTTACTGGAAAAACGCCCAATTAATTTCTGGGCACTCAAATGTGAGAGACGTGTTCCAGAAAAAGTGGGTGTTAGCCATACCACCTGTACAGATCACCTAGAGTACACACATTTTGCCCAATTAACTAATCCCCTCTCAGCACGTCCATTTCCATTGACTAATCTATTCTCTTCTGTTGTGTTAGATTCTCCTCATCACCACACATCAGAGCTTTTTATACTCATTTATTCAGGAATACAATTTAAAACCTCTTGTGTGCAGCTTAATTTTCTCAAAATGGAATTTTTGCTTCCTCACTTGCCTTACACAGGAGAAACTGTTACTGTGTAGCATTATAGAGCTGATGCATTGAAAATAAAGGTGGCTGCATGTTAGAGTGAAATTAGATAGCAGGCCTGAGCCCGTCTAGCTTCATGGTACTACAGAAGGATGCTGTACACTCCCTTCTTCTCACCTCTCTTCTTTCCCCAGTGTTCCCTTCCTCCATCCTTGCATAAAATCCCATCCCCTTAATAGTCATCTGACCACCACATGATGAACTAATCCAACTTGTTAATCCAGTAGAAAGTTATTAACTTTTTTTTACTTTTTTCTTTTTAATAAGCCTGTCTTCTGCTTGCCTGTCTTCTGCTTATCTAGAAGGTTTAATCAGTTCATCACTTCATTAGATGAATACTGTCTGTGGTGTGGGGAGAGTGATAGTGGTGGCCACAAAGGGCTTTGAGGAGAGCAGGACCTCACAGTCTTGGCAGCAACATGTTGCTGGTTCACCTCAGCCGTGTCATGTAAGTGTGCCCTCCGTGGTTGGGCAGTAGAGTAGTTTAGGACATAGCTAGGTGATCTTTCAGAGTAAATATTAACGTTCTTGTGATTGCTGTGAATTTTCTTCTGATAATTTTTCCTCTTTCCATTGCAGGTTCTGATTTAGTGAACAAATGCGCAGTAAGTGTGAACAATATTCCAAAACAGATCACTTTCCATTCCAATGTAAATAATGATATTTTTAAATGTCCTGTTAAAGAGTGCCAGCCTTTTTGTTTGGACTTCCCTCTGCAACGCATCATCCCCTAGGTGCAGTGATGAGATGTACTAGGATTTGGTACTTTCACGTCTTGGGCTATGTTTAATGTGGTGTTAAATAATGTGATGCTGCCAATCTTGCTTGTGAAGGGAGTATTTGGTTTGCTCTTTTGCCATTCATGTTGCATTCTATGGGACAAGATCCAAAATCACAGGATGAACATGCCTTTTCTACCTTCTGGGAGAACTTTGTCTGTCAGTCCCACTTTATCTTACTGCTCCAGTCACACCAGTAGGATTTGTACCCTTCTGCCTCCCTCCATGTCACCTTCCATCTTTGTAGGATTTGGCATGAGTGTAATATGGGTACACAGTGGGTATTGTTTGTCTGGAAGACTTTCCAGCAGGACCAGCTTCTGGTTTAACAGTATAGTTTGCATATGAACAAGGCAAACATCAGTCAATATGGTAACAACAGAAAGCAGTTCCTCAGCTGTTGAAATCATCATAGCTCTGTTTGATTCCCCCACTTTCAGTGAAATTACAGCAACTTTCATCCTCTGAGTCTTCACAGTTTATTGTCTATATCTGCTAAAACACTCTCTAGACTCTTCCTTTTTTTTTTCAAATCAGTTTGCTTTTAAATGTTGCACATCTGCACACATACAAAATACTACTTATTCTAATGAATCTGGTTGCAATCAGCTATCATAATTTCAGTGTGTCACTGCTAATTCCTGAATTGTGGGGAGCTTCCACTCTTGCTTTCATAGTCAGTCAGATATGAGCAAGAGTTTTAAACTGCACATTTCAAAATCATACTATGTTGTGGTTTTTTTTTTTTTTTCCTTTTCCAACCTTGTGGAAACAGAGCTAGGAACCATCAGAAATTTGTGATGAAGGACCGTTAGCCTCTCTCAGACTCTGGCTCCTCTTTTAAAGGACTGTTTGTAATTAATTCTTCACATAATAGCTAGTCTGAGCTTGTTTCTTCTACCTGAGGTTCTGCTGAGGCAATTCCATTTTGAAGTTCAGCCAGTTCAACCTCTGGCTTGTTTTGTTCTTCCATAGGAGTGTGGTAGGTCTTTGCAAAATCTAAGAGGAAGGTAAACCATATATTCTCAGTTTTGACTGTTTGACTCTCTCACCATATGATTACACATCTGTACATGTTTGTCCTCTGATACTTATCTCACAACTAAATATGAAAAATATCTTGTTAAAGTTCTTTCTGAGCAAATCCCTTAAAATTTTTACCTCCAGCATCTATCTTTCTTACTGATGTTATACTTTTTGCTGGAAAGTGCTACTGAGCTTCAGCCCCCCAGAATGCAGCTGTTACTATATTACAGGACAGCAGACTCTGCAACAGAGCATACAGTATAAGACTTGTGGCAAAAAGTCAACATAACAAATAAGTGGATTTACAAAGGTTCATCGGCACCTAAATTGCGGACAAGGCAGTGGAACTTAGCAAAGCATCCAAGCAGGTCCAGGAAACTGGATTTCAGTGGAAGTGAGGTATATTCTTGCAAATATCATAAAAAATCTGTGAATTTAGCTTAGAAATGCTATTTTTAAATATGGCCTTAAGTGATGCAGGAACCTAGTTCAAACAAACTTATGTTTCTATATCAGTTAGGCACTTTCAAATTTTTTACTCCCTGTGACAGTGGTGCCATGAAGTACATTATATTATTCTGACTGCAGTAGAAGGATTCCGTAGACCTATTGCAATCTTCACAGTGTTGCTTTTACATTCACCCCACTTCTACTCTCCTCTTTGTATTGGCAGAAGATCATACTGACTACTGACAGTGGGCCAGAAGAGAAGGAGTTAATTGACAGAACCCTCCCTTTGGAAACCAACAATAACTTGGTCTCCAGCACAGAAAAAGCATATAGTCCTGAACTGAGTCTGACTGATGTGACACAGAGCAATGGAAATGCTCCAGATTGCCCTATCGATTCTCGAGTGAGAGACCACACAAATAATCGAATTGGTAAGTCTTGCTTTTTTTTTTTTTTTCCTTTTGTCTGTTCAGTATTTCAACCATGGGCACATAATGTCATTCTGAGATTATTAGTAAGCTGCAAAGTGTCCAAAGTGTCTAACAAAGGTTGGGGCTGAATCTCCAGAACTTTTGACACACAAATTCTGGTATATCTACTCATTTGAATATAATGCTTTCTTATTTTCACATTTGCCTTAGTCACTTATGAACCTGACAGAAAAATGCTCTTCTCCTCTTTTTCATTCCAGAAGATGTAAATTTGCAGAAGAAATCTGAAATCCAAAATATGTCAGCTGGAAAATGACGCTGTAATACTTAATGACAGTTGTACTTCACATGTCTCAAGCTATCATTTTCTTCTCTTGGTTTCACAGTAATAGCTTGAAATGTGTCTCCCATATGTTCCCATAAAGTCTTCGACCATGGCACAGGGTAGGAGATAAAGTCA
Source organism: Harpia harpyja (assembly GCF_026419915.1). NCBI lineage: Eukaryota > Metazoa > Chordata > Aves > Accipitriformes > Accipitridae > Harpia > Harpia harpyja. Next base: position 6,754,722 of record NC_068946.1, read on the forward strand.
GGCAAGGAAGCTTACTCACGGGGAGAATTGTTACCTGAGACACAGTCTACATGAGACATTCTGGCAATGTTTCCAAACCCCATTTTGAGGTTATTTGAAGGGGTTTTTGGGTATTACTAGAGCTGACCTTTCCTTACTAAATGCCCTTTCTGTTTTTTCTGTGAGTGATGGACTTGGGATGCATGTGAGGATTTGACTTACCATACCCAAATATCTCCAAGCAATTGTGAACAATAACCTACAGTGTCTGATCTGCAGCATATGTCTGAATAAAACGTAATGATCCAAGCCATAGCAAAGGCCTTATTTACCTTTCGTAAAGGAGTAGGGTCAACAAGTTGGACACAAGGTTCAAGTCTATCCCAGAAAATTTTGTAGTTGATTCTCTGCTGGAAAGAAACTAATTTCTTTGCAGGTCCTAAGACCCCAGATAATTACCCAGAATTTCTGTACAGTGCTGATCCTTGCCCAAAGGCTGCTTTTAATGCAGGTGTTGTTGCTTCTCGAAACAGCAGGAGTATAAAACTTGGATTCTCCGTATCTGTCTTCCCCAGATCCTGATTAATTGCTTCTTCTAACAGACTCTTGTGAATATCTTACTGCCTTTTCTAATTTGTCTTTCTCCGGTAGTCCTAGCTATAGTGCAGCTGCTTCATCACACGGGAGTTAGATCTACGTGATCTAAAATGCCCAGAGTCCCATTGACAGTGGTCCAAAACCAGACAGTGTAGTACAAAATGTGCAGGCCTTCTTTATCACTTAGTATATTCAGTGGTTTGATTTCAAAATTAAAAGCACCTTATAAATAAACAATTAAATAGACAACTTACAATGTGTGAATTCGAAAAGCTTTAGTGGGTTAGGGAATTCTGTGTTTTCACAGTGACGGGCTTGATCTGCATGCCTCTGATTAAAAAAAGAACAAGGGGGCGGGGGGATAAGAAAAACCGAGTACCAAATAAAAATTTTGCATGAAAAGGAACCATCTCTAGGGTCAGCAGTGATTGTTAACTACACTCAGCACTATTTTTTTCCTTCCTCAGAAAAAATATACATCATGAAGGCCGACACTGTTATTGTGGGGTCCATTTCAGAAGTGCCTAGTGGCAAGAACTGTGCTGCTAGAGGATGTGAAAGTAGTGTTGATGCCCAGGAAAACGTGGAAGAGGAACTGGCAATGCACTATCCAGAGCAGGAAACAGAGTCTTTTCGAGGGAATGATGTAACGGTTCCTGTAGAAGAAGAGGGAAAGGAATTTCATCACCCCACCACTGCCACTGAAAAGTGATAACCCACTGAGAAGATGTGTGAAGCTACAGAAATATCCAGTGTGACACTAAGCCTTGAATCTATGACAAGGGAGGTAAACACATAGTGCCTTAGATTATCTGAAAACTCAGGTAAAACACTGAAACACATTCAAACAAGGAGTGCTAGAAGCTATTTTATCTAACAAATGAGAGGATCATCCAAACTGTTGGCCTTCATAGCTGACGTCAAATATTTCTCTTTCCCTCTCTCTCCCCGCATCGTGCTGGAAACAAATTTGAATCAAAGCTACAAAATTCAGAGCACATCTGGATGCCAACTCAAGTTTCACAACTTGCTTTCTCTGCATGAAGGAATGGATTGAAAACTATGTCTGATTACTTCTATTATCGTATGAAAATTCTGGCCAGAATTCTGAGTTAAGCTTGAGACTCAGCCATGTTTCATATGTTGTGTCTATTCCAGTATTACCAGTACTTCCAATTTTGTCATATATTTTGCAACATCTGGTGTTTTTCTTAAGGCCTCAATTCTTGAATGAAAGTAATGACAATTTCAGTTTTACCTAACACAAACAGAACTCTTAAGTTTGTGGACTTCACATTTCTTGAGGAAATAGGATCAAAAAGTGCCACACAGGCTCAGAAAACGGAAGGTAAATAAAACTAGTTGAAGTCCACTGTACTTTAGGCCATTCTTTCTAATTCTTGAAGTCCAATTCATGTTTTTTGACTACTTCAAATCATCGGTAAGTGTACAAAATAGCCTCTTCTGGTGGAAGCCAAACTGGCTGAAAATTTGGATATTAGATGAACTATGGGTTTAGCCCAGTGTGGAGTCTGTAAAAAGGGAAAAGAAGAAAATAAACTAGTTTTCTACAAAAAGGAAGGACTGAAAAACAGGCACAGCAGTTATTTCCTATAACATTGTTAATCTTTGCTTGTTTAGAATTGCTCATAATCATCAGGCTGATACTGATTTGCATATCTAGTCTTTAAAAAAAAATCTGGTTTGTGGTCAACTGGCTTGTGTTATGCTATTTCTCAATCTCTCACACTGCTTGTTTGATAACTGTAAGTGTAATAGTGCTGACTATATTTTTGCACAGGACAATGGAAAATGAACAAGATGACAAAGTGTGCCTTAACAGTCAAAAAAAGGAACCACAAAACCAATTACTTGCTTTGTAGTTTTACCCTGGACAGAGTACTGCAATAACAGCTGTGCAACTTCAGCATCTTTTGTCTTAGAACACACAAAAGGAACATAAGGGCATAAAAAACACCTTCTTGAGCCAGACAAGTAGTACAAGCCCAACATTTTATCTCTGACAGTCGCAGTAAGAGATGTTATTTAGGAAGAGCACATAAGCCTGTTAATATCTGCTGTTTGCATTCCTCATAGTTCTGCAACATCAGCTGTAATTGGATTAAGGATGTTAAAGAGTTTGTCCCAGCCTTTAGCGTTCATTCATACTGCCATTAATTTTTCTTCTCTCTTTTGAATTTCCTGGTACAGTCTGCCTCCATAAGCACCTGTGGCAACAGATTACAGGTAGTTACTATTCACTGTGTAAAGAAGTACTTTGACCGCTTTTAAACTGACCTCTTGCTTATCTCAGTGAGTGCCACTAGTTCTTGTATTACAGCATTTAGTGCAATACTGAGTTGCTTTTACGATTCTTGATTGTATCCTCCTCAGCCCCCAAGCTGAGTTCCCATCTTTTTACGTTTCTCATGTAAGTTAGATGCTCCACTGCCTTGGTCATTTTAGTTGACCTCTTCTGCATCTTCTCTAACTTCACTACATTCTTCTGGACATCTGGAGGCCAGAACCATGCACTGCACTGAAGAAGAGGGGTGGGCCAAGGTTTTAAAGAGCGGCAAAATGATACTCTATATTTTGTTCTCAATACCTCTACAGATGATGCCCACCATTTTATTTGCTTTTTTTGGCTGCCCCTGCATACTAAGCAGATGATTTCAGAGAACCATCAAGAATGACTCCAGGATCACTTTTCTGAGCAATAGCTGCTAGATGCGAATTCAGCACCATGTACGCCTGGTTTAGATTATTTTTCCCTAAATGTATTGCCTTGTGTTTATCTATGTAGAAGGTCATTTGCCTCCTTTTTATGAGCTCCTTCTGGCTTTACTTGCCTCTATATGTCATGTAAGTACCTGGAGAAGTTTAGTATTACTTTCATTGTGTGGGTGCTCTTTTCTCCAGATCATTGATGAAGATATTGAATAGAACTGGCCCCACCAATCCTCCCTGCTAACTGTTCTCTATCCTGAAAAAATACCATTATGTTGTGCTCTTTCCTTCCTGCCTTTTAAACAGCCATAACTTTTGTATCCTGTAAACTTTTATCAAATCCATAAACGTACCTTTCCTCCAATCCTGTGACAACTTTGTTTTTCCACCACCTTAGGTGTGGAACCTCAATCAAAGGCTTTTTAAAAATCTCCATGTAGTAGGTCCACTGGATCTTGTTTATCCATTAAGCCTCGCAATATATGGGAAGCTTTTTACTCAAGATTTTGTGATTGAAGAAATACATCAAGAGAAATTCATACCTTTCTGGAACCGCAGCCCCAGAGATGAAGTGGGAGAATCTCAGCTTTATGGGATCTAGTCACTGGCTTTCATCAATGGGTAATCTACCTGTAGTATATTTGAAAACTGGTTGTAATTTCAAGTGTTGTAAGTTCCAGTATTTAATTCTTGAATTCCACTCTTCTCTGCAAGTCCAGAACATTTATTTTAATAATTTCTAAAAACAACTGCTGTCACTGTATATTTTAGTTCGTCTATTGACTCTTGCAAGAGAGGCAATTAGTGAATCCTTTCTGTGTACTTCTGTGTTTGTTCTTGCTTTGTTTCATTCAGAAGATAAGCTGCTCCTAATGCTCGCATTGAAATTTCTTTTGGCTGTCAGTATCGCCATGTCAGTGGCAGTTACGTGGGATGAAGAAGGAAACAGAATGAACATTTTTTGGTTTAAGTGCTTGTTGTGCAACAGAAGGTCAAGTCACCAAGTACTGACATAAAACAGCAATGCAAGGAAGAAGAAAAAACTGTGTAGGACATATACCGGTCACCCTTTCCTCACTTCCAGTCAGCTTAGTTCATTGTTTTCCAGTACATGTGCTTCATTCTAGAAAAATACAGGAACTTCTATTTCATTTTAGAGAATGCCAATTTGTGTATCCACAAATTGTGAATAACCATGGTCACCTGGCTGTGATTGTTAAAGGATGTTCTGTAATGACAGCTAATTGTATATTTCAGGTCTGTATATAAATTAATCTTTTTTACTGGAACACCTTTCTAGATGAATCATATGCATTGCAACCTGCTAGATGTATTATAGTTGGTTAGTTTAATAATGCTGGTAATCTTTGAATTAAAAATTGCATGGGTTTTAGACCATAGCCACACTTTTCTTGTCTGGTACGTAAATGTTTCATTGTTGGTAATTTCAGTACATGTATCAGTTGCAGAAAGAATGTTTTTGCAAGAGAGCCTTTCAAAACTTAGGAAGCTATTAGTCGACTGGAGTTTTTTCTCAAGAGCAGAGCAGGTCTGAATTCCCATTAAGGTCTCTCTATACCATCCCGGCAGTGTGTACGAGACACGAGTGAACGCGGTGTGGCAGAACGGTGGGTATCGCGGAATGCTAGAACGCTGCAAAAGGCAAGTTCACATTTTGGGGCAAATGGAGCATAAATACGACTAGAGAGACCCTTTACACACGCGGAGAGTCTCTTCTAAGATACCTGGAGTAACTTTCATGTCCGGCCAGCAGCCAACACCGTTATCCAGCCTGGGCAATCGTGGTGAGGCGGACGACTAACGCAGCTCCGCGCTGCCGCCCGCCCTGGGGCGGTGCCCCCCCTCCCCGCCTCGACCTCCCGGGGCCCGGGCGGCCGCCAGCTCCGCTCCGCTCCGCCCCGCGCCCTCACTCGGTGGCGGGATGGGGCCGCGCTGGGCGCTCCTCGCCGCGCTCCTCCACGCCGCGGGCGGCCGGGTGAGTGCGGGGAGCCTGTACGGGGCCGGGGGGAGGCGGGAGGCCCGCCCGTCCGCCGCTCTGCGGTATCGAGCGGCCTTTATCGTTGTATGGTTGCAAAGCGGGAGTGCACCTGGTGTAGTGCAAGGTGTAATGCAAGTGGGCATCGTTCTACTGTCACGCTTGCAGTCCCTTGAGTTACCGGTCTCCCTCTGCTTGTACTGAACTCGGTGGAGCTCTACAGGGGCCTCAAGTCCCACTTCTAGACTTCTTCAAAGCTCATCCTGCTCCCTTTGGCTATGTCGTTATTTCCTGGCTTCCCAAAGCAATGACTAATCGTTTTTCCTGGATTTTCATTGGAAATGTGTTGATTTTTCACGCTTGTTTGAATATTTGCAGAAACTGTGAGGGTCCTAGCAAGTGCAGAGTATAAATCTGTATGTATTTTACACCGTTGTTTAAACAGGAAGCGCTTGTTGTGCTCTGCTGGATCCCTGAAACTATTCCCTATTTACATAGAAAAGCCCTTTAATTTACATCTAAGACCTGATGTGATGCAGCTGTGACTGTTCTCTTTTATATCCAGCTGTACCACTATTTGGCAATGAATGCTTTTAACTGTTTAAACCAAAGAGCTTGATGGGGTCTATTTGACTTTGTGTGTATGCTATACTGGTATATTGATAGCACTTTTCTACCTGATTTTAAGGTGTCCTGAATTGTGATGATAAATACAGAAATGCTGCTGAGATGTCCAGGTCATTGCTTTTTAATGGGATGTGGATGTTGTTTACATGTTTATTTAATCATATTAATTTAGCCTTGATAAGATAAAGGTTCAGTGAAACCACATGAGGATGTCAGAGTGTATATTGAACCTGGAATTACATAATGGTCTTATAAGGAGTACCAGGTGCTATAATGGGTTGATAATTAATTCTTGAAATTAATTCTTTTAACTTCTTCTCACTCATTTTGAATTCAGCCCTGGTTTATAAGGTGATACTATTTTGAACCTGATTTATTGAACACCTTGGAGTGGATAGGGTACAGCAGATAAAGAAGGGAGAGTCTCAGGATTCTGGCAGACCTTACCACCAAAATTTAAGTGTAAAGTTTTGTCATGCTTCTTGCTGAACAAAGGGTTTTGATTTGAAAGGAATTAACTCTCCTCTCACCCTAAATATAATGATGGAAATCATGAAGGAAACTTTCAGCATCACTTTTTGCATTGTGACAAACCAAAGAAAAGTCCATATATAAATTAGAAAAACAAAACTAGTAGTTTCAGAAATACCACATCTGCCACAGAGCTGGAAAAAACCTGCCTCTTATATCAATTTTTAAAAGTGATCAGTTAAAGAAAACTTACTTGATTTTTGAGGGAGAGAAACTGGCAAAGCAATATCTCTTGAGTGACACTATTTTTTGTTTTTTCTCATTCAGCTGAAATTACCTGAAAGCTTCTAGCCTCAGTCCCAGTGTTACTTACAGGAATTGAACATAATTTTTGCCATTTTGAACAACTTAGTCACTAGATATTTTTAATAGAAACTTTCTCAATAGCCTCAAACCTAAATAACTGTCCTTTGCAAAGCAGTGCAGTGTGCTCTGCAGTTTAGTTGCTGATGCGTGCAGAGAAGGTCATCCTCTGGATGCTCCTGAGCGGTTGTAGGGGAATGCTGCTGGTACATGGAAGGTGTGTTGATAACCATGCACATACTCTGAACTGCAAAAGGATGAGCATAAAGGAAATCTTTTGGAAAAATCCCAAAATAAAACTGAGCAGACTGCTCAGATGTCCATGCTTTTTTTATGGTCAGAGCTAGGAGGGCTGTGGGTGACCTGCAGCTTTGTTGTTGTACATATCCACACTTGTGGTTGTTGCATCAAAGTTCATGATGACAGTCTTAACAGAGCATTGCAAAAGCCATCTGTGATACAAGCAACATCATCCCAGGAAAATAATTTGTTTCAAAATATTAGAGAAATGCCAATTCTGGCATTTGGCCTAGATAGAAGACAGTTAGACCCTCTGGCAGTGTTTTTGGCTGGTATACCTGGGGCATCTTGGGGAGGTTCTTCATCTACCATCTTTACACTTAGGGCTCACATAACTTCTCCTTTCCTGCTCTGTTCTCAGTGTTAGGTATCACCCTGTCTCCCTTAGATGCATCTTCTAGGATGTCTGCACGTAAGGTCAAACCTAATGTGGCCAATCCTGACTTGCTGATCCTTTCTTGGGAACTTGCTCATCACCTGCCCTTCTCTGACAGGTGGTGAGGATACAACCTGTCTTCCTGCCTCTCAGGTCTGCAATCTGTTATTCCTCTTGCTTTCACACCTTGTTTGCCTGAGTATATTTGATTTCCACAGGGAAACTGTAGATTTTAAGACTCATCAGCTTTGACGGTGCCTGTTACTGTAAGTGTCAGATCTTGATTTAGTGGATAATATCTTTTATTAGGACAACCTTTGGGAAAACAGACCAACTTTCGGATACATAAGCTTGAAGTTTTGAAACAGAAGAGCTGGTATTCCTGAAAATGTGTATGTTTTTCCAAATACAGATGCACATAATGGACCTGTAATTTTAGATATTTGCAGTAAAGCAGCTTTAAAGAAGCTTTATGGTTTGAGTATAGTTGGTGCAGCCTGATACAACTCCAGCTGATTTTGGCGAGACTTGCTGTTATCTGATAACTAATCTTCAACAGAATTATTTTTGTAAATTACCAGTTTAAATATTTTAAACAGAATTCTGTTTTTTCCTGTCTTCAGCAGGTTTGGTAGCTCAGCAAACGATATTTTTTAACTTCAAGTCCTTTCCGTAGCAACGGATTTTTACATCAGAGTCCTTGGTGACTTCATTGTGGTTTCATATACGTAAAGAACATTACACGCCAGATGTAGTTCCTGTTCAGACTCCTTTGTTTGACAGCTTAAGTTTGAAGAAGGCAACTGTATGAAAAAGAGACCAATAAAAATGTAGACATGTGAGTTAGGATTAAAATATATGCTTAAATATCTTTGTTTAAATGGCCTCCTTGAGTGAAAATGAATGTTATGTAAATGGATTAATATATATTCATCCATTATATTAACATATTTTATTTCTGTTATTGAAGATACTTAAATTTAATTACATATAAAGTCCAAGAATATAGGAACAAGCTGTAAGGCAGGAATTGAAGGAAATTAGGTTCATTATAATTAATATTCAGCACATAGGGAATGCATTACATTGTGACACGCTGTGAGTAGTTGAGACCTGGACTTCCTCGCCAGTAGGTAGAGCCAGGTTGGTGCGTTGGATCAAGCCCTTCTAATTTGACAGAAGTCTGTATCCAAATCTTGTTCTGTAGTTCATGACTCGGGCTCAGCTTTGGTACAGACATGAGGGTCTCAGTTGTGGCTGGCGTCAGTATGACTGTGTGGGAGGGGACAGCCCGCAGGCCCTTTCCCTTCTCTTGTGCTGCTCCACACAGCACAGATACAGCTGCAGGCCTGAAAATCGTGAGATACAGGCATGTTCTCTGCTAGTTTTGTCTTCCAGCGGGTAGGGTATTGGGAATCTTGGAAACAATTGTGCTTGTGCATACGTATTTAGAAGAGTCTGTACTAACCTCTCAACTGGTATGGACACTGCTGTTAGCCCACTCCTCTCCAGTGACAAATTAGGTAACCTAGCTACTGGATGTCTGTAGTGCAGATGGGAAAATGATTCAAACAATGCGGGGACTCTGGAGAGAGAGTCTTGAGTCATTGACTTTTTGCATCTTAGTTATTGCTTAATACACAGGCATTGCAAAAATCTCCCTGGTGAGTTGTGTAGTCAAAGGCAAGCATAGTTTACCCATTTCTGTGCCAGAATATATTGCTTAATTTGATGTGCATAGAGCTAGACTAAATTTCATGTTTAATAATGTTTGCGCCTCTGCTGCTAGATAGATGAGGCATTTTACTTCTACTTGTACCTGTCAAATTAAAAGTCTTCCAAAGTCTTCATTTTGTCTGTATAAATATCTTAAACGTCTGCTGCCATTAGACGCTACTAACTAATCTGAGAAGTTCTAAGGCTATAGTGCAAAAGACGCAACATCAGGTTAGTTTTCCGTCACACAATCTGCTTACAGAAAATCGAATCACAGTAAAAGCAGAAGACAAAATAAGGACTTAGGAGAGATACAAACAGTAACAAAATACAAAGATTGTGGAATAGAATCTGACCCCTACTCGTCAGTCTTTCAGCCCAAAGTAGCCAATGGATCTGGATGCCAGGTACAAATATTGTACTGCCGAGCTTGGACCTTAAAATTGGTGAGATGGTTAGAAAAAGTGTGGTCTTCTTGTAGCCAGGAAATCCAGGAGTTTTATACCTAGTAAGAGGCCTACACTTCCTACAAAGTAGCAGATTTGAGTGCTGGCCTTGACAGCTTTGATTAAGCTAGTTTACATTGGAAGTAACTACTAGAATTAATGGCCTCCTTCCAGTGCAAACAAAGCTGAGCTCATGTGTGTATATAAATTGTACTTAAGGGAGTTACAAGTCCCTTTCAGTTTCCCATAATGTTCTTTGAGGACAGTTGGCAAGAAATTGCCAATTGTATGTCATTGAGAGCCACAGCTCATCAGATAAAATTTCAGGGAGATTGTATCAGACAGTAGAGATATCCTTTCAAGCACAGCTTAAGAGACACAGATGTGAACCCATCAACCAAGAGGTTTTCCTGTGTCTTTAACTTGCAGGGCAGTATTTACAACAGACAATACAGAGGATGAGATAAGAACATTTTTTGCCAGGAAGCCTCACCAGCAGGATAATTTGTGATGCTGTTTATTGTATTTGCTCCTTTTTTTTTTTCCTGTGTCTGCTCTTGCAGTGAAGTTTTATGTTTTAAAAAGACTCTCAAATGCTTGTTTTAATGAAGTTGATCATAGTGACTACAAAAATGTGATGACAACACTTGATCTTCTTTTAATAAACAAGAAAGTAACTTAAATGAAAAGTACTTTTGGTGAGAGCAGAGCCCTTTTCTTCTCCTTTACCAGATTTTAGTGTCAGCTCACATTTGCAAATGGTGTGGTTTATTGTGGCCCATCCTATGAGGGTATAATACCAAGTCCACCATTAACAGTTACTACTGAACCTAGAAGGTATTGAAAAGCCTTGTTTTTATTTTTTAATTATTATGGTTATTATTCTTATTAATAATGATGAAACTGATAATGTTGAAGCCAGCCTCCTTGTTTTGCTTTAAAGTCTTCAATCCTTGTGCAAGCACCCTTTAAATAAGCCTTCTTAACTGGAAATCAAAAGTGGAGGCCAAAGTAGGTTTCGGAGGTATTTGAGGCTGCAGCATGGTTCCTGCAAAACTGGCTTTCTTCTCATCAAAAGACAAAGAGCAGCGTTTGAAAAATGCAGCTTGTGCTCAGCAGCTGTTTCTTACTTCACCTACTCTAGTGTTTAAGATGGAGAATCTTTTTTTTTTTTTTTTTGTCATCCTTCCCCACCCCATCACAGTTTCTAGCCTGTTAAAAGCATCTTTACAAGTTTGTTCTTCAGTTTGCAACTTGACTGTTTCTCATTGATCTGGCTGTGAGAGAATGGGAATGGTATTCGTGACCCATCCCCAGTCTCCCTGGTTTTGAGTCTTTAACTCAACTGACTGATCAGAAGACATCAGAATTGTCCTGATGTCTGGTCAGTGTTACCAGCTTTCACAGTGTTTTAAATGGGAGTGGTGAAACTTCTACTTAAATAGTTTGCTTTCCTTTTTTCTTTTCCGAAATGAATACTGAAACTTAAGAAGGCCTTTCTCTGCCTTCACATTCTCAGGAAAGGTTCTTTTTGACACTGACCGTTGGGTAGATGGGTGAAATCCTGTTTCTGCTATACAGCTAGATAAGAGGTAAATATTTCATGATAAGCTGTATGAGAAAACATTGGGTTCCCTTTAAGCAATTGTTGAGAATGGGAAGTTTTAGTCTACTTTGTCAGTAATATGAAGACACAATAGATAATCAACATGTTTTTTCAGTAAGAAGGAAGGATGTTTTCATTACCGGCCTCCAAAGACTTTGTTCCTGTTTTGATTTCTCTTTTTAATAATACTTTTAAAGTACTTCTCTAAATGTGTGTAGATTATACATGGAGCAATCTCTTCAGACTGCAGAAAACTGAGCAGTGTCACATACTTTTTGAACAGCATCTTTCTGATCTAGCAGGAAACTCCTACGCTTGTACTACCTAACATTAGCCTTTTTCTTTTGAGTGAGTATATTTTTCCCTTTGAAAACAGATGGCAGGTCCTCAAATATTTTGACACTTGTTCATTGAAGTCATTGAGCTGTGCTGACTGGTGTGAGTTGAAAATTAGGTGCACTGTATTTCATGACTTTCTTATGCATTCGACCTGCCATATGAGGTAGGTTTTTTATTTTCATTTAAGTCTTGTAGACAGTTGCTCCTTTTCAGAAGCAGCAGTGCAGTTTTTGGAGACATCATTTTCAAAACATCAAGGCCTTTCTCATTCAGAAAGGAATCATAAAGTATCTGGAATGATAAAAGCCTTTTTTCCTTTCCTTTGGTGAAACAGTTCTAATGGTACAGGTTCTTTGGCTGACGGGATGGGTTATCTTAGCTGGATATTGCATGGGTGTAAGCGAGGACGAAATGAACTAAGCACAATAGAGAATTGAGCTTAGTGTCCTATGTCCTTTGCACCCACTGATGAAAACAGAAAGATTCCTTCAAGCATTGCAGTAGTGCTAGACCCACAGCTCCCTCTTCCACCAGCTCAAGAGGCCCGAAGGAATTAATAAGTAGCAAAGTCAATATTATCGTTTTCAAATAGGGCTCTAAGTGTGTATAGGAAGTTGACCTACTGAGTAAGAAGGTATCATTTTTAACATAGCCACTTTGCAGAAGATGCTTCTCCCCACAAACCAACAGTAAGAATTCAGGTTTCACTGGCGTTTTGTCAAAGGTTGTTTGAATCATGGCAACTGAGAAGCGGTACTTAGCCCTTTGGTTTGGGGGGTGCAGTAGTGACCAGGTGTGATGCTAATCCCATAGTTCCATTGCATTCTTTTGAACATAAAACCTGGAGAAATCACTTTGTTCATTGTGACAGATCTTTGAAAAACAGAGTAACCTCTAAATAGTCTCAAGTAGCTTATAAGATGTGCATTCTCCTTCAACTTTTTGGCATCTGCTGCTTTGTGTTTCATCAGGCCTACATCAGTGCCTTGGGAAGGAAGGTGGTTATAATTGCACTGACCTTTAAGTGTTTGTCTCTTTTGAATGTCTACTTTAGGGTCAGAATGGACTTGTGACTTATGATTTCCCATTAATTTCTCCTAGGAATATTCATTGCCTTATACACCACAGTTTGCACAATGCAAAGATCCCAGCACTGAATTCTATGAAGAAGGACTTAATAAATGTTGCAGCCAGTGCCCTCCGGGTAGGTTATAATTCAAACTATTGCTTTACGCAGCCAAATTCAGTCAATTTTCAGATGAGCGTAGTACATTTTGATTATTTATACATCTGAAGAGCATTGCATTTTTGCTGTTGTAATGCACTCTAGCTGGAAGACAATAAAATGCTGTCACTGGGTGGGCAGCTACAGATTCTGTCCTGTGACTTAGTGCATGTTTGCTTCTGCACAAATCCTGTTTTTAAAACAAGAATAAAGCAAGATGTCCTTAGCAACATTTAAATGATATAATGACAAGACTGTAAAAATATCTGCAAAAAAGACACATTGTTCATCAGAATTGGAATTCTCTTACAAGGTTAACCTGGCTGGGGCTTATCAGGAGGTAGGCTGATGAGCTCTTGTAAGCACAGTTTTGTGCTGAGCTCTTGTAAGCACAACTTTGCGTGGTGTTTAAAGTATTAAAGTATTTTTAAGTGAACATTGAGTGGGGAGCAACAGCTCACTAAGGGAATTATAAAAATTAGGGAATACATGTCAGACCCAGCCCACTAATAACAAATATATTGTAAAACAGGGCATGAGGTAGAGCTTAGTTTCTGTACTTTGATAATATCACTTATATAAGGGGCTTTCCATTGGTCAGGTTGATCTATAATTGCTCATTAAGGGAGTTTTGTTGTCTTTTACTGTAAATCAGACACTGCAGACCACTATCAGAGACTGAGTACAAGACCACAGAAACTGTCTGCTTTGAGTTGTCATGTCTTACACTCCAGTGATAATTATTAGTGATCTTTTGCTAGCAAAAATTGTCGACTGCAGAAAGGTGGGTGTGCGGGTTTGGTTTTTTTGGGGAGGTAGTAGTGCCATTTGGATGTTTTAATAATAGAGGTTTTTTAACAAGTTGTCATTATATTATTATATTAACCCAGCAAAAAACTGCCTTTTTTTCTTATTACATGCTGAGCAAACAAAATCTGTCTCCAGAAATGCTGAGTTGCAGTCAGAGACATCCGGAAGTTTAAGCAGGAAATCAGTATATGCTGAAGCAGCCACAGTTGATTGAATTAACCGAAAATGTCTAGGTAGATCTGTCAAACTTCCTTTGTTAAAAACACAACGAATGAAAGATGATAATTCATAGGTAAAACCTTCTTCTGTTGTGGTATGTACTGTTCAGTCTATTTCTCCTTAATTTTAATTTTTCAGAATAACAAACTGGACAAGTTGTAGGAAGTATAAAATCTTTATTTTTCTTATGATGAATTTGAATTTTTTTACTATAACTTATCAAAAATTGAAGCCTAAATCATTAGCAGGATGTGGGAGGCAGAATTTTAAGCTTCAAGTAAGTATATGATAAAACAAAGTCTTTGGGAAGAATTCCTATGGCTCACCTGCAGGGCCCCTTCTTTTGGAGAACAAAGATTCTCCAAGCAGCTCCAAAGACTTTCTCAGTGTTACTCCTGCTTTCTGAGTATATTTTCCAGGATATTTCTGTACAGGATATGAGACATTGACTTTAATCATCATCTTCCTTTCAAGCAAGGGGGAAATGACAACTGAGGTGTTTTCCTTTCTCCAAAATGGATATGTTGGAGCTCATATTTACTTATTTCCACCACTGCACTGAACCCTGTTGTTGGTGAGAAGCATTGGAGAAACTACCTTTGATAGCTTTTGATTTTGTCTGGAGTGCCAGTAGCTTTAGAAACTTGTTGGTTTGATCTGTTAGGGCTGGCTGATGATCTTAGGGCTGGCTGAAGACGTGAAGGAAAAAGGGTGAGCTCATGTCCTTTCAGTAGTGACAAGCAGTGAAGTTCTAATTCAAGTCTGTTTGTGATAATACCTTATTATGCCTTCTTCACTTGGTGCCTGTAAAGGTAGTAAGGGCCTCACCCAGACGCGTCATTCTAGCACATGCCTGACGTACGGCCTGAAACACCATCCTGTGTTTCACCACAAAACACAGCTTCTATGAGGGTAAAAAGTTTGGTTTATGTGCTGTGATAGCTGCATCTAAGTATATGCTGAGGGGTTTTGTTCAGGATTGAGGCTGCCTTGTTTTGAACATAGCTGGAATTCACTGAACTGAATGTAGGAATAGGGGTCAAACATGAATAATGTAAAAGAAATCAGAGTTTCTCTGTATATACTCGCAGTCCTCCTTTAAATCAATACTTACTTGGTATATGTTACCAATCTGGTAGCGGCAATGAAGGGAAGGTGTTTCTACAGCTAAGAATGAAACTTACCTTAAACAATTCCTAGTGTTCTTTTCCAATGAGATGTTTTCTCTGTTTTGTTTTGTTTTGGGGTTTGTTTTTTTTTTTTAATAGGTCAATATAAGGCAGAGAGCTGCAGTCACACTGCGGACACAAAGTGCAGTCCCTGTAGACCTAACACATATACAGCAATCTGGAATCGGTCTCCTCAGTGCTTTGCCTGCTCACCACCCTGCAGGAAAGGTAGGCTTGAATTATTAAAGAGGCCTTTGTGAGTTTAACAGCGTGCTCAAAGAGTACGCTTGGTTTAACCTAGTCTTTTCTCCTAAGAAAACTGGGAGGTTTTGTCTATCACTTGTACAGTCCCATTCTCATGCTTTTGGTCCTCACAAGATTTGGGTAGAGGAATCAGGGAAAAGTCTTGCAGGGGGCCCTGCCCCTTTTTCTCCCTAAGTCCTAAAAATGTGACACCAATCTTTTATTCTTGGAAACTAAGGCACTGCGTCACTAAAATAGATCCAAATGTCATCGGTAGAATAACTTCCTCCTTATACTCTCCAGCCAAGGGAGATTAAGACCTGACTTACATAGGGTTAAATGGATAAATTACATTTCCAGCATCCAGTCATTTCTCAGTTTGTCTGCTGAACTGACAACAGCAAACACCAGTT
This sequence comes from Harpia harpyja, assembly GCF_026419915.1. NCBI lineage: Eukaryota > Metazoa > Chordata > Aves > Accipitriformes > Accipitridae > Harpia > Harpia harpyja. The sequence continues at coordinate 6,770,347 of NC_068946.1, forward strand.
GTGATATTCTTATATTATTTTATTTCTTTTGCAAAGCAGCATAGTCAGCGAGAGCACACTGGTTCAGTTTGTTAAAGCAGCTTAACAGTTTGTAAGGTAGTACATTGGACCAACATCTGTACGTTGGTCTAATAGATCACGTGCATTAACATATTCAGTCATACTGTTGCCCATCACTTCTAATGGAAACTGGTGTAGAAAATTATCTACTTGACTCACTGGCAAGTAAGTTTTAAGGATACAGTCTAAGTTGTTCAAAGGACCTTTGATCTCATCTAAATAGATAATCCTACAAAGCTGGTTAATTACAGTATGAAAATGTCTGTAATAAGGTCTCCAATCACTTTAAATACAGTTGCATGATCTGCATAGACTACAAATCTTAGTGTGGCCCCCAGATACCACAGTGGTGAACACAGGTAACACAAATGTGCATATTTATGGTTACGATACAATATAATGCAACTGCAGGTACAGAGTTTCAAGTGTGCATTCTACAAATGCAAATTTCTGCTTTCCTAGAGAGAGAGAGGAAACTCTTCTGAAAATGTAGATGTTGGGGCATATAATGTATTTGTTTTATGATGGTATACTAGCCAGAAGCTGCAAAATTGTCTTCAGTTTGTGGTATGTGAACATCACCTCATATTCAGCTGAAACATTGCAGGCTATGATTTTAAGTGTTGCTAATGACATCTTGCTTTATTCTTGTTTTAAAAACAGGATTTGTGCAGAATCAAACGTGCACTACGTCACAGGACAGAATCTGTAGCTGCCCACCCAATGAGTACTGCATTTCGAAAATATATGACTCCTGCAAAATATGTAAAGTGCATAAAAAATGTGGAAAAGGTTACCGAGTTTCCAGAAGAGGTAATTTAATTCTGAACACTCTACACACAAAATAGTTTTACTGTATGAAGAGGGTTATTTTTTGCATTAATAGTCCATAAATATTTCTGAATCTGCCTCCAACTCAGTAAATTACAGGAATATAGTCCTTTAATTCCCTACAGTTAGGCATTCTTTTTAGTGCAAGCATTATCTTAGCAAGTAGGCAGTAACTACAGCAACAGTATTCTCAAGAGGCATAACCAAAGGGACAACATGTTGCATTATTTTACTACCATATATCAGAAAGTTCCCCAATCCAGCTTAATCTTCCTTTGTTTTGCTCTACTGTGTGATTTATTCTATACAAGTGACTCAGATTCGAGACCACTTAATTCCTCCTTACATCCTTGAAACAGGGCTTCAGGTTGAATTTTGGTTACAGTAAATAATGATGACTCTATGCTGTCCTGCAGAATTAATCTGTTTTTATTAGATGATGAAATTCACCACTCTGATAATGTAGCTGTCTCAAGACGATAATATTCAAAGAGGTGGAACACTGAGTATTTTTAAGAAATTAAGAATCATTTGAAAAGATACAGAACTCCAACAGAATGGAATAGGGGGTCAATCTGTCAGGGACTAGTGAAAAAGCTCAACTTTGTCTGCAGTACCACATTTTAACCTTTTTGTGGATTTTTACAGTCTTTGAGAAAGACAGGCTATCAAGGGCACCAAACTAACAGCCGATTAATCTTCTGATTTGTGTTCGGGTTGGGTGTTTCAAATTAATCTCTTATATGACAGTTAAAGACTGTATTTTGTGTACTGCATCTGTATCACTTCCAGGATCTGTACTGCAGACCTTGATTATTCATTCTTGTTTCTCACTAGATGACTAACTGGAGTTTTTCTGTTTGTTTAAAGGGACAGATAGCACAGATACAGAATGTAAACCTTGTCCTCCTGGCACTTTTTCACATGAGGAATCTTACGATACCAGCTGTATGCCACATACAGTGTAAGCCAGTGTTTCTGTCTAATAGCAACCTTAACTGTGCACAGGGTTGCTTTCTTTCCTAACTTCTCTTTTTGTTTCTCGCAGTTGTAAATCAGTGGCTATTCCGGGAAACAGCATGAATGACACTGTTTGCAGTGACTCAGGAACAGCAGTTGCCACAGTTCTACCTCACACTATTTTGAACCTGCTCCTGACCCAAAGCTCGGCTTCCAGCAAACCTGAAATAATAACTCGACCTGTCATTTTAAACTCTGTACCTGAAATGTCTCACATAATCGGTGAGCTACTAACTCATTTAAAGTCATTTGTGTCTGGCTAGGAAGCAAGTTTTTATTTAGTTCTCAGTTTCTTTCCAAGACCTGTACCCAAACAGAACCTCAGAAGACCTGAATTAATTCAGTATGACAATGTTTGTAGTGAGTTGTATAATATTTACCTATGTTTCTGCGCTACCCTAGTGCATTCTACAGTCCTTGTAATTCTGGAAAGATTTCTAAAAAGTCCCAAACTAGATTATACAAGGCATTTCCTGAGAATTGCTACTATGAAGGAGGTGGGTGAAGGTCATATCTTAGATTCTGGACTAGGCAAACTTGAATTCTTCATAAACCTCCTGGTGAGAGGTCTTTGGAGACTTCTGGCAGCCTTTCCTGTGACGGGAAGTCCTTATAGCATGCAGAAGTGCACATGTATTCTCTCCTGTACACAACCTATCCAGAAGGCATATATGTATAGGAGCATTCTGGGCTGTCTGGCCTTGTATTTAACAAACTGTTGCTAGCCTAAAGAGATATCTTTTGTGACTGAGGCCAAAAGTCTGTCCTCACTTTTCAGGACAGGAAAATTCAATTTTATGAAGAGCTGGAGACTCAAATGAGACCTTGGTATCTGACAATAGAGGCATCAAATGTGAATGTCAGACACACCTGATACTTGTAAATTTAGCTTTTGTAGCCATGGACAGAAACTACAAAACTACCTCTTTCTAATTAGGTCCTTTGTCAGGTCAACCTGCTAAATAATTTATCTTTTTTATTTATTTTCAGGAGCAGTAGCAGGTCCATTGTTATTGGTCCTGATAATCAGTATTTTGGGGTATTGCTTAGTCTCCAAAAAAAAAGGTAAGATTCATGAAGTGAAAACAAGCAGATCTGTAAATATTGGGAAAAGTGTCATCTTATTTCCTACCAAGTTGAGCCTAGTGGTTGACTGACGTTAGTATCTTAGAAGATGCTAGCTCTCTTTGAAGCTTTTCTTGTGGCTGGATATGGATGAAATATCACCAACGTGGAGGTTCTTTGGTGTCTAATAATGCATGAGTTAATTTACATTTTTTTCAAGGGGACAAAGAGATGATTTACAGGTTTCTGCCTCACTAGCCGGCAACCTATAGCTTCTTGAAACCCTGAGGAGCTTTTGACACCATTCCTCTGTTACATTGGGGTGAAATTGGCAAAAAGGTTCAAAGGTCAATAGAAGAGAGACTAAGAGAAAACTCATGCAGATAAGCTTGATCACATAAGCTTTGCAGCTACAGAAAAATAGAATTAAAAAAATACTCCAGGAATTCTGTATGTATTTAGAGTAAAAAATATCGTTATTAAATCACATGGGGTGAAATTAATCTCAATACAGGGGTACAGTGAGGCAAATGTCCCATTCAAATCTCTCTTGTTCCTCAGATTTTAGATAATTGTCTAAACATACAACATTCTAGTGCAGTTGGACAACCGTACAACAGTTGTGCTCCTTCTGGAGCTTGTTAAATATTTCGTACTTCATCATTTAAATATTAGACATTATAAAATGTTATCATTAAACAGTCACGACCATAGTTTATTGTCATCCATACCTTTTCTCACTGACACTATACTAGAAAAATTATTAATTCATGCAGAGGGTCCTCTTTGCTTGCTGGCTAGATTTGTCACCTTACAAAATTAATAACTGTAGCTTTCAACTAATGTAGTATTAGGTGTAGGTGTAATAAATGTACATTTGGAGTTTATTCCAGGAACAGAGGATATCACTCAGACAAGTTAAGAGAGCAGCTTTTGCAACTGAAACAAATTTGGGTGCTAATGAACTGTCTTTCCTCACTTGCAGCCCTTGTATACTCTCCAACAAGAACAGAAGCAGATTCGGTGAGTGTCACTCCTTCCTTTCCATCTTTTCCATTTCTTTAAAAGTTATATAGAAATCATGCAGTCTTACCTAACTACAAGTACCAGAAAACTGCACGGCAGAAAGACAACTGGAGTGAGAATAGGATGGTTTGGTCCCCAAGCTAGATGGCAAGATGTACCTTACATAACCCACATAATGTACCATCCTCACTTTATGTTAGGCTGTATTAGCAATAAAACAGAGGTGTGGTTCAGAAGACCAGATTTTTGAGCCTTTGTTCCCTAGGTAATCAGTGAAGTACTGTAGGTGCCTTCAGGAGACAGCTTCACTTTGTTGAACGCCTAATGAACTGGTACGAATTTTACTTACTATGCAGTCACTACGCAAATGGCAATTATCTGTGGTTTCTTTAGCTGCCTAAGTACTGACCAGTTCTTTTTTAGTGTTTTCTAAAAAGACTAATGTTTTGCATTTCTCTGCAAATCTTCCAGCCTTTTTCCCCTACAGAAAAGCAGTGTGACAAAAAAGTAAGAAATACAGGATCGCAGAACTCCAGCAGTTCTGAACAGGAGGAACAGCATCTCTTGGAAACTTCTGAGTCCAGCAGTAGCTCCCTGAATAATCCAACTGGATCTGCAAGAGTCAGTGTGAGAAGCAACAAGAACAATGAAAAGAAAGAAACACAAGGATTTCAGCAGCAACATTCAGCTGCAGAAGGTTGTAAGCTTTACAGCGGAGACAGACACAACTCTGCGAGTTCAGGTAAGAATGTATCAGAACGATCCAGAACCTCTTGGATTTTGATTATCAATTATGAGTCTTTTTAGAAGAAGTTTATGGGGCAGGGTAAAAGATCAGACTCTTGTTCAGCAGAGAGAGTATTTAGTAACTTTTGAAAAGAAAAAGCGATTGTTTTAAGTTGTCAGCCTGAGACAGTAAAGAGTGTCCTCAATGGAGAAAAAGTTATTTGCAGACTAGGCAGATCAGTGTGATGGTAGGCAGTTACCTGTGAGTGGGAGTAAGAGCCAAAGGGAGCAGTAAGAAAAGAGCATAATCAAAAGCATCTGAAATGCCAACAGATGGATAGGAAGTTAGCTGTTATCCGGGGCTCTGTATTAATTTTTATGGCTTTTTTATTTCTGGGATGACACGTGGATTTTATGGTACCAAAAAACCCCTAAAATGTTACAGAACCAACTCCACGAGCTTGCCTAAATTAAGTGAAGCAAGAAGATATTTAGTGTCTATTTTAACTTTTAAGTCAAAGAACTGGATAAAGAATCCAACTGTCCTTTTCTGGGTTTCATTCTTCCATGTTTAATGTGTTTTCTGTTTATTTGACAGAACATTCTGGTAATGGAGGAACGCAGGTGAATGTGACTTGTATTGTTAAAGTATGTAGTCCAGACTGCAGTTCCCAGTTGCCAGAACAGACTAGTTCAACTAGCATGGATTATGGAAACACTCCCTATTATTCCCCAACAGGGGAAGAAATTCCCCTTTCAAAAGAAGAAAACCCCTTGAAAAAAGAAACTGAAATTAAGAGCTCAGTGGAAAACGAGGACAATTTACTTCAAGACTTACTTTCAGAAGAAAAGAAGTTTCCTCTGGGTATTCAAGATGCGGGGATGAAAACCAGTCAAAGGAAATTGCAGATCATATACTGATTGACTAATAAAATTAGCCAAACAACGCCGTATCTTCTGAAATAAACATTATCTTAAATGTAGCATTCCTGCAGAGACTTGAAATTTCAGATGAATATAGACACTGATGCTTTAGAGGCTTTTAATCTCTTGTCAGCTTTGAGAGTCAAAGGATGATCTTTGCAGTTTAAAAAAATTTGAATGCTTTTTCTTTTAAACTGAATGGCCAACTCCTCCCTTTCTTGTGTGATACCCCAGAGAGACCTTTACCAGATTTGAAAAGGAACATTTTTCTAACTTTATGCCATCGATTTATCTGCTGAGACTTCTTGTGATGATAATTTGGGTTCAGGTATGCCACCTGTCAAGAAGATGTCTGTGACTAGCTCTTCTGGAGTTAATTTACTGGAGATAATTAACTGGAGTTAAAACTGGAGTTAAATTATCATTCATTCGATGCTAATGAATTATCCATTTTATTTCCTATCCCCTATCTTCATGGACATACTTTCCCTCATCCTCATGGATATTTCTTTTATTATTACAGTTTGCTTTTGCTCATTATTGGACCAAACTTCTCAAATCAACCTTAAGTATATGGAGGAGTGAAACCTTTTACAGGAGCTTTTTTTACTAGATTACAACTATCATGTCTAAACAATAGCATCTCATTAGCTGTACATAGTTCATTTTATTTTAGAAAGAAAATCTAGATTAAATAGTTGTTATCTTAGAGTAGGAAATAAGTTCCTTTTATTGACAAAGTTTGTCATCTTTGTGTCCTGGTTGATTTAATATAGTTTCCTGATTGATTCTCACCTCATTTTTGAGGTTAACCACAACCCCAAAATATTTTTCTCTATGTTCCAGTGAATATTAGAGAAGATCCATGTCAGATATGCCAGATAGCTCATGCCTATTGACCTCAGGAAGAGGACTCTCTCTGGATGATTGCATAGCATAATCTGTAAAAAGTGGAATTGACTCAAACCTCAGAACCAGAAAATCCTGTTGTCCTTCACTTCTTGCGTGATGCTGAACATCCAGCCACCTCTTACAGAAAATTAGTAGAGGTTTTCCTTGAATCAAGTGGGAGTCTTTTGGTTTTGGAAGTCAATCTTTAGGATCTCATTTCCCATAATTATATTTTACGTGTGTGACTTAACCGACAATTGTGGCGTCTGTATTCAACCAGAATTTGCAATATGGTGTCTGAGTTACATTTGAGTGAAGTCATACAGTAGGCATCTTTTTTCTTTCATGCCATGAGAACATACTGTTGGACTAGATGATCACTGTACTTCCCTTCCAACTGAACTGTTCTATTCTACCTCAAGAGAAACTATATCTAGTAGTTATTTCTGAGGCCTTAGATTGAAAAAGGGTATTTTGGAATGGCATTTATTCTACAGCTACAGAAGAGATACAGATTTTAAAAATACAAATTTTCAACTTCCACAAAAGCTATGAGGTTTACTAATGTTATTTCTGGAACGGAGAACTGGCAAACAGGTCTTTAATTCTACTATGAGAAACCTGTTACAACTGTGTATTAAACTTGTACTTGAAGCTAGTTTTCAGAAAAGACTTTGAAAATGGGCACACTGGAACTATTACAAAACTGAAGGATTTAGGCAAGAAAAGAACCTAATTTTATACAGCGCTTTGAACCTCTTGCACTGTAGTATTTTCATGTCTTGTTCGTCAGGTCCCAGTATTGGGACCAGACTGAAGCAGCGGTGGAAGATTTTTGAAGAAGTTTAAAAAACGTTAAAAAGGAAGATCATGTTACAGCATTTAATTTACTGGGTTTTCAAATTAAGGAGCTGTGTGATGGAATGAAAATCCAAGTTTTATGTTTAAGTGGGAAAGATGCGCTTGTATTTGCTTATAAAAAGTAAAAAAAAAAAAAAAGCCTGCATTTTTGCAAGTACATGTATCTTCAAGTTCCCTGACCTCTTCATTAAACAAAATTCTAATTTCTAGAATGGGTTCTTTAATTCCATAGGTTAAGCTGCTGCTTTACAACCAATTTTATTTCCTCCTGACTACAGGAGGCCGGATCCCCTGCAGCCTGTGCATGAAGAGGACTCTAATCAACAACCACCGCTCTTTCGCTTCAGCGTCGGCGAATGCGGTCATCGTCTTGGCCTCCAGCCTGGGCAAACCGGCCTTTGACGCTTTTACGAGCCGAAAAGCTGTGCTTACTGCCACTTACTCGACGCCACGGCGGTTGTCAGGGCCCCTCCGTAAGGATCCCGGCCCAGGCTTCATTCACGCAGCCGCCGGCGGGACGTTCGCCCCCCTCAGCCCCGCGCTCCGGGGCGGGGCGAGAGCGGCATGGCGCCGCCCCGGCCCGGCTCCGCCTCGAAGAGGCGAGGGAGGCGCACATCGATAGCTCGGCGCTCCCCTACCCAGGCGTCCCTCCGTCGGTTGGCTCGGGATCGATTGGCGTGCGGCCCGCCGACCCCGCGCACCATCGAGGAGGCGGCCGCCACCGGGAGCCCAGGTGGGTACCGGCGGGCTGGGGGCGCGGGGCGGCGCCGGGCCCCGGTCGTCCTTTCCTCCTGCGTCAGCCTGCGCTCCGAACTCGACGGCGGCTGCATGGCGCGGGCCCGGCCCTGAGGGGCCCCTCCCTGCCTCACGCCCCTCGCGGGGCTCCGCCCCGCCGTCCCGGCCCCCGGAGGGGGGCGAAGGGCAGCCGCGCAGTCCCTTGTCCCTGCGCCTCGGGGCCGGGGCCGCGGAGGGGAGCGCGTCCCCCCCACTCCCCGCGCCGGGGCTCTGCGTGGGGGCTCCGCCCTCAGCCTCGCGGCCGGGCCTTCAGGGTGTCCCTCAGCCGCCCGCCCCGCCTGGCGCTCGCCGTTTGCCCCCGGCCTCTCCGTGGCTTTCTCCGGGCTCTCTGCGGCCGCCTCAGGGCAAGGTGACCTTTCACTTCGTCTCCGACAGGCGTTGCGTGCCAACAGGTCTCCTCGCTTGCCTGTCTCCTCCTCCTCCGCGCGATATGTTTGCTTGCGTGGAGAGAGAGGAGGGAGAGTGTCCTGAAGGCTTCTCCCCGCCCTTTTTTTGTGTAACCGGGCGCTGAGTAAAATGCCCCCCTCCGCCATGCACGGGCAGGAAACATCATCGCAGGTCGCTTTCCTCCTTGCCGCGCAGCTTTCGAGCTGCCCGTTGCACCGCTCTTCTGGGCCTGCCTCGTCCTCCCTGTTGGAAAAATTACATCTTTTTCCAGAAAAAGTGAGCCAGCTTTGAGCGAGGTCCCGGTTTGGGCTTTGGTTCTCATCCTGATAAGCGCTTACTGTTCCTTTTTCACTGTGTATGTTAAGAAAATAAAAACATTGCCATGGAAAATAAGTGTCTTGTTTTTCTTTCCAGTGGCACGGCAGTGGACTAGAAAGTTACAAATGTGAAAACATTTGAAAGATTCCTAAAACAGTTATTTACATTCCACAAGTTTAGGTTAAGGAGGTGATTTACTTTATTTACAGTTCTTATGACTTCAGGCATGGAATTGTTCATGCGCCGGAGGTTTTCAGTCACTGGGATGCTAACCTGTTCCGTGCTTCTGAATATTTCTTAAAGATCTTTCCTCTGATTTGGTTTCTAACAGCTGTAGATTTTTTTCTTTAATTTACTTATTTTTTCAGGGTAACATGACAAGAATTACTGTATTTGCTTTTGTTTGAAGTCCACCTTTCTTGACAATTTTACTAGAATAAAAACCTATAATATAAGGTGGTGGCAGCACCATTTGTATGAATGCTTGGTCCTTATTATGTGGAGTACCACTGTTGTTTTTGAAAAATGCTGAGAAATTTTACGAAGATAAAAATGTTAAATGTGTTTAATGTGAAGATACGCTTTATTTGAATGTAACTTCCCTATGTTGTTTATGATGTTTGTGTTTCATTCTGCATGACAGCTTAGTTTCACTGTTCAGCCTTTAGAAGAAGCTTTTCCTTATTTGCTTAATTCTGTTTATTTTATTTAACTGTATTAGTTAAATGTTTTCACTGGCTTTTTTTTAAAGAAATAAAGGCTTAAATGTGGGTGCCTAAAATCAAGCAAACCTAATTAGGGGAAAACCCTGAATCTTAATATGAAATTTAAAAGGTAACTCTTGAAGCAATTTTTCATTGTTTTCTTGTATTGTCAGTTGTAAATAAGTCTGACGTATCTTGCTTTTCTGCTCTGTAGAACTCAATCTTACGTACACTGGTTTGGGGAGGTATGTGGGATTAGGAGACTTTTCTAAACACAGAACTAATACATTTGCTGCGTTGTACCCACAAGATACGACCTGCGTGCTTTTTTTTCCTTACTGTAATAACATGCTCGATTCTCCCCTTGCAGAAGCTAATAGTGGTTTTGCAATTCACTGGTTAAAAACTTGAACAGGGACTTAGGGGTTTTGATGGTCTGATTACCACATAAGTTGAAACAGAAATGGCTGGAGAAGAGTATGAAGGGAAGCGCTTACATGTATGACCAGTGTTGCTTCTCTAATGTAGCTTTTGTTTCCTCCTTGATGCAGTAATCTGTGCTATCTCTTTGAAAACCTATTAGAGTAACTGTTGATGAGCTGTTTATGAGGCTTGTATCTTATTACTTCCCACACATACACTCCTCCCAAAAAAGGGGTTTGGGTAGTGTGAGTTGTTTCACAGATGTTATGTAAGAATTCTACAGAAATACAGTTGAAGACTCTGGGCTGTCACTTCAGACCAGGCTTCCAAAACCAGAATGCTGGCAGCTTGAAGAAAATACTGGGAGCAGAAGTTGAGGAGGCCAGTGCAAAACGGCTTCAGTCAACATGGAATTTTAGTCTTCCCTTTTCTGGAAGAGGATTGTAGATAGACCTTGCTGATTATTGCAACAGAATGTGGTGTTTTGATTAGAAAAAGGATGGAAAGATGAACTTAATTTGCAAATGGGAGTGGTCTATAATCATCAAAGGTCTATATGAAACTCTGATTTGAGGCTTAAATGGTATAGCAGAAAGCATTTTTTTAAGGTAGAAATCGGGCTTAGTGTTTTTACTGCTTTTTAGATTGATTACAGTGATAGCAGTATGTCAGCTCTACTGAGAGTGTATATCTCAGATAATAATTCTCTTCATGTTTTTTCTTTCAGAACGAGACTGTAATTATGGAACAGAAATCCAGAAAATGACAGAAAAACGTTAGTTGCCCTCTTCTAGGACAGTCATGTTGGAAGGATTGGTAGCCTGGGTCCTCAACACCTATTTGGGCAAATATGTCAATAACCTGAACACAGACCAACTTTCAGTCGCTCTTCTAAAGGGTGAGGCTTTGTGGTATTTTCTGTAGTGTTTTCATACTGTGATTTTAAAAAGACCAAAAGTGTTATGTTTTTGTAATAACTGGAAGGTGGAATAGAAACAATATCATGTTTAATGTTTATACAAACCATTTTAATATAGAGTTTTGTGCTAGCACTTTCAGCGAATAGTAAATTCTCTTGTGTTCCTATCTTTGTTGCTTTTTATCAACACTGTTAAACCAATTTATATGAAACTTTCAAAAGTATGCTTAGCATATCTTACCAGCATGTTTAATTTATATAATATTTGAGTGTCATTTTTCTTGATACTGTTCAGTAACTTTTCTATTGAGGGACTATGGCAGGAAGTATTCTGTAGTATTTACCTCTTAAGTTTTGGTGCTAGTAGTTACTCCCCTGTAATTAAGACTTCTGGTTTATGTCATGTTGTGTTCACGAGTCTTATAATTTCACAGAGTCCTCAGATCAATGCTTTCTAATTTACCTTTTGCTGTTATTTGCCTTTTTTGGAGAGAATATTTTATAACACTTCAAAGCTTTTCTGTGCGTGCTTGTTGTAATATTGAGAAAATACTCGAAGTATTGAAAAGACAAAGAGTAGAAGCTTTCTCCTTGGTTACAAGAAAGTTCAGATCTAAAACCTTGCAGAAGATTGCTTCTAGATTACCTCATCAAATAGTTTGAGCACATGTCATTGGAAAATTAACAAGTATGTTAAATAACCACTGCAATTGTAACACAACTTGAAGTGGTAGGTTGGCTGTTCTCATGAAATCCTATTTGATTTTTTTTTTTTTCTTTGAAACATGGTGCTAGTCATTTTAGGCTTATAATGTTCAAGTTAGCATTCTTTAACATAATTTTGTTTAACAGACTTGTCTCTTTTTCTGCTTTGTATAGGTGCTGTTGAATTGGAAAACTTGCCACTAAAGAAAGATGCCTTGAAGGAACTGGAATTACCATTTGAAGTAAAGGCAGGTTTGTATTTTGCTTGTGTGTGCAGGACAAATATGTATAAACAGGAAGTATTGCATATTTTAGAAGAACCTTTACCCGTGAGTCAGAGGCTTGAAGAAATGAGGTAACCTGGTTTTCAGGTAATCCAGTTCTATTTGAGCTTGTTTGTTTCTTACACCGCTTTTTCTTTTATGTTTTCTAAGGATGATAAAGTATGTTTACCCAGGAATCTGATAGCATCTCTGTTTTGTATATCTAGGTTTTATTGGCAAAATAACACTACAGATACCTTTTTATCGCCCACATGTGGATCCATGGGTGATATCTGTCTCAAAACTACACTTAATTGGTGCACCAGAAAAAAAAGAAGATTTTGATGAGGAAAGGGAGAAGTCTCAAGAAAGAGAACACAAGAAAGCCCTTCTTCTAGCACTTGAAGAAAAATGGAAAGTGAGTCATGCTTGTCTGTCATGGTGAAGAAACCACTATGGTAGATGGATTGCATTTACATCTCCTAACAAGTAGTAGAACAAATGCATAGGAAACTAACTTAGAATTTGATTCATACATGCTAACGTAGTGTAATTTCTGTGCTACCCCGCCCCCATCATGCTGTGTCCCCCCCGTATGTTGGAGATGCTGAAATGGGTTTATTTTCTCTTTCTCTCTGTTCACAGTAATTGCAGTGTAACAAGGTATATTGTTTCCTGACCAGTTGTTACAGTGGTGGTTAGTGCTTATCCCTGTTTTCTCTTTTAGAAAGAACGACAACAGAAAGGGGAATCTTACTGGTACTCAGTTACTGCATCTGTAGTCACAAGAATTGTAGAAAACATTGAAGTAAGTGTTTGCATTGTAGAGCTTTTCCCACTTGTTAAGAATTACCTGTGCCCACTGTGCTTCCCATTATGTAGTCCTCAGAGAAGAAGTAACGTAAATCAAAGCTAGATGTTTGGCAGAAGACAGTCCCTTTTCAGATTGAACCTTCATAACTTCAGTCTTAAACTAGTCCTGATGGGGACTTCTGGAAAGGAAAAACCCTCCATCCTGCTTTTACCAAGGGGAAAACATCATTTTTTTGGTTTGTAACAGTAGGTGGATAATGAATTTGCATGAAATCTGATGGTTTTTGCTCACATTTTAATTTTTAGTTATAAACCCAGCAAAATACTGAATTGTTGATGAAGCGGAAGAGCATGATTTGTTTTGATAAAAAGACAATTCGTAAACAAAAAAAGTCAGAGTTTCTGCTGATCTGTGATTTTGGTTATTTGACTGCGTGTCGTCTCTCAAGTTCTTTAATTATTCTTTTTCTGCTATTACTAAAAATCTACCATGTGTCTCCTAAGTTTCAAAATGACTCAAAAATACGGCTGTTGTGCTCTGTTGCTTTTCTTCTTTGGAAGTTCTAATGTAGTTAATGACATTTTAGCAACATTTACGTCATTAATCATTTGTCTTTAAGAACCAGAAGCTTTCTACATATTAATTGCTAAAGTTTGTCTGCTCACCTCCATGAAAGGACTATCCTTCTTTTTTCCTTGTGTGACTGTATTATTTGGTTGCGTTTCAACTCAATAGAGGCAATTTAGAAGCAAGACACCTCGGACTACTTGCCTTTCCTGATATGTTTGAGAAGAATGTATTTGGTGCAGGAGCTGAAGGCGAGAGTATCTATACTTTTGTCAGTCCTGGACTCTACGTTCTCTGAGAAGCCACAGTAACTTGGTGCTCTCAAAGGTTTTACCAATGTAAAATTAGTTTGGGTCACCTCGTATTGTTATTAGTTTGTCATTCTGGCCCATGCTGATGATTCTAGTGCATAAAACAAATTGGAGTCTTTGGTTGGCAATTGCACATTTGCCTTTAAAATGGACAATAATAGTAGGGTAGCAAAATAAAGTATGCTGTCTTGTGAAAGTGACTAGTTGATTGTGGGGAGAAGGGCAGGGACTAGTGGTATCTGAGAAGAAGATAGAACCAGAGAGTACAAAATCAGAAGTGAGGAATAGGATTTCTGTGAGATCTAAAGAACTACCAGAAATTTGTTGGAGAATTGCAGAAATTAAATATTAAATTGCTTCAGTATTAATGAATAGTACTGCTGTCCTCTCTAGTATAGTTGTCTCTAGTAATGTTTTTTTTTGTCTAGTTAAAAATTCAGGATGTCCATTTGAGATTTGAAGATGGTGTCACAAATCCTTTGCAGCCATTTGCGTTTGGCATATGCATCAAAAATGTATCAATGCAAAATGCGGTATTTGAACCAGTAAGTATAACTTTTTGTACAAGAACTCATGGCAGCTAAGATGTGATGCTGTATTTTATGGGTGCTATTTAGTAAAACATATGGCATTTTAATAATCTTCTCGTTATTGTAATAAATTGATTCCGGGCATTTCATATTGTTTATTGAGTATGTAGAACTAAAAACTACATGGCACATGTTGTGTGATCTTGACTTTATTCCACTTTTTCTACTTCAGGTAGAGAAGCTGATGCGGAAAAAACAGTTGGATGTTGCCGACTTCAGTATTTATTGGGATACTAACTGCACGTTATTGGGTGACCTGCCTCCTGGTCAGCTACAGGTACAAGAGAGAGATTTTGTATATGAAAGAGACGTTGTTGTTAGTCTCCTTTCTATATTGCAGACCTAATTGACTTAGAAATCATTGGATCTTGGCTTTTAAGAGCAACAGAAGTTTATGGTTAAGAGGTTTTTTTTTTAATGGACTGGCATGCTAATAAAGTGTATTCTAGTACATGAAACCAGTGCATCCTAATAAGTATTGTACACTCATTTCTTATAGAATAAGTTTGCTTGTAACCCACAGGAAGCAATGGATAAGAGTATGGAAAGTCGTGATCATAATTACATCATGGAACCTGTATGCACTTCAGCTCTTCTTAAGAGAAATTGTTCTAAGGAGCCTTTAAGATCACGCCAGACTCCGCGGCTTGAGTGTGACATCCAGCTTGAGACTATACCCTTGAAGCTTTCACAGGTAAATACCAACCATCTTCATTTAACTCTCAGTGTCTGAAACAGACTGTTGAGAAGCGGGGTAAATGAGGCCATCATGAGCTCTGTGCTATGAACTATGTTAGGCTGTGTTGGGTGTCCAGACTAGTTAGTCTTCAAGATTGCTTTGGTATCTGCATGTCATATTGTGCGCTGCTTTATGGTCAGTTTCGAACAAAATGACTGATCAAAGAAGATACTACTTTATGGTCTGGTTATCTCAATGTCTACAGATTCAAATTGGTAGTTTGACATAGAGTGTATTTTTTCCTTCCCACGTGCTGCAACTGTTGTTTGTATGTCAGTGCTTCTGAAGATTCTGCTGGTAAAATGACATCTTGAATTATCTATCTCTAAGAAAACAGTTGCTGATTCAAACAGCGAAATACCTGTAGAGGTCATAAAACTGGTAGTGTTTGTAACAGCTTAAATACCAATTATTGTAGCATAAAATTAATACTTCATTAAAGATTTAGTTTTAAAGGGATATACTAAAGAAGTTGTTTAAAACCAAGCATTCCAAATTAATTATTTTGCTGCAAGTGATTATTGCAAAAAAATTACATTCTTGTTTGTTTATTAGAGTAATAGGAGGGATGCGTATGGGGTTTTTTTAGTCTATAGAATGTACAATAGCAGCTGATGTTAGGTTGGTAATCTGACATGGAAGGAGATTTCATTCTGTGTGTTTGTAAATAAAGTCATCTGTAAATTGAATGTCACACAGTAACTACTAGGTACCGGGAGAAGATCTGTGATACTAGAGATCCAAATTATGATTAACATTAATCTTAACTCTGAAGCCATACGCAGGCCATTGATGCAGATAAACTAAGCCTGTGGTTGAGTTTTTTGTTTGTTTTTCCTCCCCTTTGCTTTGGAAAGTGCTCCAGTATTGCCTAATTGATCTGTGTATTGTTTTACTAAAAGATGCAGTATCAGCAGATCATGGGATTTTTAAAGGAACTGGCTAGAAAGGAACGACAGCTTAAATTCAGGAAGTGGAGACCAAAGGTTACAGTAACAGAGAAGTAAGTAGATCTACATATGTGGTGGTGTTAATATGGTATTGAAAACTATACTAGGGAGACTAGAATGAAGACAAATATAAAAAGGTAGATAATAATCATATATTAGAGTTTCAGTTTTCATGTTTTGTTCCCCTACCTCATAAATCAGTTTTAAATATTCAGATGTAATTCAAACTTAAAATAAAATTATTCTTACTTGAGGCTTCAAATCCTTCTTTCACAGCTTCCAAGAACTGAAATTAAGTTGGAGGTTCTACACCCATGCACACACTGTGGTGGTCTGAATTCTTCTTTGTGGAAAGAGCTCCTATTAAGTTTCTTTTATTGATAAATAAGAAAGATGGTATCAGTTCAGACTAGGGGTCTGCGTAACTCCGCATTTTGTTGTCTATGCCTGATACATAATAGCTATAATAAATCCCACTAAAGTGGTGGGGACTTTGCAGGGCACTGTTCTGCACAATTTGTACAACTAGCCAATGTATGCTGTCTCTAATACTGATGTTTCTTCTGACCAGTTGCCCTCTGTTTTTTCACTGAACCTCTTGGACCGTTCACCAGTTTGATAGGCATTTCTGTTTTTTTTTAAAATACTGATAACACAGTAATTTAAAAATGTTTCAGCTGCCGAGAATGGTGGATCTTTGCTTTGAATGCTAATCTTTCGGAGATCAGGGAGCAGAGACAACGTTCTACCTGGGAGTTCGCATTACATCGAGCCCAAGATGCAGTGTCTTACACTGACATGTATTATAGCAAGTTGAAGGGGGAACCACTGTCTACTGCAGAGCAGGTATTTAGATTTGAGTTTTCTACAGTGTTGATTAATCATCTTATATTTGATTTGTTTCATCTTCTCAAGTTTAAAATCTGTTCCAGTTTCTTTAGTTTTACTGCAGGCTGTTTTCACTGAACAGACTGTCTTTTGACCACAACTGAGTTTTTAATGCTTGAAACCTGGGGTTGTGGGAGGTGTGTGTGTGGCAGGGTCCTTGCGTTTTGCTAGGCAAAAAGCTGTCTTTTTTTTTTTTTTTTTTTTTTTTTTGAGCTGTAACTGGTTTTCACCAAAAATAGCATTAACTCATAGAATGCTCATGTCAGTCTGTGACATCTTTCTTAACTTGTGTTCTCTATAGACTCAAAAAGTATTTAAATATCAGAAGTGTGTCAGGTCACCCGTATGGGTGGGTAGATAACGTGAGAAAAATTGTGGCTAGTTGACAGTGTGTTTGGGGGTGCTTTGTTGTTTTTTTGGTTTTGTTTTTCCACAGTTGATTTTAGAACAAAATTAGAGGGAATCATGAATCTGTCCTACTTCAGAAAGAAAAAATCCTGTGAACTATAATTAGCTGCTTTTTATCTTTAGGTGTATTGGGACTTTTTGTTAAATCAGTTCAGAGCACCATGTACCTCACCTGTATTAATTACAGGTGCGATTCTGTTGATACTTTAAGTTGTATGTAATCCTTACTTGTGTCATATAGACATGAACTGTAGGAGTAGGTCAATGTACTGGAAATTTTATAGTACCTGGTGAAGCGGGAGACTTACTGTCATATAGCTTGTGTTGTATTCAGCAGAGCTGTGAAATGTAACAAGGGCAATGCCAGTGGACTAGAAAAATGTCTTTTGCTTTCTTGTTCCATGATACGTTTTTTAGACTTGGGTGAATCATAGGCTTCCACAAATAACTTCTTAATGAGTACAAAGAAGACAACATGTCTAAGTAACTGAATATGAATACTACATTGTCCTAATTTATGCAGTTCATTTCCTCTGCCGCCTTTACTCCAGACAGAAGCTTTTTTTGCTCCTAGCTAAGCTAGGCATTCTGTTAAATCAGGTTATTTTCCATGGCTTAAATTTTGTGCTGCAAACTTCGCTGCTGATGCATGATAGGAGGATATAGCTGAGCAAGGAATTTTTACCATAAAAAGTATTAAAATAATGTATTTTACTATGCATATAAACTTTGTTTGTAATACAGGGGAATGTCAGTGTTATGGTTGCCTACGTGACTTCTGGTTATTTTCATGTGCTTAGGCACTTGGATACTATCATTAATGCCATGTTAGTTTTCTCTATGAATCTCTAACTTACTCAGTGCAGAGATGTTTGACATGTTTGTGAACAAGATGCTATATTCTTTTAGTGCAGTTACTTAACCTTTTTTGTCTTTTCAGGCAGAAATGCATCGTATTGAGGATGAGCAAACTTACGAAGAGTTGAAGATACTATATGAGATAGTTCATGATAAATTTCATGACTTAGCTGAGGTGAGGAACATTCTGCATACAGGGCAATATATGGAATCTTTAAGCGAATTATTCTAAGGTATTGTGTTCTGTTCTGCTGGAGACTGTTGGCATGTATTTGCTTTGATTTAGAAGTGTGGCATTAATGCTAAAATTGCAAACAGTGCTTAGTTCCTGCAGTTTTTACTGTTGTGACACTTGCACAGTGAAATCTTTTGCCTAGTCATATGATGATCTTCCTCAATAGTATCCTTGCCAGAACTCCTAGGGCAAGTACTCTTCATCTTAAAAGCAGAGAGTGGAAATAAGGACCTATAATGAGTATCTTCCCAGGATAAATATATGGCAGAAGTGAGCCTCATGTAAATGGCTTTCTGAGCACACTTCGTAAAATATGAACTAATCTCTGTAACAGTACAAAGTTGTCTCTCTTTCAAATACAGTTGCTAAAATTTAGAGTTGTGTTTTATGCTGTCAAATGACTTCTTATTTGGTTTAGTGTTTCTAGACCAGGATTTAAATAATGCCATACGGCTTCATTCATATATGAATATGCAGCAGGTAACTGATGATACGTTTGTATTTCTTTGCTGCTGCTCTCCTAATAAGCTAATTATTGGCTGAAAATATCACTGCTGGTATACTGAAGAGTGCTGAGTAAATACTAGATGGAATTGTATTCTTATTGTGATGGTTTTTGTACACTTGTGATATTCTTTCACTTAACCAGCGGTAATGTGTACGTCTTCAATGTTCAAACATAGAGTGTTAAAGAGCCGCTGCCCGATTCCCCTGGAGGTTCCCCTACAGCAGAATCTGCACATGCCAGTAGCACTGGAATGCTGCAGTATCTTCAGTCTTGGTTTCCTGGTTGGGGAGGTTGGTATGGATATGCTCAGCAAACATATGAAGGTGAACCTTTGGAAGGGCTGCTGCCAGACCCAAAGGAACAGTGGAATCCAGAAGACATACTAGGTACAGAAATACAGGGTTTTCTGTTTCTTTTTAAGGCTGTTAATGCTACCATAGTTAGATACCTGATAAAGGTGAACAAAAACAACTCTTTGGTTCTCCACTGTTAAAAGATTACCTGTGTCAGCTGATGTACCTAGGCAGCAGAGCCTGTCTAAAGCTTAATAACCTGTTAAAAAAATCTCAATACCTGGTATACCTGCTCATTTCTAAAGCAATATATGGAATACAGTTGCTTCCTCTATTATACATATTTATGGCAAAGAGCTTTGGGACTTTTTCTGTTCAGGTGGGTGGTGGTCATGTGGCGTGCTGTGGCTGGGTATAACATTAACAGTACTGAGTTGTTGGGGTCTTTGTAAATTTTGGGTTGCATTACCTTAATTGAGATAGAAGAGTTCTACGGAATATTCAGTTTTGTTAAGGAAGAAGGTATCTCTGCTTTATTTTCTGTTTCTATTTTTCTTCCCTAGAGCTGGGGAAATCTTTATTTTTAAATTCAGAGAAACTTTTTTGTTCTTCAGTAGCCTTCCAGAAACTTGACTTATTTAATGCATTGGTTTGTGGTTTTGGTTTTTCTAATTAGGTGCAGATGAATTTTTTGATCCTGCTGCAGATGCTTCTAGCATGAATACCTTTACAAAGAGAGATCATGTTTTTGCTAAGTTAAATCTACAGTTGCAGGGTGGCTCTTTCACTCTGTTGCATAAGGAGAAGAAAGTGGTGCATGCTGAGGAGACTGCTTTTATGCAGCTGGAGTTTTCAGGTATTATGTTAATTTCTGTTCTTTCCCCAAAAAGACCAGAGCTTTGTCCACCTTCAGACCTTTGATTTTTGTTTTTAATTCTTTAAATTACTATACTGAAACAAAGTTCAAAATGAAAATATGAAAACAGCTTGCGGAAATTGATATATCAAGTGAAAATAAGTTTCTCTCTTCAGATGTTGTGAGTGATTTCAACACAGAAATCTAATTTTAGGCATTGTTATGTGTGAAAGGAGGACAACTGTAGAAATACATGCTTCACAATCATTGTAGTGTATTCCAAATTTCTGTGTTTAATTTTTTTATTAGAAATAAATATATATAAGCACTTCCAAAAGACTTGTTTGGACGGTACTTGTTATCTATAAAATTTAGATAAAACCTGTGCTGTGTACTAAAAGAAAAGTATTTTATGTACTTATATTCCAGGTGTAAAGATCCTAGCAGAATCCCTTCCTCGCAGAAATTCTTCCCTTCTCAAAGTTCAGCTTGGTGGTCTTTTTCTGAGGGACTTGGCAACAGAAGGGACCATATTTCCTGTTCTTGTTTTCCCGAATCCTGTAAGTGAAAAAAAACTCTTTAAGTAACTATGTACGATGCATAAGTGTGTATGAAAATAGTTGTGTTCCAAAACTCAACACATGTTTTTCTTGGTTTGTGTCTTATCCCAGAAAGAGAACACAAGTCTTGAAGAAAAATTTCCACTTGTTGAACTTACTTTTCCCCTGCCTTTCCAAACATCACTCGTAGAACTCTTCATTGTTTGCTCTGTATGCTTGTAACTTTAACATTACAGTTATATGTGTTGGGAAGAAGATAATTTGTTGAATAAGATTTGATTTTTGGAACAGTCGGCATTGCTGCTTAATCAGTGATTGTTCTTTTTCATAAAGCTTTTTGGTCCAAGTAAGGTTTTATTTCACCTCTATACTGTTCTGCATTTCAGACTTCAGTCTGTCTGCTACATGAGTAGATAGCGTTAGCTTCTTAGTCATACTTCCTTCTCTTGTTTGACTACATCAAGAAAAAAATGCATATAATAATCTTAGACTATACATGTAATTCACATATAAAGTGGTGATAAGACTAATACAGAAAAGACTTCTATGCTTATATCAGGTGGCTTGGTTGATTTTATCTAAACAATCTTTTTCTTTTAAATTCTTATCAGCAAAAAGAGGTTGGCTGCGTGTCTTCCTTTGGGCTCCAGAGTTTGTCCTCAGAAATGACTAATCAGAACACTGGTAAAGATTTCATTTTATGTTTGATGATAACAAGCATATGAGAATTCCTACAAACCAGAAATTTCAAAACTGAGTGCCTAGAGTTTGAATTCATGCAAATGTTTTTTGCAAATAGTAATGATAAAATCACAGAAGCTTTGTTCAGACATAAGGGTGCATGCAAGTTGACTTTAAAGAAAGTGAGTAAGAAAAAAATGTATTTCAAGACAATGGGAGTTGGACTTGCTCTTTGTCTTGGTTATAAAAAAGAAAAAAATCGGTAGGAGTTCAACATTAGGACTCCAGTTCTGAAAATGTTTTTGTGTATACAAACATGTTGAATTCTGTCAATTGTAGAAGTCGATCATATTACTTGCTTTTCTGTTACTGAAGAATTTTCAGACAGGTACTACTTTCCTAGTACTACCAATTAAAATTAGTTATTAAATTCTTTAGGGTTTGTTTTTTGCTTTTGTCCATTTGTTTGTTTTGGTTTTTTTTTACAGTTGCTTTTTGTAACTTATTTTTCATTCAGTTGCAGATCCTGATGCCCCAGTGTTTGAGATGCTTTACGAAAGAAATCCAATCCACAGCAATTTTGAGAGGCGCCTGGAAGTCAGTACCAGACCTCTAAATATTATTTACAATCCACAAGCCATTAAGAAAGTAGCTGACTTCTTCTACAAGGGAAGGGTTCATACCTCAGGTTAACCTTTAATGTGTTTTTTTTTGTGGGGTTGGGGGTTTTTTTGGTGGTATTACATCTTTTCTTATCTTTGATTTTTATTTTCATTCTTAGAAATATGAAGCACTAATCAAAGAATCTCTGCTCTAAATTCAAATTAAGCAATACTCCGAGTCTCTTCTGGATTTTTTTGTTTGTTTGTTTCTTTGTTTAATTGAATCAGGGATTTCATTTGGGCAGACTCCTGAAAATTCTACTTTAAAATTGCAAATTGCTGCTATACCACATGGTGGATGTTCATGCTGCCTACATTAAAATGCATAAATAAGGATGCCTGTTTCTGTAATCAGTCCTGGAAACTGATGGATAACAACAGGTTTTTTGAGAGGACAGTTAAAAGCAGAATATTTTCTAGAGTAAGAATAGAGGAGAAATTGTGTTCTAATTCCTGCAGTATCTCTTCTGTTGGTTAAATTAAGTTGGACCTTTGTTACAGCTGCTTGAAGTACCTTGTTTTTTATATGTTGAACATACTGGTTCCCTAAGCTTCTAAGGACAGCAAGATTTAGGTATCTAGTACCTGAGCCTGTAACATTATAAAGTGACTACCTTTGCAGTTTTAGTTGTTGAAGTTCAGTATCTGAGGAGATGAGAGGTGAGAATAAGGAACATCAAAATGTTCTTAAAGTACCAATTCTTTTTCTGTTGATTTTGGCAAATACCAAAAGGTTTAAGCTACCTGGCATAAAGGTGTGGATGATACTTACCTTTTCTCACAAGGTGAGAATACTCCATAAACGTTAGAGGTAAAGTTTAAACCAAACCAACCAAACAAACGAAAAAAGACTGCCTACACATTCCGCAAACTTCTTAACATTTAGTCAGAATTTCTTCTGTTGCCATACTTACCACCTTTTCTGTCTCCCTCAATTTAGTAACTCAGGTTGAAGGTCTGTCAAATAAAGGTCAGAAAAAGGTTTGGGAAGTGTTTTTTTTGGTGGGATTATTTGTTTTGTGCTTAGATGCTTCCTTTTTTCTGTGAAGCAGCCTGGTGTGTAGGTACAGCCAATGGCTTTCAATTGCTGTGTTTTCCTGTCCTATATTTTATGGCCAAAATTTAAAATCGATCTTCTCTCTCTTTTTTTTTTTTTTTTTTTTTTTCTGATTCAATAATAGATAAACAAAATTATACCTAGTCAGTTTTGTATCTCTTGTGCAGGTTTTGGATATCAATCTGAGTTAGAGGCAAGAGTGGCTGAAGCTGCCAGAAGACAATACAACAAGCTGAAAATGCAGACAAAAGCTGAAATCAGGCAAACTATTGATCGTTTACTAGTGGGAGACTTCATTGTAAGTTTTTTCCCCCAATATGTTTATGTAGGCTTTTTTTCCATGTGTTTTAGGACTTGAAGCTCTAAAGAGTGGGGTTTTTTTGTTGTTTGTTTGTTTGTGTATTCTTTTTAAGAAAGTGGGGAGTTTTACATGTGGTATTGTAGTATTTCTTTTGCTGTCAAACAATCCATTTTTGTGGTGCAGACCTGCTGTGATTAATGGCAGAATATTATTTTTCTGTTCTTGACTCTGTTCTGAGATGAGCTCATGACAACTTGTTGGCTCCAGTGTGCACTGGAGCACTGTTAGATCAAACTTACTAAATTTGTGTGTAATTTATTTAAATATTATTTTCTAAATTAAAAAGTAGTTCCATGTTTATTTGTTTTTTGCTCATTCTTCAGTTTTCAAGTAATATTAGTGTATGTATCAGTATCATTAACCCCTAGCTTTGGAGTTAGCTATATTGATGCAAGACAGTTGTTTTATACTGTTGTCACTGAAATGAAAAAATACTTGTTCTGAAAAGGTTGATGTTTGATAAAACAGTCTAGTGCATGTTGTATTTATGGATAGCCTTGACAAGGATTTATCTGATCCAGTGTCATGTAAAAGGTAGATACCTTCTCAGGTATGCAGGTAGATTCACTCTCCTCAGCTTGGAGATGGGGAGTCCCTCTGGAGAGGGACTCATTGCATCTATGTTAGCATGGGATGTTTCACCTACTGAAAGTGTCTCTTCATTGACTGTAATGGGAGTCTGTGGTTTAACAAACTACCAAACTTTAGTATGGCTGAAGTTTGTGAAAGTTAGCTCTTCAGTTGATAAAAGTGGCTAACTAGATTGATTTGTTTGACATGGCTTTTTTTGTAGGTGAGGGGAAACTATTTCTTATGGGCTATTATATCTTCATTCTTAACTTCCAGGAAAACAGCAAAAGCTGGACCGTGTGCCTTGATATTTCTGCCCCTCAGGTGATCTTTCCTGATGATTTTAAATTTGTGGATCCAGTGTTAGTTGTTGTAGATCTGGGAAGAATATTACTTACTAATTCTCAAGGTATGATCTAGAATTATTGCAGCTTTCCTTTTCTTTCCACCTTCTCCCAGAAACTCTTTTGTCTGTGTAGAAAGTAGAGATGTCTTAAGGTTATTTCCCCTATATATGCATAGAGTTTCACATAATAATTCTGCTATTATCAATAAATTTTTAATTAAGATTGATATACAGTTTTAAAAATAATTGGGGGGGTGCAGGGTTTTTTTTTGTTTTGTTGGGGATTATCTTTTAAATTAAAGGCTCCCCTGTGAAATCTTGCACCTCTTGAAGGCTGTGAACAGGTGTGAAGCTAGTGTGTAAGGCACTTTACCATGGATATGATTTTGGCTTAGAGTAGTATAAGATTTAGCTGTCAAACGCTTTTTTGGGACAGTGCTCCCAGTGAAAGTATGCTTTGAAGAAGTCCTCCAATTTTGGAGTCACATGGATCTCTGTTCTTAGCATATGTGTCTATAGCTAGGCAAATAAAAGTGAAGGGAAAATTGGTGTCCTTTGTTTGTATCACAAGAACATTGGTTCTTAAACAAATCATTGCTTCTTTCCTGTTCCACTAGGAAATCAATGCAGGAAAATTAAGATTAAAGTACAGTGGAACTTGTAAATAAAATTAGACCTACTTAAAATCTAGCTGAACTGTATGGCATGTGAGGATATGTTAAAAATATTGGAAGAGATATCTATGTGGTATTCATTTCCTTTTTTAAGAAGTACAGCTGTAGGATGAGCTGTTTTGTGGTGCAGTGGAAAGTTGAGGTGTCAAGCCCAAAATTGTCTACAGAGTTTGTACTCTGGATGTCTTTGAATCATTTAATCTTTTCTAGCACCAGCCAATCTGTGCAAGGTTTTACTAGCTTCCTTTTTAGTAAATTCTGCCTTATGGCAAACTAGAAAAAGAACACAAATTGTTTATGCAAGATTTATTTGTATTTTCCTGTGAAATTGAGGCATTGGTCTGTTTAGAGTAGCTTGAGCTTAAAAAAAAATGGTAAAGTACAGGAAAGTTTTGGGGGGGTGTTTCTGCTTTGTAGAGTAGAAAAAATCCTTTTCTTATGATAATAAAATGAAATTAATATTAGGCAATAAAGTTAATTGGCAAAAACTTCTGATCATAAATATATTATAGTTAAGTAGCTCTTATCTTTCAGTTGGTTTTGAGGATCAAAAGAATTGCATAGGCAGAGTAACGGATTTTTTTTTTTTAACAACTTGATTAAAAGTAAATCTTGTAGTAATAGTAAGTGGGTTAAAAAAATTGAAACAATAGTGTCTTTTAATAGATTCTATAATACATTGTGACTGACATCTGACATCTGCATGCATGTAAAAGAAGTGTAGTAGATTTCCTGTTGAGAAAAAAAAAAGTGACAGTGGAAGGAGGCAAGGACAGTTACCAGATATACTTTGTGTTTAAAAAAAAAACCAGCTTCAGACAGGATGATCAGGTAATTGATGGGAAACATCCAAGGAGGGAGGAGAATACTTTTATCTATTTGTTTCTTTACTATTATTTTTTTAATCCACAGAAGAATCTAAAAGGAGTGCAGATACTTTTTCTTCAGAAGTCAATGAATTGAGTGATGAGGAATATAAAACACCTCTTGCAACTCCTCCCAATACTCCACCACCAGAATCTAACACTAATAGTGGCATCAAAATGTCTGAATTTACTGGAGTAGAAATAAGTGAAGAGCAGCTACAAGCACACTTAATGAGCAAAAAAATGTATGAGAGATACACGCTTTCATTTATGGACCTTCAGATCATGGTGGGCCGAGTGAAAGACAACTGGAAACATGTTCAGGATAGTGATGTGGGTCCAACTCATGTGGTAGAAAAATTCAATGTTCACCTGCAGTTGGAGCGCAGATTGATATATACGTCTGACCCAAAATACCCAGGAGCTGTCTTGTCTGGCACTCTGCCAGACTTGAAAATTCACATCAATGAAGACAAAATATCAGCTCTGAAGAACTGTTGCACGCAGCTGAGTACATCTGAAACTAAGTCTTCTGATGCCCTACATTTAGGGAAGGACAAGATTTTTGCAGAGGTAGACCAACTTGGCAGTTTGCATGATTCTGTAATGAATCTAACACAGAGTGTTGTAATGCTAGAGCAACATACCAGGGAAGTTCTTGTTGAATCTCAGCTGCTTTTGGCTGAATTCAAAGTAAACTGTATGCAGTTGGGTGTTGAAAGTAATGGACGATATATCTCTGTACTCAAGGTTTTTGGCACCAATGCCCATTTTGTGAAAAGGCCATATGATGTAGAAGTGTCCCTGACTGTTCATGGCCTGTTACTGGTTGATACTATGCAAACATATGGAACAGATTTTGATCTTTTGATGGCTTCTCATAAGAATCTGAGTTTTGATGTGCCAACAGGAAGTCTTCGAGACAGCAGGGCTCAGTCCCCAGTTTACGGACCATACGATGCACGTCCCATTGATGTAGCTAGTTTGGCAGAGAGATGCACTACAGTGTCAAATAATTCATCTGGTAACAATGGAAAAGATCAAGAGTCCTTGATAAAATTAGAGTATCAGTTTGTGAGTGCAGAATGCCCATCAATGAATTTGGATAGCAGTCTGCAGGTGATCTCTGTACAGGTGAACAACCTGGATATCATCCTTAATCCAGAGACTATTGTTGAACTGATTGGTTTTCTCCAGAAATCTTTCCCAAAGGAGAAGGAAGATTCTAGTCCCCAGCCTTTAATAACTGACTTGGAAAGAGATTGGAGGGAAGAGGAAACCTTTCAGTCTACTTATGTACAGAATACAGAGGTAGCAGTTGATATTCACTGGTTAAATATACTCCTCCTCAGGACAGTTGGCATGACAAATGGAGAAAAATATGGCAGAAAAATTGCAACAGCCAGTATTGGTGGCACCAAAGTCAATGTCTCCATGTGTAGTAAATTTGATGTAAATGGCTCTCTTGGATACCTTCACCTTATGGACCTAACACAAGATAGTGTTAAGAACCAGTATGTTGTCAGCATAGGGAATACAGTAAGGTATGAAAATCTCATTGGTGATGTAGATTACTTTGAATCTTTATTCTTTAGGCTTGATGATGGAAATAGCCTTCCAGATGCTTTAAGTTTTACTTTCACAGAAAAGTCAAAAGAGGAGTGTTCTCTCAACCTCAAAATGGCCTCCTTACACTACAACCACTCAGCTAAATTTTTGAAAGAACTGACTTTGTCAATGGATGAATTGGAAGAGAATTTCCGCAGCATGCTGAAAAGTGCAGCTTCAAAAGTTACTAGTGTCTTGGCAACTAAAACTGCTGAATACAGTGAAATGGTTTCTTTGTTTGATACGACACCACGATCAAGAGATGTTGCCAACTTAGAAGATAATGAAGGCTATGCATTTGGATCACAGCCTCTCAGAACGGATACTATTAAGCTTATATTAAACGTAAACATTGAATCACCAATTGTCTCAATACCTCGAAAGCCTGGTAGCTCTGAACTGCTTGTAGGTCATCTAGGACAAATATCTATTCAGAATTTTGTACCGGGAGAAGGTGAATCTACAAGTGATAGACTGCAAGTTGAAATTAAAGATATTAAAATGTATTCTTTAAATAGCAGTCAATTTATGAGCAAGAAGGAGCCTGCGAGTGAAATACGTCATGGGCTGCATTCATCTTCAGGTCCTGCCAGTATTAATAGCCAGGAAGAATCCCATTTTACTCGTCATGACTTCTTTGAATCGTTACATAAAGGCCATGGTATGTTGATCAGGGGACTCTTAATTATTTTAATATGAGAAGCAGATGGTACTAAAAATGTGTATTGACCATAGGTCTGATTGTATATTGTCTCACCCATCCTCCTGAAATACTGCTCAATTTTAATTACGATGGACAAGTTATTTATACACATTTTTAGTCTCCTAAGCAAAAACTGAACAGTGCCTTTCATGCAGAAATTTAACAAAAATAGCCCTATATACTTACTTTAGCACAGCTAAGAGATTCTGAGCAAGTTAAATAACTACTATGTTATCTCTGCTGTACAGTCTTTATAGGATAACGAGTTCACTTATTATAATGTTGTTTTAATTTCACTTTCTTAACAGCTTTCCACATTCTGAATAACACCACCATCCAGTTTAAATTGGAAAAGATACCACTAGAGAGGGATTTGGATTTAACTTTTCCTCTGAGTAATGAAGACTTTGGAATATCAAGCATTATGAAGATTGAAGGGAAGTTTGTGAACCCTCTTCAGGTATAGTAATGTAGTATTTCCACTACCAGTCTAGAAGTATTTCCTTGCATAGAATATAAGTATTTTTCAGGCAAATGTCTTCAGGTGTAACGTGTTGATAGTTTAGAAATTGGATCCTTATGCATGCGGTTAGAAGAGACAGTCTTAAGTCATAATAACAATGACCAAAATTTAACCTTGTTTTGGAGCATTTTAGACATCTTTATGAATTAGTTTAACTTTTACTGACCCTGAACACCTGTCACAGAAGGAAAAATAAAGGTGCCACTGTCCAAATATGTTTATTTACAGTTCTAGTAGAAACTAAGAATTAAAATGCCATTATCTTGAAAAAAATCTCTGTAGTAGCAGAGATTTTAAGTAGAGGAAACTTCTAAAGCTAAGGAGACAAGCAGTGATGGCCAAGTAGAAAGTTTTTTCCATATGTTACTGTATAATCTCAGCATGGTAAATTAAGGCTAGTTTGTATGGTGAATTATTTTTAACTAACTCTGTGGATGCTTTTTGCCTAGGAATACAAGGTATCCTGTTCTAGGATCCTATACTGTATGTTTCCAGATTGTGTCATCTTACAGAGCTAATACAGAAGAATTGTTTTGCTTCAGCTTTGCATTGTACCTTGTTCTGGATTATTTTTTTATTTGTGGGCAAACTTAAAATTTGTCTGGTTTGAAATTCCACGCTTTCCACTTGTGAGATTTAAAATGTATGTACTGATCTTATTAATATAGAGAGCTCTAACGTGATGATTGTTTGTTTTTTTTTTTACATTGTAGGTGGTGTTAGCAAAACATGTGTATGAACAAGTCCTTCAGACTCTGGATAATTTAATTTACAGCGAAGACTTGAACAAATTTCCAACCACTTCTGTATCTTCAACTTGCCATAGTTCTCCTGCAGCATCACTTCATAGTACAGGCACAGAATTCTCAAGTGAACGGAAGGAAAATGGCTTATTCAGCCATTCTAGTTTTAATTCTGTTCCAAACAAGTCATTAGCTATGAGGGAAACAAAATCTTTTACTCAGATACAAGCAAACTTTCATATCTCAGAGCTCCAAGTTCAGTTAAGTGGTGATCTTACACTTGGTGCACAAGGCCTTGTCAGCCTTAAGTTTCAGGATTTCGATGTTGAGTTTGCTAAAGATCATCCTCAGACTTTGTCTATTCAGATTGCCTTGCGTTCTCTGCTAATGGAAGATCTTCTGGAAAAAAACCCAGACTCTATGTATAAGAATCTCATGGTGTCCCGTGGAGCACCCAAGCCATCCAGTTTAGCACATAAGGAATATCTTTCACAGTCTTGTCCCTCGGTATCCAATGTAGAATATCCAGATATGCCGCGTTCCCTACCTTCCCATATGGAAGAAGCACCTAATGTCTTTCAGCTATACCAAAGACCAGTTTGTGCTTCCCGTAAGAAGCAAAAAGAAGATGCTGATTCTGAGTATCCTCTGACTCCACCTCCTTCTCCAACAGCAAACAGATCCAGGTTGCCCTGTGGAAAAAGTAACTTTGATGATTCATTAGTTCATATCAATATATTTCTAGTGGATAGGAAACATCCTGAATTTTCTTCTCACTATAACAAAATTAACCGTAGTGTAGATGTTGATTTTAATTGTCTAGATGTCTTAATAACTTTGCAAACTTGGGTAGTGATACTGGATTTCTTTGGGATTGGATCCACTGCTGATAACCATGCTATGAAGCTGCAACCTGAAGATACTCAGCAGACAATCAAATCAGAAATAAATACCTTGTCAGCTTCTCAAGCCCAAGAGCCTGTAAACACTAAGCTGGATCTGAAGGTATACTTGAGATGCAAAATAGTAATTGGATTGTCTGTCGTAAAACGTCTGGTTTATAGAAACTTAAGGTGACATTTAAATCAAATGTTTTATATTCTAGTGGAGAATGTGCATAAATTCAGAAACAGTAGATGTAAAGCATGCGTAGATGTAGTTTAAAAAAAAAGTGCAGAAGTCACAGAAAAGCAAAACATTTGCAAAATTATTGGCTCCCTTGCTCTGTGACCCTGCTTAGACGCATGTATGTCATTTGAAGGGACGCTGAAGTAGAATGCTCCGTGTTCATCCAATGGAGCTCGCATGGGTAGAGTTTGACACCCACGCCCCCGGCCCCATCCAGTCTACTCTATGCCTGAGAGTCTAAGGAAAGTGTAAGTCTTCTGGGCAGTGACCGTTAGTTCCCTGGGATAACGCAGGGCACAGACTAAATGTCTGTGATCTCTTAAATGATAAGGTTGCTTCAATATTAAAGACTCGACATACTGAAATTGGCACTGTGCTGTTCTAGGTACTATGGAGTTTATTAAAAAAAGTATATACTTTTATAAATATATATACATATATGTCTATACATATATATGTATAAACATACTTTTTTTTAAAAAAAATTATGTGCGTGTGTGTGTGTATACATATAGTCTTTGCCCAGAGGTCCTGCAGTCTAACATAAAAATTACAAGTCCTGGAAGAGACAAGGACAAAGGTAACAGTGCTAGGATTTGTTCATGACTTGATCATTCTAAGTTGTTTGGGAGACCCATTAATATTTTCCAAACCAGAAAGTAAAAAGTTTGGTTCCCTCCAATGTCTCCCAACCAGATAATTCTTGTTTGCCATTTATGTGTTACAGTGCAGTTGTCTTGAAAAAAACTAACAAGATGTTCCAGCTGTGAAGTCATATTGTTTAATACCAGCCTGTACCTTTTTTGTTTGACCAGGTCCATTCTTTATCATTAGTACTGAATAAGACAACTAGTGAGCTTGCTAAAGCCAGCGTGTCAAAACTTGCAGCTCACTTGGAAGTGATTGGTGAGTAGATTGGAGGGCTAAGGTTGTATGCCGTTTAAAATAAAAGGAGGTGTGCACTGGAGTTGTGATTGGAAATGCTTTTAGTTTGGTGCTCATTGGGTTTTTTTGTGTGTTTCCTGGGCAAGATGCACATTCTTTTCCCACTGTTTCTTCCTCTGCTTTTTCAGGCTTGATTTTAAATACTTGCACCCCTCCCAGCTGTCAAGCCATTGATCATTTTAGCTGAGATTGGCTAGTATTTTAATACTTCACTTTCACAGAGCAGAACAACAGTGTATATTACTGTTGTAGAAAAAAAAAGACTTACATCTAAGTTTTCATAAATCAAACTGGTGTGAACACGTTATGTATGTATGTAAAGCATAGAGTTATGTTTGGGTTAATACAATCTTTGTAGCAGAAAGACATGATTTTCTTTGAACATGAGGTTTAATGTTGAAGTGAATGTGATTTGTTTAATTACTGGTAAGGAGTTTATCCCACTAATAGAAACTTCTGGGTTTTAGTAACTTATCTGTGTTTGAGGATCCTAATTGTCTGGTTTTTGTTTTGCAGAGGGAGATTTAGCCCTGCAAGGAAGTATTGGCAGTCTGTCCTTAAGTGATCTTACAGCACATGGAGAATTTTACAGAGAACGTTTTACTACAAGTGGTGAAGAAGCACTCATTTTCCAAGTCTATAAGTATGAATTTAAACTTCTTGTTACTCCCTACTAGCACCATTAACTCCCCTCCCCCCCGAGAAAAACCAAACCCCAAAAAACCAAACCCACAGCTGTCAGGTCTGCATGATTCTGCTTTGGATGCTTGTGACTTAAATGAGACTTTGAACATTATCAGTCATAAACTTAGGATTTTTAACTTTTCCTTGTCCTGCGGTGTACATGGCTTATCAGGAAAAATAGATTTTTATTTCCCTCTAAAGCTGTTCTTGAAAGTATTTAGGTGATAGTTTGTTCCTAGATAAAATAGTAGTTGTTTTTTACAAGTTGGAATCGGTTTTCAATGGATGAAATAGATTTTTCTATTGCTCCTTAATTTTGGAATTAAGGGTTTGCTTTTGTCGTAGTGTACTCCTGAAGTTCTTCTGCTTTGTGTAAAGCAATAGTTCTTAGCCTGTGATCTTTCATGGTTTTCCACCACTTCCTCCACCTACCAGAATTAAGCAGATTAGAAATTATCCAAGTATTGTTATGGAATTAATTTCAAATGTAACAGCACACTGATTCAGAGTTGAATCTATGTATTATCATGGAGTAGAATACTTACCTTGTAAGCCACTGTTCAGATGTATAAAATCACCAAAGGTGTATCTGTTAAATGTAGCGATTAGAGGTACGTTCCAAATGTAGAATTTTCCTGTTTGCTTAATTAAAGCTCAGTAGCACTTAAATATACGTAATTTAGAAATAATTAATATAAAACCAGTTTTTCATATCTATAATTGAAATAGTTTTAATTATGTACTGTGAACATCAGTTAAATCCTCTATACTATTATTTTGAATGCAAAAAAATGCATAGCAGTATTTGTAAAATGTAGCTAAGATAGCTAAATTTTACTTTCAACCTTTATCACAGATATGGGAGGCCAGATCCATTGCTACAGAGGGAGTGTGATATTCGTGTCACTCTACGAATGGCATCTGTTCAGTATGTGCATACTCAGCGTTTCCAGGCAGAGGTGGTGTCTTTCATCCAACATTTTACTCAGCTTCAGGATGTCTTGGGGCGGCAAAGAGCAGCAATTGAAGGACAAACAGTATGTCTGGGTTTTTTTCTGTCTTTCCTAGCCTATTTTTGGAAGTTGAAATGCAGTATGAAATTTATGTTAATGCATCAACTCAGAGAGTTGAAATGATGGGAGGTTTTAGAGTTCTGATGTTAGTGGAGATGGTTCATCCTCATCTTCTAGTTAAAAGACCTTGTTTAGGACCATCCTGCTGCTATTTGAAAGTGTAGAATACCAAATTTGCACATTACTTAAAATGTTGGCACCTGGATCCTGCAGTATGCACTGATACAGGTGTTTTCCTATCTTTGTGATGCTGGACAAAAAGGGCTCAAGATTTTATCTTGCCTTTTTCTCCACAGTTCACCAGGTAGTTATAATACCTGAATAAAGAGAACCAAGTGAGAAGTCCTTCTGTTCTACTCAGGTGTATGTCTTTGATTAATTATGATGGCTGGTAGACTGAGAAAATCAGATGCTGAACTTCTGCATGATAGAGTATATAAATAATCATGATAGTCATAGCCTATTTTGTACAAAATCTAATGTGGCAGTGATTAATATAGTTAATAGTAGTAGTCTTGTTTAAAAAGTCGCTTCTCATAATTGGAAGAAAGACAGTTAATGCTTGCATATATTAAAAAGCTTCATTGTGCATCAGTTAGGAAGTTTGAATCTGATTTTGAAACATCTGTTCTAAATGATATTTATTTCCTTTTGTAAATAATTTTTCTTAAGTAATCTTTAAGTAGTGAGCTGAGTAGTGTCTGTTATGCCTCTTAGTTCAGTGGTGACAGTACGCTTCACTCTTGGTTGCGGCACCTGTTGCACAGGTGTGTGCTGTTTGCATCATAGTGCTTTTTTAACTAGCTTTTATTCTCTGCCTAAAACAAAAGTTCAAGTTGGTTTGGGGTTTTTTGGTATAAAATTTTATCACATCTTAATTTTGTAAATCAAGGAATAGTGTTCCTGAATACAGTACTAATCAGTGTGAAATAATCACCCACTTCCTGTATTTTTTTTAAATTTTGTTAAATGAATTTTTGCTCTTCCCAGGTAAGAGATAAAGCACAGCGAGCTTCCCGAGTTCTCCTTGATATTGAGGCTGGTGCTCCTGTTCTTCTTATACCTGAAAGCTCAAGGTCTAATAGTCTTATTGTGGCTAATCTTGGAAAACTGAAAGTCAAGAACAGATTTCTGTTTGCGGGTATGCCGGGTACTTTTTCATTAAAGAACAAGGTAAGAACATTACTTCTTAATTTAGCAGCTTGTGGGTTTGCTAGTTCTTGTGTATTTTATTGCTATATCAAAATGGTAAATGATTCTTAGATTTTACTTTATATATACTTTGTACTACTAGTAGTGAAACAGTCCATGCCAGTGTGCTGGGTAATCTTAATTGGATCTGGCCTGTTGCTGATTTTATCCAGCTGCTCCCTTCTGTGCCTGCACCTGGGCTTGCTTTCTGAGACCTTCAGGGCACAGGGGAGATGGTTCCATGGAATTCACTAGAACTGGCTTTATTAGGAAGCAGGACCCAGCTGGGTGCACACCTGAACATGGGAGCGTAACAGGCTTTCAGCTAAACCTGTTTGGTAGCTGCTTCAACTCTTCACCAAACAAAATTTCAACAGCGTGAGCAGCAGAAAATAGAGATTTGTATTGGCTGAGACTTGCTGGAACACACTGGAGAACAGGATTGGTTTTAGTATTTTCTTTTTCTTTTCTGCTCTTAATGAAACTGCAAGTGTGTAGTTGCTTTGAGTAGGTGAAACAGAAAGAAAGGTTTCCAGTGAATGCTTGAACCTAGGGCTAGACGCAGGACAGGGAATAATAGCGGGTGTTGCTGTTGAGAGATACAGCCACAAAATTTGGGGTAAGGAAGATCCGTCTTGGATGGCTTTCTGTATCTAACCTATGCAACAAAATAGGTAGCTGTTCTGGGAACCCCCTAATGCCATTTCAAAGGGAGGCAGAAATTAGATGGACTAAATTGCTGCAGCAGTTCTGTGGTGTGTCTGTTTACCTCCATCTGTTTCATATCTACTAGTGTCTTTACTGTAAGGAAATACTGGACTGTAATATTGATTTGTCTTCGGTACTCCAGTGTACTGACATATTGAAAGGTTTGTAAGTGGTAGATTCCTAAATTAATGTTAGAAGTTAAAAGAAAGGATGTGTGCATAGTAATTCTATTTCAACTTAAAAATACTGTGTTCTGTAGCACTGTAGAAATTTGGGGGTCTGAAGTGGGGTTTGGGGTGGTTTTTTGTTTTGTTTTCATTTTTTCTCTGTCCTATGTTTATTTTTGAGGATCGGATTTTACAAGGCAATGCGTACAAGGATCCAGGTTTTTTTGAGGTATTTCAGATCTTTATAGTAGTGTTCAGGTGCTCATTCATTTAAAAAAAAAAAAAAAAAAAGAAATTTTCTTATGGAATTTAGCACTTTAAAAGTTCCTTTACGTGTTAAAAATGGTGTTTCTGTTCTAAAGACTTTGCTGAATTCTGTAAGAATTGGAATTAAATTTGTTGTGGTGTGCTCTTCCTGCATGTCTGAGGAGCTGTTAATTTGGATTTATTGCATAAATTCATAGATTTATAGATGATGTGATGATTTTTCTTTGCATGTACTTTTCAGTCTTGTCTTTAACAGTTAAATGTTAATGTCTTCAAATTTTTAATCTTAAAATCCTTGATCATGGCTGCAACGAATTTTTCCAATGAATACTATTTAAAAAACATGTAAGGCAAGTAAGATTAGTAATTAAAACCAGAAAGGAAAGTTTATGGGTAAGGATTGTGTGGTGACTTCAGAAGCTGGATACAGAAAGAAGGTGGGAAATGATAGTAACAATACTGCAGTCACAGGTAAAGTGAGTGGTCCCAGAGTAAGTGGCAAGTGGATCACTAAAGACAGATGGTTGTTACTTGCTAGGGCATGTGAAGCTGAGTAAAATTGAAATATGAGGTTAATAAATTTAAATCAGGACAGACTAAATGAACCCTAAAATTGGCTTTGGAGTATAAAGGTAGTGCATAAACCTGTTCCACCAGACATATGTTTTTGGGAGAATAAATTCCTAATGTTGATGTGACTGTATTACTAGAGAATGGCTTTGCAGATTTTTGGTGCTAGACAGCATCATGAAGGTGGAAAAGCTCATAAGATTTCCACTGGATATGTGGTGGTAGGGCAATGTCTAAAATGTTAACATCAATATAAATGAGCTTTTCTTTTTTCATCTGTGGGGATTTTAACAAGGGTAGGGATTTATTCTGTCTTAAACTTAGCTACTGCAGAAAAATTTTGGCACACGTTTCGGTATGATGACTGAACTATTTTAAGTGCGTAAAATGGTAACTTCATGTATAGAAGTGTTTGTTCACATATTCTAATATGAAGTTGCTGACATGATCTTGCAGAAATAATGGCATATGTTGTTTTCATCATCTGAAGATGTTCTGAAAAACAGCTTTAAATATTTAACAAACTTTATTCTACAGAAACGCTTGATATCTTGACAATCTTAACCCTCTATTTTGTATTAATTTCATTTACGTGGGTTTTTTAGGGGTTTTATGCAAAACCCACTGGTTTTGAATTAATTTCTCTTTGAAAAGATTTCACAGCTTTTTTGAAAATGTTGCTGAAATAAACTTTTTAAAAAAGAAAATGTTTTAATCTGCTGTTAAGGTTATAGGAAAAAAGTTTAGCCGTCTTTCTACAGTAAAAGATACTGGCATTCAAATAAAATACTTAGTTTTTTGACAGGAATTTGCTGCAGCTTGAAACTTGGTGTATTGGTTCCTTAGAATTTAAATTAAAAATCTATTGTTAATTATACAATTACTTTCATTAGCAGGATTCAGTTCAATTTTCATCTCCTTTGGGAACCCCGAAACATAGCATGAAGAAAACAACAAGTGCTGATGAATCAAAAGTAGTGATGGAAGGATTATTCATGAAAAAATCATCAGGAACAAACATTTCTAGGCTGAAGAGTGAGCCTGTGCTGAATACATTGAGTAAGCAACAAGGGCAGCAATCAAAGCTACCTGTTGTACCAAACCCTGACAGCCCAGGTATGTGATAAACAGTAGAAACCCCATATAGCTCTTCTTTTTCCTTGTAAAATAATGCAGTGCAATTTTGCTTCTATCTTACGTGACACTGAAAAAGTAAGGATCTTGGCCTAAAGATCGTAGTTTTAAAAAGAAATTACTTCTTAGTTTCAAGGTAGATTTTTGCAGCTGAGAGGATTAAGGAATTGTAGTTCAGTTTCTGCAATCCTGCAATTTGGGCATGTTTAGAGATGCGTATTGCAGACGTATAAGGAGTATAGTTGGACTCATAACTAAGAGTTTACATGTACCTGTGAATGAGCTTGGCATTTGGTAGATACAGATACTGATGAGTGTGAATAAAAAAAAAAAAAAAAAAGAATCAGAATAAATTCCAGGAGAAACTAAATTCCTTTCTAAAGTTGCACTAGTTTTGTATAGGTTCTTTTTTTTCTTTCTAAATGTGTTATCTCCTGTGCACTTGCAGAAGATCACATCTGCCTCTTAGACTGCATTGTGGTTGATCTGCAGGACATGGACATATTTGCTGCAGAAAGGCATCAGAGAGAGTATTCAAAGGCTGTGGAAGATACTGGTGCGGACTTGAGCTTTCCATCCTACTTCGTGAGGCAGACAGGAGGAAGCCTATTAACAGAACCTTTCAGACTGAAGTTACAAGTAGAGAGAAACTTGGACAAGTGAGTTTATCTGAACAGGATCACTTCATGCTGTCAGCCTAAAACCAGTGTTTTAGATGCCTTTTATTGTATCTTAAAAGTATTGTCTGTTGTGTTATAGTGCCTTGAAACACTGAGGTTTTTTCCTTTGTTGCAGAGAGCTAAGTCATGCAGTTGCAGACATATCAATACATGGCAATCTGTCATCAGTCCATTGCTCTCTGGATTTGTATAAGTATAAACTGATACGTGGACTGCTGGAGAACAACCTTGGGGAGCCTATAGAAGAGTTCATGCGGCCTTACGATTTGCAGGATCCGAGAATTCATGTAAGAGGAAGTACATGCAGTTGAAATTCTGTCTTGAAATATCGGGGGGTTTTGCTGATTAGGCTAATTATCTGTTATTTTCTTGTAGTTTACCAGGTGGACTGGTAGATTTAAAAAAAAAAAAAAAATTTAGGTAGACAAACAGTGAGGGAACCTTTTTGTCTGTAGATACTCCTGTGAATTCAGGTTTGTCTTGGCAATACTGTTGCCCTTTCAGGTGTGGCTTGCTCTTACGATTGCTTCATGTTTCTGAGATTCTAATCTTTAGAAGAGACAATGCGAGAGACAGCCATCATTGCTTGTATTTGTTAGTTCGTTTTACGTCTGCTGAAATATATATGTGGGGAAAAAGTTAACAAATCCATGAAAACTGTTCTTTTTTTTTCCTGAAGTATTTATGCTGAGCTGCTATTGCAGTGTATTTATTGGTACATTAATAAGCTTAAGACATTTGCATTTGAATGGAGCTTTTTGGAGGGACTTGAAGGTTATCGTGTAATCATGTGCAGGGTGATGATTCCTTTCCCATGGTGTCTGTGGCATTCCTAAAGACTTATGAGATTGTGGAATGTGTATTACTTGGTGTTAAAAGCCCTCTTTTTGTCCTATAAATCCAAAAGAACAACTTCAGTAATAAAAGCTTTACAGCAGAGCTGAGCCTTTTTTTTTTTTTTGAGCAGGTTCTCAAGTATCACCTATTTGGCTATTGTCAAATACTATCCTTTCAGGAAGAGTGTGGGCAGCACCTGGAAATAATCAATATTTATCCTTATTACTGGGAAGGGAAGCTGTTGAACAACATGTTTCCTCTTGATCTGTGGGGCTTCTGAGCACATGACTGTAATCTTTACTTAAGCAAATACCTGACCACAGCAGGGGGGAAAATTGCTAGGAAGCATCTAGGATTCTTCTTAAGAGAGGAAAGAATGGGTAAAGTTCTCCTAATATAAGTATGCTCTTCATGTCAGGCTTTTCACCTAAAACTTTAAAAAAAAAAAAAAAAAAAAATCTGATTTAATAATAGATACCTGAAGGTACCTGAAACAGTTTGAAAGAATTGTTGGCTGTTTGGTCTTTTGGGGGGGTGGGGTGATGATGTCAACGTTTTGTTTAAGAACAAAGAAGCTATAGAACAGTAGTGTGAAAATGGATTAATAGACATTTTTCAAGTTGAAGGCTGCACTGTTGTGAAATGTAATTTTTCCTGAGCAATGGTTAATGGAACTCTTTGAAGGAGGAGGACACTACAGCTGTTTGCATTTGTCTGAAATAACAAAATTTAATTCAGGAATGAAAGTTAAGCAGATGCTCTTAAAAAGAATGTTGGTGTTTTCCACTTTCAGACAGTTTTGAGTGGAGAAGTGTATACTTCTATGTCATTCCTCATTGACATGGTGAATGTGAGTCTGGAACTGGTGGATCCAAAAGGAAAAGATGGATGCAGCTCGTTAGCCAGGTATGAGTTTTCTCTTGTTACTGAATACCTTATCCTAAATACTATGCTCATTTGAGAGATTATAGGACAGGAATTAACATAATACATGAAATTATGGTTTAATAATGCAGTGAAATAGAATTTCTTATTTAGAGTCCAAATTGAGAGTTTCAGCTGATCTGAAAGATGAAAGGGAATGACACTGTTCAAAAGATACCATCTGTGTCTTTCAAGTTGTCCTTGAAATCATAGTACGGTAACCAGTTGTCTTGCCCAAGACAAATGGTATTCTAATTAAGGAAATGTTGAGAGGTAATCCTGAAAAAACCAATTTTTGCTATGTTGGTTTTGTTGGTTTTTTTTAATCCAGAAGGTTCTGTATCAGTGGAAAATATTACATAGATCTACTTTCTATCTCTGTTACGTGAGATGTGATTATAGTTGGTTTAGAAAATACGTAAATGAAAGTGACTCGTAGAAATAAATGAGCTACAGGACTCTTAAATGTATTGGTTTGCTTTTTATTCTCGTAGGTTTGACTTCAAGAAATCCAAGTTGCTCTTTGAAAGCTCTTCAAATGGAACAAAGTCTGTAAATTTGGTTTCTCATTCCATGATGGCATTTGACACACGCTATGCTGGACAGAAGTCTACTGCAGGCATGCCAAATGTGTTTAATTGCATCTTTCAGTCATCAAAGAATACTAGTAGTCCAGGAGCAATCCAGATTGAATTGCACTTCAGGTTGGTAATTCTGGGATTTATTTGTTTGTTTTTAATAATGACATACTCGATCAGGATTGCCTTGTTTTTAATACAGCTGTTATTAAAGTAGATAAACTTTCTGGCATTGTATTTAAATCTGAAAACATTTTCGGGGTGGTCAGTGGTACCTGATAGATTGAAATCTGCAGTCATTAATTAACGAAGGTTGTTGGATTTTTTTTTTTTCCCCCCTTCATTGCAATAAAATTTAGGTGTGAATGTGTAATGAATTGGATGAAGTTCTGACCTATTAAAATCAGTAGTGCTTAAAGCTTGATAAAGTTGGCCTATCACTTGTATGTTTGCATAAAACCGTGTGTTAGAATTTTTAATACATTGCGCAAAAGCTATTTTCCAGTAGGTGTCACACTTGTCTTTCTGAAAGAATCAAAGAAATACAGAAATGGCACCTCTTTCAAAAAACAATCTCTACATTCCCTTCTGTATTCTATCCTACCCTGTTTGGTTTTCCTTATCCAAATCTCTTGGAATGCTTAAAGGCATCACAGTGGGTATTTGGTTTGTTCTAATTTAATATTGAAAATAGGTATATAAAGTATAATGTCAATATTTACCTGTATCAGCACGGTGTTTTGTTGAGGGATGTTAACTAACAAAAAAGAGGGTGAAGTGAGAAGATGACTAGAGATGTGCTTTCACTTTTGATCAGGCTCACTGACCAAACTCAGCTTTCTAACTCTTTTATAAGTATGATACCTTCTGAAGCATTTGCAGGAGTAATGTAGAAAAAAATCTGTGGACTATTTTAGTGCAATAGAAAATCTTGAAGACGTTTGTTCATAAAAAACAACCAAACTAACTTTAGGCAATTGAGAGAAATTTGTGGTAAAGATTTGGATAATGCATGATGGTTTTAAGTACTTAATAAGTTTGTGTTCAGAAAGATGCCGTGATTTTGATTTGAGTAAAACTAAAATGCCATGGGATTTACAAAAAAAAAAAAACCCAACACCCCCCCCCCCCCCCAAAAAAAAAAAAAACCAACCGCCAAACAAATGGGTTTTGTGTAACTGGTGATCCAGTATCTGCTTGGATTGGAGGTTAGTTTGCACAGTATAGCCTAATCTGGTTTATGAGTGATAGTTTCAGGAATTCTCTTCCCAAATGTTGTGCTTTTAAATTTTAGCCACATAAGCATGTGTTACGTTTTTACTGGTGAGAGCATCCTTGGCACTAGATGTAAGCTTTTGCAGAGCTCAATGATAGAGTTATACTGGCTCGTGCCTTTTGGAAATATCCTGGAGAGCCAGGGAGGGTTAAAGGCTTTTACTATTGGAAGCGATGCAGGCAGGCTGCTTCTCACAAAGGAATTACAG
The DNA here is from genome assembly GCF_026419915.1 of Harpia harpyja. Classification (NCBI taxonomy): domain Eukaryota; kingdom Metazoa; phylum Chordata; class Aves; order Accipitriformes; family Accipitridae; genus Harpia; species Harpia harpyja. The sequence goes on from NC_068946.1 coordinate 6,812,006, forward strand.
TTCTTCAGAGATTTTATAGTTCAGACTGTGTTGGTTATAAAATTGTTTCATGGTATTTAAGCACTTAGATTATTTTCCAGTTAGCATGACCAAATATAATTGGTATTCCAGATCATGAAGCCAAACACTTCTATCCCTCCTAGCCAGATATTCAAACTGTGATGCTAAAAGTTCAGTAAGGCTAGCATTTTTTCTCAATGACAAAGAAGCTTCCTGTGCTGCAAAATGCTGTCAGGGTGTGAGAGGAAACACATTGTATGTCTAATCTTTTAGAAGGATATGGAGCCAGGTCCGTTTCACACACAGTACGTTATGTTTGATACTGAACAGATGTAAAATAATAATAAAAAGATCACTTTTAAAATATGAGACTTTGCAAATTAATATCAATGATGTAAATGTAATAAAGGAGCTTTTATAAGTTAATTTCTTGTTACATAGTTTTTCAATTAATCTTTTGTATATTTACAGCTTAGAATTCATGCAGTTAAGATCTGTTGGGTTTCTGTGGGTACAGCAACTTGATGAATTTCAGTCTGTTTATATATATGTATTTTAAAGGCCAGATGCTCTGTAAACTAAGTGTGTCCCTATAAAGTTCCATATAGTTCTTACTTGCTAGATACTGATAGTTTTTTGCATCACTTTAAATATATGGAAGATGTAAAGTTCATACGTATGCTTCTCTCTTCTTAAAAGGTCTACTAAGGATTCCTCCAGTTTCACAGTTGTTCTGAACAATCTTCGTGTATTTTTAATATTTGACTGGTTGTTACTTGTTCATGACTTTTTATATACTCCTGGAGATACCAAAAAGCGGGAAAATCACCTTTCTTGCCGGCAGCGAACTTACAGCAGTGAAACAACTGTAGTTCCAAAAACAGTGAAAAGTGGAGTAGTTACAAAACGTTCATCACTACGTGTGTCTACAGAAAAACAACTGGAAGTTAAGGTTAATGTGACAGGTAAACGTATTCTTCTCTAGTGCTTTTTTAGGAGCTTTTCTGGTTAAAAGCCATGTGCTAGTGGAAAAACAGGTCCGTTAAAGGACGGAAAATCAAGAAACCTGCTACAAATGCTTAAAATACCTTAATGGTATTTCCAATTACCCTATTTATTATTGTCATTTTGTTTTGTTAAGGAACTGAATTTGTGGTTGTTGAAGACATGTCTTGTTTCGATACCAATGCAATTATTTTGAAGGGGACTACTGTTCTCACTTACAAGCCCAAGCTGTTAGATCGTCCTTTCTCTGGTAGTTTGTTTGGCATTGAGGTAAGAAGAAATAAATTTGCTTTTGTAAAATATCTAAAATTAGAGGAGCTTGTGAAGATGCTTTACTATAAATATATATACAACAGGAGTAGTCCACAGATCATTTTTGAAGTTTGTTAGTTCCTCATCAAATGCTCTCATTCTACAGCAGTTTTAAGAATGTTTTTGTATTGTTTCTGTTAAGACACTGAAACACTTGACTATAATCTCAAAATATTGCTAGTTACTAATCTAGTGTCCAGCCATAAACTGCCAAATTAATTGAAAGCTGAGGAGTGACTGGGTAGACACAAGCTGACGTAGTCAGCAAAGGCCTGCAAGCTGTAATCATAACTGACTTCTGAGGTGAACAAGCAGTATCATGCCATTGGAATATGCAAGTAGGGATCTTATGCAAGTAGGAATTTTGAGTATGCAAAGTGATCCTTGCATCCTATTTAGCAGAGCTGGAGTGCTGTGGCCAGTCTTGGGGAAACAGAGCTGAAGAAGCTCTGAACAATTGATAAGAGAGCAAGAACACTCAGAATTGAGGGTTACATAATATATTGGGAGAGTTTAAAAGAACGTGCTCAGAAGAGGCTGTGGAGAGGTGTGGTAAATCCTAAATGGTTATTCTAGACCAAAGAACAAAGTGTTTCCTGTATCTGTGATAGGAGGAGTAGTGGAGTTAAGCTTAGCAGTAAAGGGAATATTTGGTTGCATATCAGAATCTCTTTTCCTGAACTTACAGCATACCTGGACACTGGAATAAATTGTCTGGAAAGATTTTTGGAATTTCTGTTGTCTTAAAGTTTACAAAGGAATTGTCTGTAGAAAACAGTTAGTTCATGGCTATAGTTCATGTTTTGTGATAGAGTCAGTCTTTGATTTCGAAGCTCTTGTCAGGCCTGTTCTCTTGGTTTCTAATTTTTTAAAACCATTTGTAATTTTTAGGTTTTTTCATGCCGGTTAGGAAATGAGCAAGAGACTGCACTGTCTATTATTGATCCAGTACAAATTCAGATGGAACTTGTTGGGAATGCTTCCTACCCAAGTGGTTCTGGACTGTTGGATGCTTTCAATAGTGAGGATTTTCCTCCTATTCTAGAGGTAATATTAAATGCATGAATAAAACTGTATGCAATAGAGAATACTAGATCGTGATCTAGCACAGATTTTTTTATGCCCAAGGATTCAATAGAATACTTTCAAACACATAAGAAAAGAATAAGATGAATTTTTTCCTGAAGTGGAAGAGGCAAAGAAACAAGCATGCAGAAAATGCTCTTAGTGGTAACGAAGGAGTGATTTCTGGGATATATTGTAGCGATTAATAGTGGGGAAAAAAGCGGGCTGATAAGGTAGACATGTTAGATGGTTACTGATACCTGCAAGAAAAAGGTTTATTTTCTGTATCTCCTTGTTAGTGTATAGTAGAGGGGAAATCTATGTAGAGACTTCTTTTTACCATTATACTGAAGGAAAACTTCCCCCCCCCGATAAATGCTTTCAATGCTTTTGATTGTTAGTAAATAATAAGAAGTTTGGTAATTTTATTACTGGAGCTTTAAAAAACTGTGGTCATTAGATTTTAATACTAAATTTTGTCTTCCTTTGGGAAAAGCTTTGTTAATATCCAAAGTATACAAGAAAAATATGTAGAAAAGGGTAACTGAATGTTATTTTTTAATTTTTCATTTAGATTCAGTTGCAAGCACTGGATATCAGACTGTCCTACAATGATGTTCAACTGTTCTTGGCAATTGCAAAGTCAATTCCTCAACAGACTAGTGCAGCTATGCCTGACTCAACTGTATCGATTGCTGAAAATACTGCTAATCCTTCCAGTTTAGCACTGGTGAATGAGACTTCCTCCTTGACACATGAAAACAGAGATATATCCAAACGTGTGTTGGATCCTGTTCTTGGTATGTTTTTAACTGTTGGAGTGAAGCCATGTTTTATATCTAAAGGAGGTTCCTGCAGTGTGAAGCTGGACTATATACTTAACACAAAAGATGTTGATATCTTCATCATTTAAAACCCTTTGTTGCTTTGAATTATCTGATGATAGCATTATACTGATGATACTATAAAAAAAAAAATTTTTGTTGTTTTTTTCTGCTTGTAGTATGACAATGCATTGTTTCATAGTAAGTTTTATTTAGCATTGCTTGTCATTGTAAATCATTATGATGGAGTACTGCTTAGGTAGCAAACTTTTAAAGGGGGAGAGCGGCCACCTCTTCAAACTCGTTAAACTGATAGTGAAATGGAAACCATCATAATTACTAGTTATCTCTTCACGTCTAGCAATCTTTTGTTTTGGTGACATTGCTTTTTTACAAACTAAAAATTGTGTGTGGTTGGAACCACTGCCTGACAATAATGAGGAAATATGCACTAGTGAAAAAGGCTTTCTTCTCTGCTACTGCACTTGAGAGTCATGTGGGGAGTTCAAAGTAAATAAATAATTGTGTTCTGAATGAAGGGTTGGTTTACAAAAAATTCACTCCCAGCTGAAATTCGTGGAGTACGTCGGCTTCCCATAGGAGAGTAGAAGTAGCCTGTATATTCCAGAATGTAAATGTTATGGGTTGGGGGTTTGGTTTTTGGGGTTTTTTTGGTAAAAGGAGTGCTGAATCATATGCTTTTTCTACAGTTGCAATCTTAAACAAACAAAACCCCATTTTTCATACAGATGTATCAGTTTTAGAAACAAGAACAAGCAGATAACTGTCAAGGATTTATGATTGGTTAACTGTTCAATTACAGAGGTACAGCTGGCTCGCCTCCAGGAGTTGGGATTCAGTATGGAAGATTGTCGTAAAGCTCTTTTGATCTGCCAAGGTAACCTCAAATATTCTTAGTTGGCCTTGCAGATTGTTCATTTTACTTAACTTGCAATTAAGTAAAAACTTTCAGACTGTAAGGTAGCTGATGCACAGGCATTACTTCCTTCTCTTCATTACTTTGGCTGTGTGTTGGCATATAATCTTAAGCATTCTCATTTTTCTGTTCTACTACTGTGTAGAACCCACCCCCCAAAGATTCTTCTCGCTTTTTGGCATGTCGTATGTGGGGTGTTTGAGTGTATTTTTGTTTGGGGGTTTGGGTGGTTGGGTTCTTTTCTTTTATAGTATACCTATTTCTTGCTACTATCCATGTCTTTCTCTTCAGAGCATATGTTTTCATCTCTCCCTTTTTGAATCACGTATTTCACCCAGTTCTACATACAATACATGAAAAGAAGATGAAGCTTTAACACAAGTGATTCTTTTTCTTTAGCACTGTCATGTTTCCCACCTTAATTACAGTCCTTCATAGCATTAATATAGATTTATATTATGTTCCCACTTGGTTTGCAAACTTCAAAACCCATTCCTTATTCTTAGAAAATACCGGTGTACGTATAATCTTCTCATACTTACATTAGTAAACAGAACACATTCAAGGTACTGTTGATGTCTTGCTACACTTGAGAGAGGGAATTAGTTTGCTTCCGTATGTTTTTTAAATAAGTACATTTAATTGAGAAAGTAGATGACGATTGATTGGTGGTTTGGTTTTATCTAAGGTGACTTGAAAAAAGCAGCAAGTTGGTTATTTAAGAATGCTGAACCTTTGAAATCCATTTCCCTGACCTCTTCTGGTCGAGATAGCCAAGGGATTGTGCCTTTTCAGTTCATCTCTGGAGTGGAAGTAAAAGCAGAAAGTATATGCATTTGCTTTATTGATGACTGCATGGACTGTGATGTTCCCCTTGCTGAGTTAACCTTTTCACGTGAGTATCTTGCTTTTCTGAGTGAGTTGCATAAAATTATTGTCAGTTACTGTGTATGTTCAGCACCATGGTTTAGTTTCTTAGGACTTGTGAAATTTCAACTGATACTGTTTTGGTGGTGGTGGTGGTTGTTGTGTGTGGTTTTGGTTTAGGGGTTTTGTTGGGTTTTTTTTTTTAGTTTCTTAGTTTTTGTTTGTTTGTTTGTTTTAAGTTTTGTTTTTAAGATTACAGTCTTTGTAGGGTTAAGATTCTTGTTTCCCCTTTATACATCACATAACAAATGGAATCCGTCCTGAGCAGAACCCTAGGGAGGCTCCATGTTATAAAGCATGGTTGTCTATAAATGTTATTTGAAGAGTATTATGATAGCCCTTTTGTACCATTTCAATTTAAAAGACAAGACAAAATCTTCCATTGCTTACTCAACAGTTCACGAAATCAGGAAACTTAGTTGTTTTGCATTAGTATAACATTCACTTTTTTTTGCAGGTTTGAATTTTCTCCAACATTTGAGAGCCAACCCTGAAGGCTATGCTCATTTTACCCTCTCTGGAGACTATTACAATCGTGAGCTTTCAGGTGAAATACTGAGGGTTTGTTGTTTTCTTTATTTAAGTTTAGGAAAACAGCCTTGCCTACTACAGTAGTCTGAAATTCACCCAGCGCGAAATGCATATAAGGGAATGTGAAAGGTTGACTTTTGTGATCGTGTGTGTGTGTGTGTGAGAACATGTGATCCTAGATAAGATATCCTAACTTGGTATCAGATGGAGGAATGTGGAAAGTAGAGAGATTGCTGATATGAAAGTTGCCCTGAAGTTTTCAGATATAATGGCATTAAAAAGTTATCCAAGAACATGACAGTTACATAATTAGCTGTCTCTGTATTCACTTCTGTTTTTTAGTATTTCATTGTTTTGATGCATTCAGTTTGTTACTTATTTTAGAAAGGAAAAGCACATGAGGGTAGGCGATTACGCTGAAGACAATAGATTAACATAGGACAACCATCCTAATTTATATTTTAGATATAAAAAAAAAGTTATGCCTCAATATAGGTCAGACACTGACAAAAGAAATAATCTAGTTGTGTGTTTTCTCTGAATTGAGAAACTAATTTTTCTGTTATAAAATTGGTGACAACAATCTTGGGAATTATCTGTCAATAACAAGGTAGGTTTTGTTTTTAAAAATATGTAGGGCATTTTTCTTAAATAGCTTTTAGACCTTTGTCTTTTGTGATACTGAATAGTAGACCAACTTATGTATAATTGTGTGAAAATCATTTTCAAAACTATTTCAGAGAACTTAGTTCCAGCTAACTTCAATATGAAGATGTAATTGCCTTCTAATGCTTCCCTTGGAATTAAGATATTTCTGCAAGACCCTACATACAGTATACACTGGTTCAAATGGAGGAGCTGGAGCAACTTTGTATTAGCTAGAAAATTAAATCTGTAGGCTTACAAGTTCATCTTGAATGCAGATTGAAAGTAAAGGATCTCATTATTAAAGCTGCATTATTAAATACTTAGGTATGTAAACAGAATTCCAATGTGGCCTTCAGATGTGTAATACATGTGACGTTTTCTGTTTGTTCTCAGGCTGGGAGCCATTTATTGAGCCATGGCCGTGTTCAGTTTCTTGGCAACAACAAGCTTCGAGCCGCCTCCACCCTTCCCGACTGAAGCTGGAAGTAAAGGCTAAACACCGTTTGGATATAAACATTACCTCTGTCTTCATAGGTATGTGGGAATATTCCCTGAGAGCATCACTATACAGTCTAATTTTCAGCAGACTGAAAATGACAGACATTTTTAATTGAGTCCTGCTGGTGTCCCGTAGATGGAGGGAGGGAGATTTGGCACAAGTCCCTACGCACTTCACATGATATTGTACACAGGTGTGCATTTAGGCAGCCTGTATTTTATCAGATATTGTGAAAGTGTAAAGACACGAGCTACATATTTTAGAGGTTAGTAGGAATTCTTTCTCTGGTCATGTGAGTTCTATAAAATTCATATGTTATTTGAAATTTATTTTTAATCAGAAACAGGCTTTTATCTAAAGCTTTCCATACTTTACAGTACTTAAAAATATTTTGATCAGCTCGTCATTTTTCAGTACGTTGACAGGTGTAGTGGGGAGCTACTCATTTCAGTTCTGCAGTTTCTGAAAACGTGAGCTGTCAGTTCCCACTCCAGGAAGTCAAAATAGTTTGTTCATCATTAACTCAAACTTCATGTAAGCTTCTGTGTTGTGAGACTATGATTGTGTGCATTTCCCAGAAATATTGTTGCTTGTTCTGTATGCAAATCTGAATAATTTGGTGGTCATAATAAAAAACTGTAAATGGCTGAGCTTGCAAATGTAACAGGAGAGCCTTCCTTGTTCCTTGAATATTTGTTCCTTTCTCCTGCAAGGCCTGTGGGGTTGGCAGTAAGAGGGAGCCAGGGTGGGAGGAAAAGCAGCAAATCGATGATTCCTAAGAGTTCCCATCATGCTTTTAATACTAGTGGTAACAAGTAGTAAGGCTATTTTATGATTTATACTGTGCCAGAGGACTCCATTGGTGTCTTGAAATTTATGCAGAAATGTGCATGTACCTCTTAAAAAGAAAAAAAAAAAAACCTGCTTCTAACATGAAAATGTTTAAGGTTAATTGCCTCCTCAGGGAGAGCTCTTACATTGCCACAGGAGTATCTTAAGAACATGGAATTCCACTGAAAGTTAAAAAAACCCCAACCAACCAAACAAAAAAAACCACCAAAAAAACTTAAGAATATAAAAATATTTGGTTTTGAAGACACTGCTGTGATTTCATGAGCTGTTGTTTGTCTTCTGTAAGTGGCTCATATAAAAAGCAGTGAAGTAAAACTTTTGCCATTAAAGTGGAATAACTTTAGTGTTATGAATTTAACATACTTTTCAATTACTTTGTTTACTGCCACCTTGGAGACATTTACTGTCTGTGCTTATGTTACTCTAGAACAATACACGTGTACCAAACAGTCATGGATGGAAGATTACTGTAAACAAGACAAAGAAGTGAATGTAATCAGTTCAGAAGACTGGATGGGTTCTTCGGTGGATCCACCATGTTTTGGGCAGAGTATGATACTCATTAATCACACTTTATTTGAACCAGTCCTGACATACACAGTCATCTGTCTAATGTATTACAAACATAAGTATTTGGTCTTCATAGCATACAATGAATTGTTAGAGATATTTGGCAAAAAAAGACAAAAATGCTGTTTTCTGTTCAATTGTGTTCAATTCTTTAAAAACAAAAACCTTTCTGGCTACTTAGTTTTGAGTGAGAACTTCGCACTGCTAGTTCTGCTTCCTTTTTTTGTCACGCTTTCTCGGTTAATGAGTGAATATCCTGTCAAAGATTTAGGGTGTGTGCAGTTCAGGGGTAATCTTTTTCATTCTGTACCCTCAAAGACCCACATGACTGGGTTTCTGGAAAAAATGCTGTTACATTTGTGAAACAATTCTCTACATGTGGCAGGTCTTTTCAGCTTCTTTTCTCCCAGTGTTAAAAATGGGTAGAGACTCATACACTGATTGCATGGTGCCAACTGTCTGTATCTTCCCTGATGCATGATGGGGAAGAGTCTACCTGTATTTGTGTGGTTTTTCTTACCTGCTAACTTTGTCTTTCCTGTCTGCCAGGCCTTCCTCTTGTCTACCTTAGAACTAGGAGTACAGCCAGTTTGACTAACCTAGAGCATCAAATCTATGCTAGAGGTACTGTATAGCAGAGAGAGACAAAAAGGTTTTTTTCTTCTTTGGAAAGCTCTTGTACAATAAATACTGTGTTGTATATGTGACTTGCTGGTAGATTGGCCTCTATATTTAAAGAAACCAATCAAACAAAAACCCCAAAACCAAACAACATAGCAGCTACTTTCCTTTTAGGCTGCTTAACTTAGTATCCTGTCTTATGTTAGTCTCTGGGCCCTTCAGGAAAGAAGGGAGAAGTATAACTAATAACTAATCCTAAGTAGGAGGACTTGTCTTTTTGAGGAAGGTTATATGAATTGTTGACTATTCAATGTCCCTTTTCTAGAGAGACAGTAGAGTGTGATTAAAAATAGCGTAATAAAATCACAGTATTTTATTTTATATTCTAAAAATATCCACAGTATGTTCAATATACATACTTAACACTTGATTCAGCATGTATATTTAGCTACTTAAAACCTTAAGATGCCTTCAGAAGGAACAATCTGTTTTCAATAAGACTTAGGAAATAAGGCATTCCTAATAAATACCTTGTTAATTTGTTTTATATTTGACAGTACAGTGTTTGGGCAAAACCATCCAGTTTAAAGTAAGATTTTTTTTAAATTTTTTTACCTTATGGAAGACAAAACAGCACACTTGATAAATATGTTGCCCCTGTAGAAAAGTTGCTGAATGGGAGGACAGAAAGCTTTTGGTAAATCTACATCTGTGGCCTGTTCAGATGGCCCCTTAGAGACATTTTCTCTGAGTGGTTGCAGACAGTTCATAGATGTTCAAAAAAAACCTCCCAAAACCAGAAAATGACAGAAGGATTTATTTTTCTGAGGTAGTTTTCAAGATGGTTTTTTTTGTGAAAAAATCAAACAACAAAACCTCTGAATATTTATTGCTTGGCTTTTAGTGGGTGTTGCAACTAAATTACTTAATGAATTGCAAAAAAAACCTCCTTGTAATGGTAGTCTTTATTTTCAGGCAGTAGTCTCGAAATGCAACTTTTACAGTATGTTTTCTTTTGAAAATCAGGCCCCAGAATTCTTTTTTAAAGTCTCAAAAAATAAATAGGCAATTGATTAAGTGCCAGAGTAAAAGTTCATTTGGCTTCTGGTCTGTAATTTTGTAGAACCTGGGCTAGCCAAAAAATTGTATAAAGTCAAGCTCAACACTAAAAAGACTGTTTTATTTGCAGTTGGCAAAAGTCACGGTTTTCATTTTCAAGAATTTCATCTTCTTGCCATTTAATTGGACGGAACTTTCTCTGTAAGCTTTAGAGAGATCAGATTTAAGTTTCCACTGACGATGTAAGGTATATAGGAATTTGTTGTCATAGATTTGGAAGAAAGTTGTATGCGATCATCAGTAAGTCCTTCTAAAACATACCGACCTACCCTGCATTACCCCTTCTTGCCTCTGTAAACCTGTGCTTAAATTATTCTTAGTTAGGCACTTTGCGGTGGAACGAATGGGTCTTGGAACATGAAGTACTTGAGCTTGATAGCAGTCAGCCTTTGGAGTGACTGCAGATAAGTTCTGTGGAATAGATTTCATTTCTGTCTTACCTTTTCTTTAGCAGCTGATTTATTGTGTGCACCTTCTTTCTACTTCTCTCGTACAGAAAGATGTATGTATTTAGGTAGCAGTCATTTATCTTCCTTTTTTAAGTAAGTTACTGGAATTTGACGGGGGGGGTTTCTGTCCAAATGTGGTAAGTATTTTCACAGATGTACTGCAGTTTGGAAGATGAGAGTAACACTTGTGTGCTTGTTAGTAATGCATACTTGAAAAAAGTCAAACATGGTAGGTGAAGTTTCTTGTTCTGCGGTTTTGCTGTCCCAGCATTTTAACAAATCCAGATTACCTTTGGTTGCATTCAAATTATTTTTTATACTTTGCTTTAGTAGGCTTTATCCTGTATAGGAAAGTATTTCTACTTGTTCAGTCTTTGTGGATAAAAGTCCCATTTAAAGGGGGTGCTGGATAATCCTGTATTCGTTACGTTAAATAGATCATAAATCTTAATTGTAAGTGATTAAGTGTTTAATACTTTATGAGCATTAGGATGTACGTGAAAAGTTACTGATTATGATTGGGTTTTTACTTAGGTTTTCTGCACATTAGTTGTAAACTGGAGGCATAGTATTTTGCAAGACTTGATAGGAAGAAACAAAAGAACATGTAGCTTAAGCTCAGTTCCGGGGGGGGGGGTTGATGTAGGGAAAGACTTTCTGTTTGCTTTGTGCCATTTCTGTAGTAGTTACTAAATTTTTTTAACTTTTTAAGTAATCTTCTATCCTGTTTCTTCAATCTGTTTTAATGTAGTGCACGTTGTGGTTCTCCAGTCATTGTGTGTCATCCTACATTAGCATCTGATGAATGCTTCTCTCATAAGCACTTAGACAAATCTTTGTTCTCTTTTATAGCTGAAATGAAGACTCCAAAACGGAGGCAGCCATTTGTCCCATTTGCTCTAAGAAATCATACTGGATGCACTCTGTGGTTTGCTACCCTAACTACAACACCTACCCGGTAAGAAGCTGTTGCGGGATCACTTTGACAATATTTGTCTGGCTTCTCTAACATGTCAGCCAAACCTGGTTGTTTTCAGTGCTTTTGTTTTCTTGCAGAGAAACATAGACAACTCCCAGTCTTTCTTAGATAAGAGCCTTTTCTTTGATAGTGAGATAGTTTTAATACTAAAAAAAGTTTGTGTTTGGTTCTTTTTTTTTTCCAAGAGGCCCAACAGAATTTGAAAACCGGTCAGATACATTCCTGATGTATATGTGCAGGACTTCTATAGACTGAGGCAGACTAAAAAGCACTTGTTACTTGAAGTAGTCATTTTGTCAGTCTGTAAAATGATGTGATTCTCTTCACAGGGCTGCACTGTCTCACAGTGGGAGTCCAGGCGTTGTTCCTGAGGAAAATGGGACATTGCTGGATGATGCCCATAATGTCAGTGAATGGCAAGAAGTTATCACTGGGGAAGAGATTCCATTTGAATTCGAAGCCAGAGGGAAACTCAGACACAGGTGAATGGACCAGGCTGTGAGATGTGTTTTGACACGCTCATATATGGAACTCATAGGATCATAGTTGTGAGGACACTAGCAGATGTTAAAAAGTGGACATTTTTTTAAATCTCTTGTTAATGTTTTGTTTTTAAGTATTTAAACTTATGTATAGAGTGAAATTATCAGTTGTCTAGTAAGCAGCATGTATTGCTATTGGTGGCAGCCATTCCTAGATGTGAGTTGGATCATTATAAGCTTTTAGAAAGACTTAGGGTCCTCAATTACAAGTCATATGTCCTTTATTCTAAAGGACTTAGGGGTGAAGGGGGGTGTTGGTTGTTGAGCATAAGTATTATCAGTGTTAAGAACTAGAAGAACTTGTTAACAAACATGTAGCATGCTTTTATTTTTGCTTATATGACACAGTTGTACTTCTGTATGTTCATTAGGGAAGGTGGGACAATTGAAAAGATGTAAAAGCAGGTCTGTCTTTATCCGTGAAATGGAAAAACTCTTGAGACTTTTTTTTTTTTTAATGCTTCAGTGAGGTTTTTTTTTCAGAATGCAGAGGATGTTCTTGGTTTGAACTGTTTGGCATTTACACTGTGTAATAATGCTTAATAGTAATTTAACTTGATCTAACCTGGTAGGAACACACATGATCTAAGAATTCATCAGTTGCAAGTGAGAGTAAATGGCTGGGAAGAAGTCAGTCCAGTATCTGTAGACAAAGTTGGAACGTTTTTCCGATACGCTGCACCAGATAAGAACTCATCCTCTTCTACTGTAAGTTCTGATTTTGAGTGTTAGTTTTAATAGAATATGTAATTTGAGATCTCCAAGATTCTGATCTTAAAGCAGCTGCTGTATGAGATTGTCCTCTTTCCAGTTAGCTTGGATTGGGAGAGTTTGGAGATGCTGGGTTCCTAACTGGCAATTTTATGCATAATGAAAACACAAACAGAGTAGTCTGCAGTTAGTCTGTGCTTAGCAGTCAGAGCTTCCAGTGACAGAACTAATGTATTAGTGACAGTGTCATGGACTCGTGGAGATTGAGCTTTAAATCAGCACAGCATTTCAGCAGCTATTTTTATTTCTTCTGTTGCAGGAATGCTTTTCATGTGTTTAATTTACTTAAAATAAACAACACTGGCAATTTCCTGTAAGCCTAGAGATTGTTGAAGTATGTGGCTGCTTAGACAAAATATACTTGTCATGAGGGAAAAATGCAATTGTAATAATCAGCAGGCTGACGGTTGGTGGTTGAGACTCAATGATAAAAATGATCTTGTGGATTTCTAAACTAGTTAAGTTTTGAGACTAGCTACTGAAAATTATTGAGCACTGGAGAAATTGAAGTTGAGATCTTTTTGGTATAAAACAGGATTAGAATTTAGTTTCATGATACTACCGACAAGAGCCAGTAGTCTCGAACTGTTTCTGATATTTTCATATTGAAGCATAAAAAGCATCACCTCTCTCTCTAACTTGATTCTTGAAGGAAGAGGATGCAAATTAATGAGAATTGTTGTTCAGGCACATCTTCTGTAGCTTTTTTCCTTTTTTTTTTTTTTTTTTTCTTTCTTCTTTTCTCCAACAAACCTTCCTTCAGCTTCATTTCTTTTTAAAGCACTATTACAAACAGGTTTTGCTGATATAGTTCTGACATGTTTTCCAAGCTGTATTGAAGATCAGAAACGCAAAGTGATGAAAGTATTTAGTTTATTCTTCTATAGTAATGTTCTGTATTACAACTGAGTGTAATATCTTAAAAGTTGAACAACTTTAACTTTCCTGTTTATTTTTCTCCCAGCTTGGAAGCCCAATAAGTAGAACAAATATAATACATCCACAAGTCTACGTGAGTATATATTTTCATTTTTTGAGAGCAAAGCTACTTAAATAAGACTAGCATAATTCTACAAGTTAACTGACTTTTCCATCCTTCTAGAACTTTTTCAATAGAAAGGAAACAAAAGTCAAGCAAACAATACGAACTTTCGAATCAGAACAAATATTTAACATGACTTACCATTTCTCACCAGTGTAAATGGTTGTTTGAAGAATGAGTCTTAAATTTCAGTATGTGAATTCCAGCATGTGAGCCCATATGAAATGTGGTTTTCAGAATAGAAGTGACAATGACTTTGTGTAATGTAGGAGATAAAACACTACAGTGGAAGGGCAGGTAAGAGTGAAAAAAGTAGGAATATTTTAAGAAAGCTCCACCTTATTTTTTTAGTTTTGACAAATAGGAATGATGAGTGACTGTTAATTATATGAGGCTTAGAATTCAGACTCCGTGAATTTATAAAATAAGGTAATAGTGCAATAGTGTATAAAGTGTTCTTTTAGGATCTGTATTGCTATTACTTGAACTTGCATCATTTTGAAAGATAATGGAGTTAGTAGTATTTAGAATTGCTTTTTCATAGTTAATTTTACTGTGTTTTGAGGAGGAGGTACAGGATTATAAATCATTATTATGAAACTATATATAACTCAGGTGTTGCACGTGGTCGGACTCAGTTGGCAAAGTTTTTACTCCAGCAGTTACTGCTTAAAAATTGAGGTGTCCCTCTTCTAGATATAATCATTACCTGAGCTTTTTAATGCTTTTAAATATCTTCCAGTTTTCTTCATTGCCTCCAGTTCGTGTGGTATTTGAAGTTACCATGGAAGGTAGCGCTCGGAAAGTGATAACAGTGCGCTCAGCCTTGATTGTGAAGAACAAGCTGGAAACACCAATGGAACTAAGACTAGATAGTCCTTCTGCTCCTGACAGTAAGCGTTGTATATTCCTTCCATACTATGGGGAATCTTTAGCTTCCTCCCCAAGAAGATTCACCACTGTCTCTAATGGTTGACAACAAAGTAGTCCTCCCTGGAGGGAAAATGGGTAATGTTAAGATGAAAATGATCAGCAAGGTAAGCTAGAGAACCCGGTAGGATTTTTGCTTATTGTTCAGGTAAACAGGGAAAGCCGAAACTCTGCAAGGACTGAATCTTATTCCTGTATGTAGCAAGTTGTACCTTTTAGCAGTAGTCTAGAAGGTTTCAGGTGTTAGTATGCAAAGGTGCAGTCTAGAAATGTAGTGATACGCTGGTAACGTACCCAAAATGTAGTGAGTGAGATCTTTTTGAAATAAGTATTTTCACTAAAGCATCCAAGGAAAAAGAATTTGAATTTCAGCAAGTTTTTAGTCTTTTGCCAGTTTCAGATTTACACACCTAAATTTGTCTGCTGCCAGATTGTTAGTAGGATTTAAATCAACAGGTTGGTGTTTGAAACATACATAAAGTACCTAGTGTTTTATGTTAAAACAAAACATGTTGCTTCATAATTTGAGACTTAATATTTGAAAATTTTACGCTTTTCAGTAAAGGGGCCTGTTTTGATATGTGTATTTTCTTCTCTGGTTGCAGAACCTGTAGTTCTTCCAGCAGTTATGCCAGGAGATTCCTTTGCTATTCCGTTACATCTTACATCTTGGCGTTTGCAAGCCAGGCCAAAAGGAATGGGAGTCTTTTTCTGTAAGGCTCCAATTCATTGGACTAATGTTCAGAAGACAGCAGAAGTATGCAGCAGCAAGCGAGAGTGTCATTCAATGGAGTCTGAAAATAGCCGATTTTTTAGGTAATTAAAAACCTAATTATTTTTCTGTAAGCTCTGTTATCTTCTTCTGGTAAATGAAATACTGCGAAAGTAAGTAACAGGAAAGAAAATACTTAGAGATGAAAGCTTCTGCAGTTTAATGGGATGTTTTGTTTGGTCTGTTGAATAATGAGAAAGCATTGAAGCATAACTGCTATATTTCTTCAGGGCTCCTTGAAGCCCCTTTGACAGTGTCTGTTAGCAAATGTCCGAGAATACAAAGTAAGCACACTATTAATGTTTATTGTAAAAAAGAAAAGGTTAGATAATAGAATGTGGACTTAAGTTAAATGCTCTCGTCTGTCTCACTGAGAATAATGAGTGGTTTGCCATAGTGTGTTCGCGAATACTCATTCCCTGAATGTCCTGTACTCTGTTCTAAGCCCAAAAATGTCGCTGCATAGTGAGGACTTAATGGAATTTTGTGGTTATCTGATATGATGGATTTAGGGATGCTCTCAATTTATGAAATACTAGAGTAGAGATTATGGAAGTTGTTTCAGGAAATGACCTTTGCATACTATATAGTTACCACTGTCTGTCGGTTCTGTAGTTTGCTTCTTAATATGTGGGTTTTGAACATATCAGAGGGAGGAAAATTAACAAATTATTTAAAATGAAGGTTTACGTACTCAATTTTTTACCTTAACTAATGAAAAACTGAAGTGTCTTGTGACCAAAGCAAGGATATATCTACTGGGAAGAAGGACACATTCAGCATTTAAGTTTAAGAACACAATTATAGTTTAATAGTTAAAACTTCTTTTTAGTAATAGTTGATAACATGTTTCTGCAAGTTTATGGAAGTTGGTTTTAAAGTTGGTAAACTGTAAAAGTAATTTTATGTTAGGTCTCTGAACAGATGAGGGTTTTTTGAGCGATTAAATTAATTCTTTGATTAAAATCAGGAAACTCCTGTTGTCTTTATAGTAGGCATAAATACAAAATACCTTATAATCAAACTCTAAAGTGATTATGTGGAGAACAATTCTAAATGCTGTTTTTGCTATCAGTCCTGAAGTTACAGCATGTTGTGGGTTTTAGTGCAATACACAAAGACAGGGTTCAATTATTCCGTCAAGTTCATTGACTTCTTTTCACATACGTTGCCTTCACAGGTTTTGTGTGGCTATAAAGAAAGAAAATTACCCGGATTACATGCCTTCCAACATATTTTCTGACAGTGCTAAACAGATTTTCAGACAGCCTGGGCATACTATTTATCTATTGCCAACGGTGGTAATCTGTAACTTGCTACCCTGTGAACTCGAGTTCTATGTTAAAGGAATGCCAATTAATGGGACATTAAAACCTGGCAAAGAGGCAGCATTGCACACAGCTGATACATCTCAGAACATTGAGCTTGGTAAGGTTCTTTTTCAGATACCACTTTCTGATCCTCCTAGAGGAGTACCTCAATATAACTGTTTCTTGTACAAGGCACTATCGTGCAAGAATGGAAAAAAGAAAAAATGGAAAGCATTTATATGATTATTTCATTGGGTTGCAGGGCTTCTTATAGGTAATAACCAAGTGCATGCATCCAGAAAAAATACTAATCTTGCCATCATTCCCCCAAGTCTGTCAGCTGTCTTGGTCTGTTCCTTATTCGTCTCTTTTCTCGTTTTCCCGAGAGTGGAAACAGTAGAAACTGGAGAGAACAGTGATAAAGAAGGGAATAAATCAAATAAGTTCCCAGCATTTTGGGTGGTTTTGCTGTTTTCTTTCTGACAGAAAAAGTTGGTGTTGAGAGTATGTATGGAATTATTCAACACTGGCTGGACTTCTGATGCCTAAGGCAGTAGTTAGCCCTAAGCAGTGTTCTTTACAGAATGTTTTTTGCTGCTTGTGACTCAAATTGAGGCATTTCTTCATGAGGTCTGAGGTTACTACACTGGGTAGATTTAAAAGTTAGTCTGGATAAGCTATATGAAATATTCAGAAAGATAAGCCATATGAAACACCAACCTGTATGCTTATCAGAAACTAGTGTTTCTGTGTGGGTAATGTTTGGTTTTCATTTGTTTTCTTTTGTTTTCGTAGGGGTATTGCTAGAAAATTTCCCAATCTGCAAAGAGCTGTTGATTCCTCCTGGGACACAAAACTATATGGTACGGATGCGATTGTATGATGTCAACAAACGACTGCTAAATTTGACCATAAGGATTGTATGTCGTGCTGAAGGTTCTCTAAAAATACTAATTTCAGCACCATATTGGTTAATCAACAAAACAGGTAAGTTTACAGTATTTTCTTTCATGGCTGTAACCATGAACTGGGAAATAAAAGATTTCATGCAGTGTTTTGATTTGCTTTCTAGCCAAATAGGACTTTTAAACACTACTTAAGAGGAATTAAAGCTGCAGAAATTTTGGTGGTTTTTTTTTTTTTTTTTACAGTGCCAGCAGTTATTGTTTGATGAATGTTACAGCAGGTAACTTAGACATTTTAGTTGCTATATTGCAGATTTTCAAACATGAGCTATTGTACGTCTAAATAAATCATCATAGATCAGATAACTGTTAAAATTGTGGTTTTCAAAGACTGAAATGCCTTGAGACAGCAACAGGTCTAAATTGCAGTTATTCTATGTTAATATCCTTTGGCACATTCAGAGCTACAAGAGCTCCTTTTCTGCATGGACCAGATTCCGTGGCTCGTAGCTGTTAATAGGTCTAGCTGTTAAACAGGTTAGAGAACGAGAGGGAAAATGCATGCAGACTAATGGCTGATATTACAACTGAAATATTTTAGGTTGTTCCTTAATTTGAAGTAGTTTTTACCATTCTCATTTTAATTTGTGCAAAGGTGAAGCGTAGTTTGACACTCCATTTTTTGTGTTTACTTAAAGGATTACCACTTATCTTCAGACAAGATAATGCCAAAACAGATGCTGCAGGTCAGTTTGAAGAGCACGAGCTTGCTAGAAGCCTCAGCCCACTTCTATTCTGTTATGCTGATAAAGAACAGCCAAACTTGTAAGTAACACCACAAGAAGAGGAGACAGGAGGAACCTTACAAAGTATGAAAGTAATTCACAGAGGATTGGGTGCTGATATATTAGTATGAATATCATGTAGGAAAAGTCAGTCCCTATCAAGATGATCTATTACGTTTTTAAGTTTCTAAATACTGAAATAAGCATACTGGATCTTTAGACATTTCCTACTGAAAACTCCTTGGTTGGCTGATTCTGTTGTGTCTGCACGCTGCTTTGGTTTTGTGTGTTTTGAACTCATGCTTCTTTTTTAGGAAAATCAAGAACTTTTTTGATGAGACTTACCAAGTTGTGTAAATTACTTTACCACTAAAAACACTCCAAACCCCTAATCCTAAACTTTGAATGTTAATAGAGAAGTAGTAGCAGTCACTTAGTGAGAAGTAGGAGTGCAGTAGAGCTATTGTGATTCTGATGTGAAACTTTCAGCTACTTTGACTGGTATCAAGGAGAGAACTTGCTTTTTCCATGAAAATAAGAATAAGAACACAATTTGAAGTAAATTTATCTGAAATGTTCTGGGATTTTTGCTCAAATGATCAACAGTTAAATTTATCACAAAAATTTATTCCATATTACTTTTTTCTTTTTCGAATTAAAAAGACACACAAATGTTGTGGTTAATCAGTCTGAAAATTACCAAGCCTTTTACAAGAAATGGTCACTGAATCTTGACCAATATGTTAAAAACGCTTATGGCAGAAAAGCAGAATGAATTACTCAGAAAATGTATCATGGCTTCTAATGCTTTTATGTTAAAACACAGGTGTTCTTTTTGTACCTGGGTATGTGTTTGATCATCAGCATTGTGTTGATACCTGATCCTTCATTTAAATGAGTAAATCTTTGTGTTCTTTTCTTACCCTTAGTTGTACAATGCGGGTTGGAAAAGGAATCCATCCTGAAGGTATGCCTGGCTGGTGCCAGGGTTTCTCCCTGGATGGTGGTAGTGGTGTCAGAGCCCTTAAAGTGATCCAACATGGAAACCGCCCAGGCCTCATTTATAACATTGGTATGTGTTGATAGGAACATTTGAGAAATACTGTAGAACTTCGTAAGACATGATGTCAGTGACACCAGAAACAGAACAATTACAGCAGGGAAACATATGTTGTTAAAGGTTTTTGAGGGTTCGGAGAAAATTATTAAACAAAAAATACTATTCTGAGTATTTTTACATCTTTATTTTGAATTTCATTAGCTTAAAAAAGTTTTCAGTTATTTCTATTTTTTATGTTTCATCATTGAGCATTTAATAACTGCATTTACAAACTGTTCTTTTTGTGTCTTTATTCCCCTTGTATGTTACTTCTAAGTACATTTGAAATCCCACCGCATTACTGTGTGTGATTATTTTGAGTGTCTATATACTGTAACCATTAAGCTGTGTGCTGCTTCTGTAGTTTTTGCTTTGTGGTGCCTCTGTAGGTTGATGTGGAGGAGTACAGCTTCTGTCTTCTTGGGCTCCTAGTGTACATAAAGTACAATTTCCTTGGAAGCTTTTAGGTTTTAATTAAATGACAGGATAGATTTTCAGAGTTTGGAAGTTACTCCACAGTGATTTTTGAGGAATTTTTCGTATGTTTAAAAGTGGAATAATTACTTACATGGATTTACTTGTGATTGGAAATAGGTTTTTTTTATCTTCAGTGCTTGCGATCTCTAAATAGCACTTGAGAAACAGAGGATGACAGATGGCATAAAATTACATTTACAGTTTAAAATAACATTTCAAAATATGGCTGTGGTATGGCAGAAACAGTGCATCTCAGGAACCCAAGAAAAAGAACTTTTGTTATGTGAAATATATTGTGGCAGATGTCTTCTGTTTTCTCTTGTAAATAATAGCTTTATTTTTAACTTGTTTTTATTACTAGGTATTGATGTTAAAAAAGGCAGAGGCCGTTATATTGATACGTGCATGGTAACATTTGCACCCCGTTACCTATTAGATAATAAATCAACCCACAAGCTTGCCTTTGTTCAGCGGGAATTTGCCAGAGGTCGGGTAAGATGCTTCCTTTTTTTTACTTGTTATTACAGTACCTGTAGTTAGTCACAGCATCTTCTAACCAAAAAGAACACAAACATTATACTTGAAGGTACTGTTGGCTGGTTATGAGGATCTTTCTCATTATTCTAATACCAGCATCCACCTAACAGAATAATTGCTGCGTTCGTATGAGAGGTATATAGATTAATACTGCATTTTTTAATACCTATAGGATATGTATTTACGAATTTCTATTACTAGGGAACATCCAATCCTGATGGCTATATCTCCACACTTCCTGGTTCCAGCGTTGTGTTCCACTGGCCACGTAATGATTATGATCAACTATTGTGTGTGAGACTAATGGATGTCCCAAACTGCATTTGGTCTGGGGGCTTTGAGGTCAACAAAAATAACTCGTTCCATATTAACATGAGGTAGCTATTATATATAAATCTTCTGTAGCATGCTTCCATTTTTGATAGAAGCAGCTGTTTAACACTTACGACTCCGGGTGACACAGGTCAGAAACCTACCTCTCTTGCACTTGTTTGTTCTTGTTCAGGGACACCCTGGGAAAATGTTACTTCTTAAGAGTAGAAATTACTCTTCAAGGAGCCACGTACCGCATTGCATTCAGTGACACAGATCAGTTACCACCACCTTTCCGCATAGACAATTTTTCCAAGGTAAAAGAGCAAAAAATCATATTTTTTCTTTTATTTTTTTGTTAAAAAAGAAAAGTGTGAGTTCTTTTATATTTGTTAGAAGCAGGAGCTGACTAGCTTGTGTAATGAAATAAAATGAAAGTATGTGTAGCAAGAGGTATTTCTATATAATAATTGTAATTTTCTGAAGTTTTAGTAAAAATTGGTAGTACTCAACTGCTTCATCTTGTTCAAATGATGGTGCTAACATTGTGGCTTTTGTAAGTGAATTGAAAGGAAGAGCATTATTCCTGATGATAAAATCGTGTTAGGGTGATAGTTTGTAATCTGTTCTGTGTTATTTTCAGCACTTGAATAACCTGTAAAAAGAATTCGGGCTACTTCTGCCACTTCCTTTCTCTCTGTCTTTGGGCTTCCATGTCAGTGATTATAAAAATCAGAGAATTTACTTTGCATATTTTACAGTAACTTACTGACTTGTGATCAGACCAGCAGACAGAGCTCTTGATACTTACTGGTTCTCGTTCTGGATTTTGGTACTGAACTGTTAAATAAAACTGGGCAAGTCTCCAAATTTTGATTAGGAGGGTTTGAGATACTGCTGTGGGACTAAAAACATTTTGAACCACGGATGAGAGATAAAAGTAAAGATGACGTTTCTCATCCTTTTGAGACTGTCTTTAATTGAGACCTGAATGGAAGAAAATGCATATGAAACCATTTGGGGGGGAGGGAAGGAAGTGAGCTGAACATGTTTCAGTGATCAACTCCTGAAAAATTAACAAATGATAGCAAAAAAATCTGTCTGATTAACAATTTCTCTGTGAAACCAAATCCTCTTTTGTAACTGTTACAGGTCCCAATTGTTTTTAATCAGCACGGTGTTGTCGAGCCAAGGCTATACACTGAAGTGAAGCCCATGACCTCTCTGGATTATGCATGGGATGAACCTATTCTACCACCTTTTATAATGCTGACAGTTAAAGGAGCAGGCTCCTCAGAAATCGTCTGTAGCATGAATGACTTCCAAGATAGCAAGCAGCTTTACTATGAAAATTTCATTTATATTGCTGCTACATACACTTTCTCAGGGTAATTCTTTATATATCAGATGAAAATACTTTGTATATTCATGGTGTTATTCAGGCTTTACATTAATATTCTCTCAATAGTTGCCATTTGAAAGTTTTTCAAATGCAGCTAAACTTTTGTCAACCTTGTAGCTAGCAGAAGAAATACCAAAATTCAGAAGTTGAGTCTGGCAGTCGGTAAGCTGTGTATCTTACCTCATTTGGTCATGGTAACTTACCTTTATAGGTGCAGCTTGCCATTGTTTATTTTATCACGTAGTGAGAAAGATTTCGCATGTGGCATCTGCTGTGACCCCACTGTCTGATCATAGAAGAGCAGGGATGTTTAGGGTCATGTCTGGGGGCTTAATTTCATTTGGTGTATAAAGAACACTTGATTACAGGACATACCTATTTATGACATGCCTATGAATTTTAAACTTGTACTAGTTTATATGCTATTGAAAACAGCTGTGGGAGATTGATACATGCTTTGTTGCTTTCCTCATTAGAAAATTTTCTTGGGAATTCTTCTGCTTTGCCTGTGAAGTTCCTAGTCACAGTGAGAAATCAAAGTCCCTTTTAAGAATGTACTCAAATTGACAGCTTACACTGGTAACTCCAAAAATAACAAGAGGAGAAAAAACCCAACATAAATTATTGTTTGATTGGCTATATTGGAAGTATAAGCTTCCCTGATTGGATTTTGGTACAGATCTAATTTATTCTACAGAAGCAGCAGCTACTCTGAATAAACATGATGATGTTTTCTTGGTGTTCTAGTTTACAGGAGCCAAGTGTAAGACCTGTTGCTTCGAATAAGGATGCTGCGTATGCAGAGCTTGTCCTTGATGTTTCTCCAAAGACTCAACGAGTTGTCCTGAAAAAGAAGGTACCAACACACATTTGATTTTATTAAAATGCTGTTGCTATGTGCTGAGGTAAAATCATATGCTGGGAGAAGAAAAAATAAAAACATTTTTATGGTAACTTCTAAAGAGTGGAGACAGACTCCATTGAAAGCGACAGGTTATTGCAATTCAGGTTGCTTGCATTATGGTGGTGCTTCCATTTAAGACTTTTATGGGTGTAAGGGTGACAGAAAAGGGAATTGGAGTAAAAGTAGTAACGAACATTGTAAATGCCTCTAAGACAACCAAGTGTGGTAATTGTATATTGGACGTTCTAATGAAGTTACAAGGTAGGGCCTGCTTCCTTTTTGATTGCGTTGTAAGCTAAGTCTTCTATTTCTGGAGCTCTTAAGAAATAGAAACTGTACTTAAATATTGCTGAGATGAAAAATAGCTTGTAAATACAGCTCTCATCTAACAGTGCTAATGTAGGATGCATATTCATTGAATACAGAGTTGAATTAGAAGTTTTTTATACAAACTAGTTCCTAATTCCAATTCAGGGCTCTGAAGTTAAATCTATACAAGTCATTCCAAGAATTATAATTCAAAGCATCTGATGGCAAAATGGAACAGAAATACTTGCTCTGTACTGTTGTGTTCATTTAAATGTTGAGGTTTTATGCAACAGGAGCCAGGAAAACGATCCCAGCTTTGGAGAATGACGGGCACAGGAATGCTTTGTCATGAAGGTTCTTCAGTTCCTCATAACCCCCATAAACCTTCTCCTCGGTCTGTGGACTCTTGCATGATTTTAGATATTGCAGGCCTGGCAGCTGTCACAGATAACAGGTATTGCAAATACAATTTCTCAGGAAACTGATTATAACCATGTCTTTGAAAGCATACTTAACATGATATTCTCTGAATAAGAAAATAAATTATTCTGAAGGCATGTGGAAGAGCTAGATTTTATCTGTCTTCGTGAACAGACCTCATGATCACTTTTGTGACTTGGAAATATTTTTAAAAGCATGGCTAATGTATTTTCAGCAGCAGATTGTTAAAAGAGCATTTCAGAATTAAGATTAGGAAAATGACCTTGAACAAAATTAGAGTAAGTGTTCGCCATTAATAATCTCCAGAGTAAAACTGACAAGTTCTAATCCTCTAAGTACTGGGTGGCATGCTTTTGCTGCAGGTATGAGCCCCTGATGTTGAGAAGGCCTGATCGACGGCGCAGTACTACGCAGACATGGAGTTTTCGTGACGGAAAGCTGACCTGTGGTATTCACGGACTTGTTGTCCAGGTCAGTACTGATTATATGTTGAACTTCTTTTGACTGTTGCTGATACAGATGACAAAGTCATTTAGGCTTAGTATTGAAGTGAACAAAAAAGCTTTGAGGCCAAAGTTTACAATACAGAGGAAACCAGACTTGCACAAACAGCTTGTGTGGTTTAAATTCATGTTTGAATGTTCTTATCAATTTCAAATAATTAGACATCTTGCACTATTAATTTGAAAGTAAATAATTAGAAAATTAATAGGACATCATTGTTGAAAATGAACAGTGTAGTGATAAATAGAGCCTTGATATTCTCATACATGCCAAATGTGAAAATGCTGCAGATTGTGTCAATTAATGTCACTTATGAAAGTCAAGATTTGTGTATAACCAAGCACTTCTCAGAATCATGTTTCTAACATTTTAGTAATAGGAATTTTAAAAGCAGTTTGAACTGTTTGCTCTTTCTTTGTGTTCCAGGAAACTCTGACTTACAGACAGCTACCACTTGCAAACTATTTGATAATTCTGCCTGCTGATGGTAGAATTTGTAGGCACAGAAACCTGGATTGGTTTTACAAATTCTAGAACAAAACATCAAAAGAATTTTGATGCTCTTTTTTGTTTATTTTTAAGTGTTTCAACCACATTTATCCATTGCTTACAAACAAATTTCAATGTTATCCTGCATATTGTTGAAATAGCAAGTATGTTTGTAATAAATAATGATGTTATTTCTAACGTTTTATTTTGAAAAATAAATTGTGCTAGCTATGTTAATGGAAATCAACCTCAATTCAGTGGAAAAAGTACCGTCATAGGGAATATGTTAGCTCTGTGATGAAAGGGAGTCTTTTATGTGCACAGTAAATCTGGAATGGATCTGTAAGGTACAGACTGATAACATCACTTTGAAAATCCTGCAGATAGGATACTATCATGTTCTGTTGGGGATATCGCCCCCTTCTGCCCCCTTTCTTTTCTTGTTTCTAAATTCCTTGTAATTTGTTGGGGTTTGGGTTTGTGTCGTCCCCCCCCCAAATGTGTGCTTTGGTTATTTCTTCATTTTAAAACAGGACAGGAATGACAGAAAACCAGCATCTCGGTCATTTTGCTCACTCTATAATAGCAGGACAGTATGTATGTCATCTGTCAAACTAGAAATACCCTGCCAAAACCAATTTTGAAGTTTCAGATGCTTGTTCTGATGTAAGCAAAGAAGAAAAAGTATGGAAAATACTCCTAAGGCTTCACAATAGCCTTTTAAGACTGTATTTGTAGTTCTGGTCTGATTAATTTTAAAGGAATGTAGTAGCCATCAGAGAAGATTCCAGCCTCCAGAACAGATACAGTAAGGATAGCAGCAATGTAGTGTTCCTTTGCCACCTTTGATGCTATGTTTCAATTCTAATACCAAAAAACAGATCTAGAGAAGAATATTTGACTTAGTCCCATGATGTTGCATTGATCATTTTGTGATCAGATTACTGTAGCTTAGTAAGTTACTACTTGTCACTTTGAAGCAGCCAAAAAAGCCCTGCATTGCTGTTTGAAGATGTTGACTCAGTAAGGATTCACATTCTCATCTGCAGATCTAGAGTTGATCTTTTAGAAAGCTTTCTATCATTTTGAAAATATTTTCAGGAAGGACTTCCCATGTTTGATCATGATAACGATAGCTTCAGTTTCTGAACGTCCAGTGGGAATACTTTAATAATTAATCTTGGCTGTTTCTTCTAGCTGCCGAGCTGGTTAAACATGAGTTACCAGAAGCTTTAGTAATACCAAGTAAAATGCTGCTGGAGTACTTTTCTTTTAGTTCTGAAGAGTAAGGAGAGGAAAGTAAAATACACTTTTAAATTAATGCATGTAAACAGTTATCTGAAGCCTTTACCTATCAATTTTTTTTTTCCTTACTCTTCTTTCTTTCTCCAGGCAAAGGGAGGAATACTAGGTCTTCATGATGGAGCAGAAGTTGTTCTTGGTCCTGATACTTCACTTGAACTTTTGGGGCCAGTTCCACCAGAACAGCAGTTCATAAACCAAAAGATGAGGCCTGGGTCAGGAGTACTAGCTGTTAGAGTCATCCCAGATGGGCCAACTAGAGTTCTGCAGGTGAAAGTCCTTCATTAACTAGAATCTAGTTTCATTATTTGCTTGTACTTGAATCATCTTTTTCTGTATTGCATCTCTAAATTCTTACAAAAAGTTACCTTTATAATGATATGTAAGGGGAGGGAAATATCATAAAACAGAAATAATTACAAGAAAAGTTTTCATTGTATTTATTTTTTAAAAAAGATAATTTTATAAGGTAGGACAATATAGCTGTTATTTATAAATAGGAAAGTGATCATTGTAGTAATGTATTTGTTTATCAGATAACGGATTTTAACCAACGTAGAAATGATCGTTTATCCAGTGAAGGAGATGAACTTCCAGTTACGGAACAAGATCTACGCAAGTTAAAAAATCCAGATACAGAGCAGGAATTAGAAGTAAGATATTGTAACTAGTATCTGTCTCTTATTTATCATTTTCCTTTCTAGATTTTGGGAGGGGGGCTGGGGAAGTCGGTCATTAACTTTTCCCTATGATGACCTCTTGTTATGAACTTGTAGATTTTCCTGCTAAAACTCGTCATTCTTAGCAGTTGGGTTTATATGTCTTAACACCTCTTTATTCGAAGACTAATTGTTAATGAGCTGTTCAGCCTCTCTGGAGATGAGTCTAAAAAAAATAACTTCTTTACAGAAGTATATATTCAGTATCACAGGTTTTTTCAGTGTTGGTTTGTTAGTAGTGGGGTTTTTTTCCTCCTTCAAATATTTTTTTTCCTCAGGTGCTTGTGAAACTGGAAGGTGGAATAGGATTGTCTTTGGTCAACAAAGTTCCTGAAGAGCTAGTATTTGCAAGCCTCACAAGAATTAATATCCACTACACACAACTGTCGACAAGTCAGGTGCTAGAGCTCAGTGTGCAAGACATACAGGTATTTGCCATTTTGAAAAAAATTTGTTCATGGGTCTCTTGCGGTTTTTGTTGTCATAATAGGTTTGAAAAATGTTTAGAGCTGTTACTGAGATTTCAATTCCTAAATATCATAGAAGTTTCGATTAGCATCGATGTTTCCTTTTCATTGTTCTCTGCTTAGTAATAGTTGATACAATGTTATATTATATTTATGCCGTTGATTTCTATTAGGCAAGCTAGAATCTTTTTTATTTTGTAAACAGGTCAGATTAAGATTTTTCTCCCTTCCTAATTCTTGGTTCTTTGTCATTACATAATGAAAAAGCAGCCATTGAAAGCAGGAGTCCTAACGCTGGTAGTACCGCAGTATATGTTTTTGACTTTGCAGAGTTTTGCCTTAACCTTTGTTTTCAGTTCAGTCTTTGAAATTCAGAAGTTAACAGTTTTTACAGTCTTCAGTTTTTTATTTTACTAATAAGTTCCTCTAAATTATTAGAATTCTGATCCCAATATGTAAGGTTTCCTTGGAAGGGGAATTGTGGGTACTGATGTAGATTACACGAGATAAATGGATACTTAGAGGCATCAGTGAAACTTAAATGCAGTAGATTAACTCTGCTGTTGTTTAGTATTTTTTGCTATGTTTTTTGAAAAAAGAAAGAAAACAACAGAGAACATAGCAATTTTGTTCTAGGTTTTTTGTTGGTAGCTATAACCGCTTTTTTAAATGGAGGACACTTGTATTTTTTCGGTATGATCTCAGTGGTGATCAATAACCAAGTATATTCAGTATCTCCCTGGCTCAAGGACCATGTATTTCTGAAAGCTTTTAACTCCTCAGTTAAAGAGGATCAATTTTGCTGTTCATTGTCACATATTGAGATTTTGTTGTCTGTCTTGTCCACTCTGTAGGTGGACAACCAGCTTATTGGCACCACACAGCCTTTTATGCTCTTTCTGACGCCTAAGATGAGTGAAAACGAACCTGTGGAGACTGGTCCTGCTGTGCAAATAAATGCAATGAAATTTCCCAGTAAAAACGCACTGACTGATATATACAAGGTAAACCGCAGTCTTTTGATTGTGCCATGCATGTATTAATCTGTTCAAATGACCTTTCCTGTTCCTAATTTTTACTAGTAATCTGAATTCAGTAACGAGTGAAATACTCCTTGTTGAATTAATACTGAGGCTTAAAGGATGCTATATCCACCTTCTCATGTTCATAGTGTTTAAAGCTACAGTACAGTGATGAACAGGATAATAAATATGTTTAAAAATATAACAAATTAGGCCAGACCCCTGTTTGTTTGTGTCTGTGGCCTTGCTTCTCAATCCAGTTATTCTCCCCTCAGAATTGATGGGTACCATTGTAGCATGGTGAACCAGCATATCTATGCTATGCTTTTCATGAGTTGCGTACAAGGTTATTACTTCTCTCTGATAAGTTGTTATCTTGCAGGACATACCCTGTTCTGTGTACTGCAGCTGTTTGGAAATGTTGTTTGGAAATTTATCCACCAACTGTGGTATGCATTGTGAGGGCAAAACTGAGTTGGTTATCAAGACCTATTTTCTCACTTGGAATCTTCACCCATGTATTCTGATGCTGTTTTTCAAAACAGCTGATTTCAGTGTTGGAAAACAGCTAAGCATCAGATTCTGAAGTGTTAGTATTAGGTAATGAAGCACAACACCTTCCAAAAAAATTGAAACAGTCATCACTAGTTGTAGGTAACTTTAAGTGAAGAAAACTACCAAAGACATTTTGAAGGTGGGAATCTTACTACAAATCCATTCCAGTGAAAATATTCTGTTGAAATAGAACACATTGTCCTATTTAATGGCTTACATGGATTATATTTTAGGTGTTAAGACTGTAAACTGAGACTTGCTTATCTTTGTAGCATCTGATGATCACTGCTCGCAAGTTCACAGTTCAAATTGAGGAGAAACTACTTCTGAAGCTATTGAGTTTCTTTGGCTATGATCAGTCTGAATCAGGTATAGTATAAAATTACAAAGATCAGTTTTACAGTGTACAGAGGTATTATGATCGTTGCATATGAAGTAAGTTCAAATGCCTAGCAAACTTAGCTGCTTGGAAGCTTCTACTGTTGAACAGAAAGCTGGAAAGCTGATGTCTCAATGGCCCTTATAAAGCTGTTCGTGTATATTGTGCTTGTTACAGTATTCAGGTAATGACCCATGTAACATGCTGTTGTCCAGTACACGGTGGCTGAGCTGAGCCTCTGTGGGAAGGAGTTTAGTAATCATCTTAAGTTCCTGTATCTGGATTGATCTAAATTGGGATAAAAGAAATTGTGTTTTTAGTTTAGCAAACCACTTTGTTTAGTACTGTTTGTTTATTTAAAGCCAAGGCAGAAATGGGTTGTCTGTTCATTTGTTCCTTGGGCAGTTCCTCTTGCTTAACTGAAGGAAAACTTTGGCTGTCTGACCTTTTAGTTGTGACATCCATACCCCTGTAGTTGTGACATCCATACCCCTGGTTTTAATCATAATGTAAGTTTTCTTCATTCAGTGAGGCAAGACAGAGCTACTGAATCTTCTAATCTCATAGATGCTGTTCTAATCCTTCTATTGTAGGGTTTATCTGTACTTCGGAAACTTTCTGAAATGTCTGTTTTGGAGTGGCAATTGAAAAAGTCACTTTTATTATGCAGTAGAGTGTGTAGGGTTATATAATAAAATAACTTGCAGGAAAAAAACTATTTTTGGCATGATTCCAAATGAGGGCAAACCTACAAATAATGCTCAAGAGTTCTGTGTCTTGCTAATCCGCAGTATCTTGTGAATTGTCTCTGAAAAAACATGAGTACTACGTTTCCCAGTTTCACAGAGGACTTAGACTTAGATTTGTAGTGATGAGGAAGAAATAACGATTTTGAGTTCTGCTCTTACGCTGTTCACTAATCTGTCCTTTGTTTTGGTTTACCCTGATGCTTTTGCTGGTTTTTTGTTTCCTTACTTAACTGCATGCTATTTGTAGTTTATCCACTGATGCTGATGATGTCATCCAAGATTCAGACAAAAATTATTGTCATTTACATTCAACATGTTTAATTGTTCAACCTGAGTTCATGAGACTGTCATCTTTCCTCTTTCCCCTGCCTTCTCACATCACCAAGATGCTCTTACAAACAACATATGAACCTGTTAGCGTCAACCAAATTTGGCTCACTCTGTATGTAAATTGATGTACCGAATGTCTTCCATGTAGGCATTTTGTCCATTCTGTAGTGATAATTGGAAAGATTGTCAGCTTTGCTTGCTTTGTATATTATACTGATAGTTGAGCATGTAAGGAATTATAAAGAAAGTAGAGAGAGACCATGACTACACAGTAGGAAACGTTGCATAGTTGTTTGTATCTCCTTGTTTCTGTATGCTGACAAAGATAAATTAGAAGGGAGATTAAAAGCTCAAATAACTTAAACTATGTACTTGGATGAGCTTTTTTTTATCTAGCTATAAATACATTCAGGTTTTAGAGATGCAAGCAGATCTGAAAAAAATTCTCGAGCCTCAAAGGTCAACTTCATGTCACAAGGCATGAGTAATTTTGCTGGCTACGTTAGCATTGCACATACTTTTTATTTGTACTGAGAAACTATTAACTCTTTACAGAGTATGCATTCATAAACCCATATTTACTTATATATACTCTATTCTGATTCCTATGTTTTGTCTGGATGCAGAGGTTGAAAAGTATGATGAAAATCTCCATGAAAAGGTTGTTGAACAAGGTGGAGGACAAAAGCGATACTACTTTGAAAATCTGAAAATTAGTGTGCCTCAAATAAAGTTGAGTGTCTTCACTTCCAACAAGCTACCTTTGGATCTCAAGGTATGCCAATGCATTCACAGAGTATGCTTCCAAATAAAGAGGTTCTGTTGGAGGAGGAAAAGGGAACAGAAGCTTTAACTTACTACTGTTAATTTCTATTTACTCTTCCATTATGTAAGTTACAAATAATAGAAGTTCCAATAACTTCTGTGATTTAATTTGCATAATTTCCAGTCTCTTCTGTAATATTCTTTCATTTTTGTAATTTTAGTTGAAGCACAGCCAACTTCACCTAGTAACTCACTACTTTACAAAGGTTCTTGGTTACGTTAATGGTAGTGTCAAGAGTTTAAATGAAATGACCATCCTATGGGAGGGCTGAGGCGAGGGTTAAGAAAAGAAGTTACTCGACTTAAGGAGCAGAAATACAGGACAACTCTGAGTGTTTTCATCCAAAAAACGTTATCTTATTGGAGTCGGAGGGTTTGCATGAGCACTGTGCATTTTGGTTCAATACTACAGTGAATTCAGATTGAGTATGGACTTAGGTGGAAAATCTGGTCCATTTCATATGGTAGTAAATGTTTTGGCACAGTTGTTCAAGTGAACCAGGGATTCTAAATTATAGCAAGAAGATAATCTCGTCTAGTGTTCCCAGCTTATGTGTTGGGACCTTCCTAGGTATAATAAGGTGGTAATAGTCAGCAATATTTCAGTTCCCTCTGAGCTAATACAACTGATTTCCTCCAAGGCGGGCAAGTTGAAACAAAACCAACCAACCAAACGATTAAAAAATCCTCCCCACTGTGGAGGAACTGAGCTGCTGCCTGTTTGACTTGTGGGCTCAAAAAACAAAATTGAGACACTGACCAGGCTTTTTTGTGCCCTTGATTTTATGGACGTTAAGATGTGCAAGCTTTTAAAGAAGCTTAGTGGAATAAGTGTGTACCATAGAGTCCTACCAGAATATTATCAGTCATGCATTCTTGTATTGCTTTTACCAAATCCTTGTGCAAAGGAGGACAACTCAATAGCTAGCTGTAATATTCCTTACCGTTCAACATCATCAGCAGTGTCTTGAACGTGCTTGCACTTTAGCTTCAACATGAAAATGCTTATCATCTGATTATCTCAAATTTAGAGAGAGAAAACGGTGTTAGTGGTGAGTGCCTTTAAGAAACTAGTAATGTGCACTGTTCTGTTTGGATTTCCTACCACCTTTGGTATATGATTGCATATGGATATATCTTGGCAGCTGCCGGCATTGTTCCCAAGAGAAAAGTTGGTGTATACATTCCCCCCCCAACGGTAACAGTTGCTGACTGTATTCTGTATGTGAACTTTCACAGAAAGAGTTCCATTCAGTTTTGTAGCACAGGAGAGTTCAGGGTAGGAGGGAGAGAGAAATCACAGTAGAGCCTTTGTAGAAGTTGTTCTAACTACCTTTAATGTTTCTGGCTTGGACATTGCTGTCTGGTAATTTGGTGTAGACAGATTATTTTTATTAGGTACCAGTATTAACAAAGTTGCCTTATATAATATCTGATAGTTAAACAGGAAATTACTTCCTACCCAAGTGAATAATGAGGACTACTCTAGTTAGTCATCCATTTACTGAAAAAATAAATAGGTCCTTTCTTACTTGCAAACTTAAATCAGACCTGTAATTTACCTTAATTGCCTGCAGATGGCAGAAAAACTCATATTACTTACTACCAAGTATGCTTAGTGATTAATGTAGAATGATATAACAGGAGTATCAGGCTTCTTGCTTTCTTCACATTTTCTGATGTTGGTGACTGTGCAGATGCCCTTATCAAGACCTGAAATAGAAGGGATCTCTTTCATAAAAGATCAGTTTTCTTGTTAAATTTTTTCAAAATTATTTTATTTATGTGTATGTATATATAGATGTATAGCTTGTCCACCTTAAATATGTTTTTTTAATGTATAGATTGTACAGGTTACAGATGGCCCATGGGCTAATTACTGTCTTAGTTTTCTTCCTTGAAAATAATTGAAAAAGCTGGTTTAAAGAATTTCAGTACACCACATAATGTTAAGAAATGAGCCTCAGGCTTGCAGGAGATTATGTATGTTGTTCCAGCTCATCCTGACATTTAATCCCTTCATAAAACTTCAGCAGGGTGGAAAATACCCAGTTTTGTCCTCACTACGTATGAAGGAAATTAATTTAGGGTTCGGTTTAATTGAACATTAGATCAGTTATAGCAAAGTGCTAAGCATGAAATCTTAAACGTGTTTTGTTTTGAAATATTCCTATCAACTGT
This sequence comes from Harpia harpyja, assembly GCF_026419915.1. NCBI lineage: Eukaryota > Metazoa > Chordata > Aves > Accipitriformes > Accipitridae > Harpia > Harpia harpyja. Next base: position 6,845,404 of record NC_068946.1, read on the forward strand.
AGGAAACATTGCATCGGGGGGTGTTTAATGACTATCTAGTTATTGAAGAAATGCAGTTCTAATAATTGATCATTGCTTACAAGTAAAAGGTTTATGGAGTGTTTGCCCTCTGTATCAAAGCGTCTACGTGGCAGTGGCAAACTACTCTAGCTGCTTCAGATAATTTTGGTTTGTTACCCATTTAAAGATTTATTCATTTGGGTGCTGTGTATGACAAGTAGAGATGAAAATTAAAGTAGTAATATATTTTATTTAATTAGGCATTGAAAAGCACGCTGGGATTTCCTCTAATCCGATTTGAAGATGCTGTGATTAATCTGGATCCTTTCACTAGGGTCCATCCATATGAAACTCAGGAGTTTATCATGAATGACATTCTGAAACACTTTCAAGAGGTAAGTGTCATACAGATTTTACTGTGGCAAAGGCTGAACTTCTCTTGATTGACAAGTTCTCTACTGAAGGTGCGGGAACTCTTTCTTGACTATTTACTTAAGCGTTAGTGCTGTATTGCTTCTTTGGTGTGTGGAGAAATAGCATCACGTGCTTCTAAGAATGCACTGAATTTTAAGACGAAAATATTGTTGATCTTACTGGTATTTCTGTGTTCATTTCTTCAGTAAAACTATCTGGTTTTGTATATGCTTTTGCTGTGGGTGGGACTTTTTTTTTTTTCCCTCTTTTAATCAACCTTGCTGGTGTTAATGTGATCCATAAGTGATATTTCATTATTCCTGTTGATTTTACAGGAGCTGCTTAGTCAGGCAGCAAGGATTCTAGGTTCTGTGGATTTCCTTGGCAACCCTATGGGTCTTTTGAATGATGTTTCAGAAGGTGTTACTGGACTTATAAAATACGGCAATGTTGGTGGTCTCATAAGAAATGTCACACATGGAGTATCAAACTCTGCTGCGAAGGTAATAATTATGATATTGAAGTCTGCTAAAACAATAAGCAAAAAATAGTTAGGAAACAAGTCAAATAGAATTATTGACCATCTCTAAATAGCTATATGTCCTGTTTGTTTTGTAAGAATTGTGTTTGTAGTGTAGATTTTTTTTTTTTTTAAATGCTTTATATATACACTGCAGGGATGCCAGAAACCCTGCAGGAGTCAATGAAAGCACTCAAGGCTTTATTATTGATATACATATTTTTTGCAAATTGAATGCAGTAGTTAACCAAAGTGAGAACTAAAATGTTGCTCAAGTGTGGCATCATCTCCTATGTGCAAATGAACAAAGTTATATTATGTTATGTATAGAATTTATATAGAGAGAACACTAGAGAAATTTGGAGTATTTAAAGGTTTATTTAGTATAACAGGAGCTGTTAACTTTTGTTTTTGAAAAGCTGATGTGAATGTCAATTATTATGCTAATGCTTGAGTTTGGGGGTTTTTTTCTATGCCACATAGCACCAAACTAAGGAATTCCTAGATTGCTACGCATTTATCTTTAGTTTAATTCCAAAGTCTCTACATGGTGAATGTTCTTTTGTTCTTCTGATAATGATTGAGAGAGTTCAATTATATCAGTGTTATCAGTGAAAATAACTATCTTCAGTGCCTGAGAGAGGTATGATCTGACACAGCAGCCAAAAATAGGCAGTGGTTTTGATCATGGTCGATACTGTGCTTGATACTGAACAAACATATGTTTGTTTGGATAAAAAAAATCATGAAATATTCTCATTACATACACAGTGTGTCAACATGTGCTGTGAATGAACTGTGTGATCGTGGGTAGAATTGGAATAATCCTTTCTCCACCTAAGAAGGAGACACCTAAGGACGTGTTGTTAAAATTTGTTTTTTGTGAAAATTCTTTACTTCCTATTATTTTTATTTTCCAAACTGGTAGGTTTGTCCGTGTGTATTATCATGGTTCATCCTTTCACAGCCTATTCCACTTATCTGTATACAAGGAAACCTACTTTTTTCCCCACATTAGTGGGAAAAGGTAATTCAGAAGATGAGAAAGGTGAAATACAGAGCTTGCATAATTACAGATGGCTCAGGACTAAAGTTCTCAAACCTAGTTAAACTGCCATAGAGATCCCCAGTCCATCACCAAGTGCATAGCTGTGAGCATATCTAACCCAGACAGTTGAACCATGAGGAAAGGTGACATACACCTTCTATATCATAATTATCTTGTGGCCAGCATTAGCCCATTTGGGACAATTTCAAGAAATTCAAACAAAATACCATGTGTTGATATTCCTGTCTTCATCAGCACTGCAAATACAAGCTTATCCAAGCAATCTGTAGAAGACTTACTGAGCTTCTGTAAGGCAGTACCCATCTGTGCAAATGAGTATTTTTGTCCATACTTTCTACTTGTGGTTCTAGTCTCTTGTGACCCATCCACTCCACCCAATAGAGTATGTTTCTTTAGAGTTTCCTTTCTATAAAGTGTTGTTTCCTCATTGCAGTCACATCTGCAGCAACAGTCTCATAAATCTTTCTTTAAAAGGCACGAGCCTTCCTACGTTTCCCACAAGGGCAAGGTCATTCTTTGAACTTTGGAGTCATTTGTAACCAAGGGTTTTGTGAAGGAAGATTTTCAAAGGCAGAAGGGCAGTTGGATGCTGAACTCCTTTCAAAATTCAACAGGAGCTGAGTGCCTGCTTCCCATTTATACCTTTGAAAATCACCCCATGTACTATTTATCTGTCTTCCCAGGTATTTTTTTTTTTCTTTCTCCTTGATATATCCGAAATGTCTGTGATGCAAGTCTCACACAGTTCCCTTTTAAAAATTTTTTATATGGATTATGTATTTGTCCTTTCAGAACAAGGAGAGAATTATATCTTTTAGGAAGGCTTAATAGTACGCTACGGAATTCCTTGATTAATCCTCTTTCCAAAGGATGCATCTGAATTCTGCTACAGAGAAGATCACAGTAAAAAAGGCTCAAAAAATCAGGATAAGTTCTTCCCTATATGTTGCACTGCTTTTAGGCATCTAAATCTGCTAGAAAACTAAGTCAGGAGTGTCCATGTAATAAAAAAAAATGACGTTTCAAGTACAATTTGTGACACATTACGTACATGGTACAATGTAGAACTTTGTCTTTTACTCCTTTCTACTGTCATGTATATGCCTTATGATTGTGTCTAGGATATGTGAAGTTTTGGTAAAGGAAAAAAATGGGGGGGGGGGGGGGGGGAGAATTCCAATTACTCAAGAAAAACCTGACTGAAACAATAGATCGTTTTCATCTTGCTAACGGTGCTCTCTGTAGGGAAGGTGTTTTAAAGTATATTTTCACTGCATAACTCTTCACCTGATTCAGCTGTGCCATAGAGGTCCTCATCTTTGCAGCTTATTCTGTGGAGCTGATAATCAATGCAGCTGAATACTAGATGAGCCTGTGTTCTGCATAGAAACTGATGGCTGGGAAAAATATCCATTTTGGTTGTTTTGAGTATGTGACTTTTAAAGCATCTTAAATAAAAATCTATCCTAGATTTTAAGATGGGTTAGCTTTTAAGGTGTGAGTAGATGGATAAGTGAACTTTAATACTATAATCATCACTTTAAAAGTAACACTGCTTGACTGAATTGAAAAGTAAGCTATTTGAGTTGTATCTGGTTTTGTCATTTTATTGCTTTTCTATTTTATAGTTCTGTTGATTATTCCTGTAATGGCTTTTCCATGCATTTCAGAACACGCAGTGGGTAATGCCTTCTTTCAAGTGGAGAGCTGCAGTGTATTTAAGTTGGCACAAAACCTTAGGTTAAATAAAGTTCACTACAGACAGTTTTGTAGTTTTTATCCCTTGGAGACTCCGAGTTCTGTATTTTAAAAAGTTCTTTGATCCTAAATATAGACACCTGAGGGAATTTCATTCCCTCTAAATGGAGGCTTCTATAGTTGCCATATGCGTAGAAATGTCTTGGATTCTTGGCATCCACACTTTTTTTTTTTATTTCCCGTTAGGCATGATAATACTAAATCCTAAATTCCTGTTTCAGACATGTTTCAATTAGAAATTAATATTGAACACTGAAATTAGCATCCGAAACAAATGTTCTGTAGCTTGTGTTCTCCAAATGGAAAATTAAGTGTGGTTGTATCTATTACTGGCAAATAGGTGTTGTGCTGACATAACAAAATTCCTGGTAGTAAAGGACTGAAAAGATAAATCAGCTTGTCAGTACTGTATTTCATTTGTCTGATTCTTTCAACCCTTATAAGGAATTCTGTTACCTTTTCTCACTTATGAGCATGTAGTTGTTATGACTCTGCAGCTAGGCATAGTTTCTGGAGCTACATATATTGGATGGAAATAATGGTTGTGTCCCTCCCCCAAAAAATAATTTCATGAACTTCTTGAAAGAGATTAATTTTAATATTGAACTTTGAAGTTTCCAGTGAGAAATTGAATTAGGAAAGTAAACAATCAGCCACAGTTGCATTTCCTTGTTAGGTTTTTGTGGAAGCTTGCAGAGTTCTGAGAGGCAGGCTTCCTTAGGCTTGGGAGCAGGTACCTGAGGTGCCAAAACTTACATATAGAGGAGTTGCAACAGATTGTATTGTGGGTGTTTGTTTTCTTTTATGGCTGAGGAAGAGGCACAAAGGAACTTCTGCCCTGGACTTTCATTCCATGTATTTTATTTTAATTCAGTTCAGAGTGATGGCAGAGGTGTTTAAGTGCTTAACAGAGACAGGAAGAGAGGTAGGGTGTTGGAACCAGGTAAGAAAATTGTAAGACTATTTAATAAGGATACGAATATTGCTCCAGGTGACTGACATGGAGGCATTTGTAGAAAAGGAGCATGAAAGCAACACAAAGGGAAATAGGAGTTTTAACCCTCGTTGCAAGATAAATCAAAGCAGAATCTCAAGTGGTTGGCAGTGACAGGAAAATAAAGATGACTGAATGGAAAATGAAGAGGATGTAATAGAGGGATTATTTAAAAACAAATCATGAACAAGTGTTTGACTTGTATGAATGTTAACCCTAACAAAACTGGCAATAAATAAGATGAGAAGTGGACATAGCAGAGCACAGAAGGTAGGTACAACTTAAGCAGATTCTACCCAGGAACAGACGGAAATGTTTCTAAAGCAATCACAGCTGGTGGTTCCCTTTTGTTTAAAGTTTCTTAGTTTATGTGACCAACCACTCTTACTTGATACCATTTAGAAGCAAGAACAACTGGCATTCTTGCATCTTTGGAGACACTGTGTTCAGTAGTTCTAGGAATATTAGATCAAAATGCAACTCAAGTAGCTGAAAAAAAAATTGTATCTTGGTGACAGGGAGCTTCTGGCAAAAGCCTTTGTATATGAAGCCTGAGAAAGAAGTACACAGTGGCATTGTCCTCAGGAGAGCGTTAAACAAAATAGTCAACTGATAATGTAGAAAGATCATGGTGGCATTCAGGTTCTGATTTTCCTAACATTCTATATTTTCACAATTTTCTTTTGACTCCCTACTCTTCTGTTTAACTGTTAACAGCAGAATGTGTATGATTACTGGCAGAAAAAATGAGGGAGGCTGGAATACATGTCATCTTTCTGGGCAGCTTTACAGATTTGAATTTGGGTTTTACTTCGGGAAAGGTGATGGTCATCCTTTACAAGGGTAGTCTAGGTATTGAAGTTGTGGGATTTAGCAGCAATTGCCATAAATAGTTTTTTCTATTCCTAGAAGTGATTTATACAGTTCAGGTCAAATGCAGCAACTTTCCCTCTGTTTTCTTTAGTGTAATCTTAAGATTTTTCTCCTTGTCTTTTCCCCAGTATTGTGTAGGGGTACTGCAGCTTGATCAGGTAGTGCATCCAGGTGGCACTGCAGATTATCTTCAGTTTAACTTGAATTTCATTCAAAGATTAGCAGTTTATGTGCAGGTTCAAGTGCTGAGCAGTGAGAATCTGTGTGAAGATGTGCAGATTATGAGATGGAAAGTAATTGAAATTTCCAGGCAGAAATTTTCAGTGCTGGGAGGAGCATTATAGATGAGGCCATTTCCCCATTTCCTGGCAGTTTTAAAAGACAGAAAGTTTTATGGCCAATTAGTGACAATCAGAAGCCATGAAAAGTGTCACTTTCTATGTGCAAAACATCTGGTATCTATAGTCAGTATCTTTGAAAGAGGTTTGGGGATAAAGGATTGTCTTTGAGAAGTTTGAAGTATTATTTTGTTCTTCCTGTTTTTTATTTGTACCATGGGATAAATTGTGTGTGGCCAGCATCCTGGTTGAAAGTTTTCTTCACAATTCAGGTTAAATTCAGCCTTTTTTTTACAAAGCTTCTTATACAGAGTGTTTGTGAACATGCTTTGACTACAATGTGGAGATGTGGGCATGGGTAGGATCAAACAAAAATGGTGATGTATTCTGTGGGAAGAACTGTTTTCATCTGGACTTAATGTGCACATTCAGAATCAAACTGACACATTGGTGGTAGCTTTGAATGAGGCTTTTCCAGGAGAAATTTTTCAGTCGACAATGAGAATCCTGCAACAGTGCAACAACTGCAAACAGGGAGATGCTTAGCTGTATATAGAAATCTACCAAGTGACCATCTTGACAATTAAAAAAAAAAGGGGGGTGGTTAGAAAGCTTTATGTTTTACACCTGCTCTAGAGCTTTATTTTGAAGGGTTTTACCAGCTGATTTTCTTACAAAATAAATACAGTGTTCCTGTTTTGCTGACTCATTGGAGAATTAAGTGAAAAAAGGAGAATTTAAAATGTGGTATGCAAAATGTTGCCAAATCATAAACCGTGAAATTAGAAATAAACATTTGTCATAGACACGAAATGAAATTTGATCTTAACCTACAGTTTTTGAAGGGTTAGCACGTCATGAAAATAGGCACATATATCCCATATATCACCATTAGCATCTGAAGGAGAAAAAATGGGGTGTAGGTTTGAAATGAATGACTTCAGTCTTGACAAAAGGCTAACTACACCTCCCTAATGTATATATAAAGTTATATGGTTGTGTAGAATATGTTAAATAGTACAGATTTAAACTTGGAATTCCTTGGCTTTGTATCCCTGAGGAGGGAAAACAGTATTTTTATGTCCACAGGAGATGGGCAGGATACCTTCCAAAGCTGTAACAGTAGATGATTGGCATCACTTCAACAGATCCGAATGCGTCATCCCTCAAATTGTTGTTTGCTGTTTACATTGTACACATGATGGCAGGCGGAATTAACGTGTTTGCATTGGGTTTTCTTCAAAAATCTAATGGAACACAGAAAACCTGGGGGTTTTTAAATAGGAGGTTCTTTCAGATCCCCAGTTTGGTCACAGGTGACCATGGCAGAAAGTGAAACTGGCTGGAAAGACACTGACTGCTGGGGTGTATTGCTGGAAGGAAATGTCCTGTGAAAATACAAATCAACAGAGTTGGTAAAGATAATGTTAAAAAGCAAGCTTAATCAGCCCCCTCTGAATATGTTGTTGTTACGTTTTAACTCAAGGAACTGGGCTCTTCAGCCTTTTTCTCAGGTTTTTAGTACATGGAGGGGGTTTTAAGGAGGGGGGTGGAGGAGGGCAAATAATTCCGTTCCCAAAAAATAAACAAACAGGAAGACCCTAAAGCTTCGTAAGAGTTAAAGTGTGGGGGGAGGGGAATTATCTGTTAAGAGTATTAGTTGTTTAATAAAGCACAGTTGTCCTCCAGATGAACCCGCCAGTGACTCTGCAATTTGGGGTCATTCCAAGTTCATGCTGTGGACTTTTGACTGCCTTCTGTGTCTGTGAAAACAGCCGGCAGTTCCTGCAGGGATCACTCATTCAACCCTGTAACACAAAACTATTGCCAACGGGCACCTGCTGGGGCAGCTTCCCAGGAGGTCCTGGAGGGAAGGTACCCACCTCCACGGGCGGCTGGGGAGAGAAACGCCGCGGGGGGGGGGGCCTCCCCTGGGATACCCACCTCATCGGGCATCCCTACCGGGGGGCTTCACGGATTAGCCGGCCAACATGCCGCTGTCAGGATGCATTAGGAAGCTTAGTTAACGATGAGATGTGAGCTAATTAAAGCTCCTTTACTTTGGCTATATGACATAAAATAGGGGTGCAGAACACTGCACAGCATCTCAAGAAACATACGGTTGGTTGTTCAGTGGGAAAAGCCGTTGCCTCCTCTTGGTTGTCAGTAATTTAGAGAGGGTCAAAGTTTATGTCTCTCTCAAACTGAGAAGCTGATTATAGCGTTTTGCTGATTTAGTGTTTTCTAAATTAAGAGTGTGTCAGTTCTATTCATAGTTCCACTACACGTTTCTCTCTGCACAATTTGACTTGGTTATAAACGCATTTTGGGCTTAGCCTGAACCATCCTTTCTGTTTAGGATTGTATTTAACAGTTGACCTGGGTGTGTATTAATGTGTAAAGGAAAGCGTAGAAGTCTGTAGCATATAAATTTAACTGAATTGACAAACTTTCCTGCTTAAATATCTGAGTAATTCTTAAGAGACTGACAGAAGCCGTGGTAAAAGTGTTTTGTGGAACAACTTCACATAGCTCGTCCTTTTAAATCTGACAAATAAACACCTGCTATTTTTTAAAAATACTTAAAGCATTTCCTTTTTTAGTCCCAGCATAATGCAGAGTTGACCACAGTGATGTGAAGGGAGGAACCTGTGTTGTCCGTCTGCTTTCTGATGTCCAGTTTGTAAAATTAAATATGTAGTGCTTCCATTCCATAACTATGCATGTATTGATTAGTAAAGAAACTGCTCTAAAAGTTATTTTTATGCTAAGTAGAGAAATGTATTAAATATCAAACTTGAGACATTGCAATAAAAGCAAGGAAACTTAGGCTGAAGGATTTACCAGACAACTTTCTCTCTCCCACTGCACCTAGTCATTATGTATATCCAAGAATACTGCTTGTCTTTTTTCTCTTTACACTTTCAAAATAATAAGAGTAAGACCTGAGGATGGCTAAGTGCTCTAAAAATTTTTTTGACCACAAATCCTAGCAGCATGTATATATGTCTGGTTAGCCTAAAACATGTACACTGTGAAGATTTTTGCCTCCATATAGCAAAATAAATGCTTCATTTTGAACTGTTGTATTTTACTATCAGAAGTCAGCATAAAAATTGGCTTCCTCTAAAATACCTCTAACAGGTTGGAAAGATGTAGGAAATAAAGGTGATTTTTAGTGATACTGCTAGAAGGCAAGTAACCACAGGGGATTAAACTGAGAGATATGTATTAAACATTTAGACATAGTCCATTGTATTTAATCACTTGGCTGAACAGTACTTCCGAAACTTCTGTTCAGCAGGGAAGGGAGTGGATGTGGGGTTTTTTTAAAAAAAAAAAAAACAACCAAAAGCACAACTCAAAAGAAAGTAGCCTTTAGTTTCTAATGCTATCAGTCTACTTGAGTTTATTATATAATTTATATATGTCTTATGTTACCTGTTTTAATATATATAAAATAAGCATTGACTTTTATTTTAAATGCATTTAGATAGTATCTGAAGAAACATCATTGTTTCATGGTAAAAAGCTTATTGGTGTTTTTTTAAAAAACTTGTAAAAATAATGTTCTGAGTAAAACATTTTGTATTATATAAGAATATACATTTCAGGGCAGGAGGGTGTCAGTGTTTTCCAGTGAATATGTATTGTGTATATATTTATTAGGGTTTTATTGTTAGGTTCATGGTATGCACTGATTTGAGATGTTTATTCCTTTCAAGCTGTCTGTGCTGTGATGCCTATTGCTTCTGTTGGTAGTACATGAGAAAAAAGGTAAATGTCAAGGTAGCAGAGGGGAGGAAAATGGTGTTCCAAAACCAGTGTTCCTGCTTAGGGCTGTAAGGAAGAATGTATTGAACAGAACTCACATTCAGAAACCTGATAATCACGGTTCTTTCTTTACCTATACACCCTTTGTTTCCTGCGATAGCCAGCTCTTCTCTTTCACGTGGACAGTTACTGTATTTATGGGAGTTACTGTTGAAACTGTGGAATGACTTTTAATCATGATGACTAGGGATTTTCATGTTTTGGAAAATGTAAGAGTGTGTGTGAGAACTGAAGATGACATAATTCTCAGTTTACATTAGACTTTCTAACTTAAATAAATTTTAAATATTCTTTCCTACCTTGCTGAAATAACATACTTAAATCTGTGCTTTGGTCTCTGAGAACCAGGTTTTATTACTGGAGATAAAAGTATGAACATCATCAATGTGTGGTGTTCAAGGTTTTTTTGAAAGGTGGTGGTTTGGGGCGAGAGCTGAATGGAGTTCAACAAAGAATTCCTTTTTAAATGAGTTCTGCAAAGCAAAGATGAGAACTGAATAAACCCTGTGATTTCTAATTTAAATGCAGTTCATTGTGAGGTTTGGACAGAAGTTATAACTGACCTGTATATAATTTCATCGCTTTCTCCCTTAAAATTCCACCTTGGCATGTTCTACTTTGCTCAGTCAATAATATTTGTAAATGTACCGTTCTCTGATGCTAGAATTACAATGGAATGTTTGGACTAAAGTCATAATTGTGTATTTATCCTTTTGGGATGTCCTTAGAGAACCAGGCAGTGCCAAGAGCTTAAAAGGACTTTAAAAGATTACTTAAACCTTATTTCCATGCTGTGTGCTTCATGCATCTGGCTTAGAGGGAACATGCAGTACAAAGTCTAGAATTAGTTTTCATTTGCTTTGAATTCTTCTTGTGCCCCATAAGCCTTATTGTTTGGCACCAGCTTTGATTCACAAACACTGTATATGGGTGGTTTTGTTTCTCTTCTATTGCTTGAAACAGCAAAGGATACATAGTCAGTGGTAAAAGTTTTTGTGGCAAAACTCCCTTAATTATCGGGCCTTTAAAAAGAAAAACACACCCAAAAACCCTCCCAAACATGAGTAGATTAGTTTCTTGTACAGATACTATTTCAACTGCTTTTGCAGATCTTGGTAGATAAGATTTTATTGATTGGTGACACTACGTAAAGGTAAAACAAGAAAAGGTGAGTCATCTGTTTACTTGAGTCTACAGAGGAGGCGGCTAAGGCCAGTGTGCCCCAGGCTTATGGAAGCGTAATAACATTTTCAATAATCGTGAAGTGCTGAGAGTGGTTTACATGTTGTCCCAAAGATAGCGTTCACAGTAGCATAACGTCCTGCAATTTGGCGGGAAATGTGAAAGTCGTCGTATTTCACCCTCGTGGGGAGGATCAGTTTATGTTAGACCACATAGGCTTAAGTTAATGAAGTAGCAGGTCATATTTTCTGCTTGCAGTATGTTACCAGTTGGTAGCTTCACATCATATATGAACCAGTGTGGGATGAAAACCAGGGATCAAGGGTCTTTAGAACGTAGACCTGGAAGAAAAGGTCAGTGTCCCTCCGTAGAGCGGCAATGCCAGAAGTACCATCTGCTTTGGGGACAAAAGGGAGAGGAGAAGAGGGTATCTGTGACTGAAGATGGACGAATGTTCAGATGACTGGAGCTTTTTGGAGAGGTTCTCCTTTTTTTGGTCCAGGCAGAATGGAAAAGGAAAAGCATTAAACAATGCATATTAATGATAAGTTGAAATATTTTTGGTACCTGAAATGACAGGACTTTTACTTAGTAGTCTGGAAAACCCATACTTTGCTTTGTTTGGAGATGCCAGGTTGACAAGTAAAATACCCGCCTTCTTACACGTACCTAATGTGTAGACTGGCTTCATACAGTAACACTTTGGTGCCTTTTGCGTAGTAAGCAGGTAACTTAGCTGATACTGATGTATCGTGTTGCAATTCTGTTTCAAGGAAAAGAATATCTGAAATGGGGGAAAATGCAGAGATGGAAGACAGAGTTACTAATTTCTTTTTTTAATCGGCAAGTAGACAAAGAACTCATTATGAAAATTAGGATGGAGAAGGAGGGGGACTAGTTTTTAGAAGTCCCTTGATTAGTTTCATGTTTCTTCCACAGACTGTTTTATTTAGTTATGTTGGCATTTACATGGTCTTACATAGGCTTTGAAGTTACCAGGTCACACCTTATTAACAAAAGCTAAGGAAGACAAGGGTGGATCGGGCTTTTGTTGTCACCTTTGTTTATCTGGAGACTATTTTCTGCATGACTGGGTTAACAGCTCAGTAAGCCACCATCACTGCTCTTCCACAAGTCTGAATATCTTAATCTCAGTATCCAATATTGCACTTCTCGAAGGAGGCATCTAAAAGCAAGGTATTTGGGGGGAAAAAGGCAAGTCTGCTGTTGTGCTTTAACTTGTTCAAATCTCCCTTCAAAGTTTAAGCTGGACTTAAACCGCTTAAATTTCCTATGCTTACTCAAGTTTCTGATCCTGAAGTAACTTGCCACTGCTAAGTAACTTTTTCGTAATACACTGATTGTAATCTACACAGACTGGGCGTAAGGTGTTGTGTGGGTGTTTGGTTGGTTGGGGTTTTTTTTAATGTTGGAAATCTTTATTTTTCCTATTTTTTATATATAGGTAGATACAGTCCTGTTTGCTGACATAGGCTTCAGAAACCATTTCAGGGGGACTATTTCTGAGATGCACAGAAAAGGATGGTTAAAAATTTGTGATACCCAGCAGTTATTTCACTCACATGGTATTATCTATATTGGGTAATACGAGAGATGACGTAGGTCTTGTTCAGATCATGAATCAGGATAATGCTGACACTACAGTCTGAATCTTCATTGCTAACACGAATCTAAACTTCACAGCAGAAAATGGCGAGTCGCTCACTTGCCTAGCAGACCTTAACGTGACTTGCTAATGCCTGTGAAATGTCTCAGTTGTTTTATCTTCACTGGTGTTTTACCTCTCATTGGCAAACTTGATCACGTTATGTTCTGTACCTCAGAGCAGGAAAAGTGCCGCAATAGTCCCCAGCGGGGAAAGTGTTCCGAAGGGACCTATTCACGTCTGATCGTTGAGGTAATCCATTGTTTAGGTACAAATGGTACAGATGGCTACAAAAGTTTGGCTTTAGTCTTTGTTAAATGAGGCCAGAAAACAAACAGTACCTGGGGAAGGGGGAGGAGGAGGTGTGTCAAAAAGTAATTCAACATGAAGTTCATGTTTTGTAATTAACGTGTGTTGAGTTTAGCTTTTGTCACCTGAGTCAGGGCAAAATGGAAACATTTCATGGTACATTTGGTACATTAGAATCCTTAAATTGTTCTATTTACAGCTGTAATTCAGTGTTATTTTCTAAACAACGCCAAGAAAAATGTCCCCGTTTAACTTTGGTTTTACAGTTAATGGAGACTATGACTTTCAAACTGTGTGCATGTAATGTTGTTCCTTACTAAGAGAATAATTTACTATTACATTAAAATTCTTCCTATACGCTAAACCAGAATTGTTATTGACTATTAGGTGTCAGATTCTGCTTCACAGAGGAAGGAAAATCTGAGGAAAGACTGGATTGTAATCATCAGGAAAGCTGGTATAGTGGAGCTGGCCGATTTAAGCAGGCAGGGAAGGGGGGAAGCCGAAGCTGTCAGGAGAGCTTACCAATTTTGATCAATATTAATAAGTTAGTTTATTCTTGCTGGCTGATTGTCTGATCATACACTAATGTAACTTACAAAATGTGTTCTTGAAAAATCATTTTCAGGCCTTGACAGATTCCTTAATGAGGTTTGAATTTTGAAGGCCTATTGAGCCTTTTAATTTTTATAGCGACTACTCTAATCCTCTTAAAGCAAAGTATTTGTCCAGGAAAAAACCCCAACCTTAAACACGGTTAATAGACAGCTTCAGGTTGGTTTGTATTTCTAGGCTAATTTTAAAAAAAATAGCATCTACATTAAGTTCACAAAGAGGTCAGAAGTAGTTCAGTCAGTGATCACTATGCTCTGTTTAGTGTCCATATGATCAAGTCACAAGAAGGGTCATGGGATTTAATTTTTGTTCATGTTGTTAAAGTCTACTTGCTTAGATAATTGGAGCCACTGGTCTAGTTTGTCTTTGAGCTGGAAAGACGTATCTAAAACTAGGACATCATGTCATTAGTGAAAAAGAAACGTAGCCTTGGAAAAAATGACAGAAAAAGGAGAGAAACTTAACCGTTGCATCAAGCACATAAACTAACTGTTGGTCTATTTCTTTTTTAATCTTTAGTGTATTAGAATCAGAATTTCATACCAGGTTTTAGTTGTCTTCTGGTGCATACCTTAATCCCAGAGGTTTTTTGAATATAACAAATACAGATGCAAAGGAGATGGTACATGCAACAAAGCTAAGCTGAGCAGTGGAGAGGGCAGTGTCCATATACAGTTCTTAAACAATGAAATACTTGTCATAGAGGAGCTGTGATCATGCAGGATGGCAAGGATTTCACCATTGCTGCAGCCATCGGGTATCTTTGACATTCCTGGGGCAGCTGGTACATTGCCCAGCCCTACTCTAAGACACAACAAAGCATTAGATTATCTTTCCTTTAGGGGGAGGAAGTTTGTTTATTGAAAGGAGAAGATTGTAAGAATGCTGATGCTAGTTGAGGGAGGTACAGATGACCAACTACACATAACCAAAAACCAGCTAGTTTTTGGAGGTTATTCCAGGAAAACGCCTGCTAGGAGGCCCTTTCAGGTTTTTTGTCTCCTTTTCTTGCTTCCCTCCACCAGGCTTCTGTTTTATATCTGATTATGTCAAACTAAAGGTCAACAGATCACAATAGATCATTTTTATTTGGTGCTTTTTCATTGACTCGTACTCAGTAATGGTCAGAGTTCTCAGAACAAATCCTGTTTGGACTTAGATGTCCTCTTTTATCTGTAAGTACCTCTCAAGTCTTCCCCCATACTGTTAAAGGTAAGTGTAAGGGGTAAAAAAGCTCCATACACATGTTTAGGGTTCCCCTTAGACTTTTGGTTTAGGGTGTATAGTACTTGTGGACAGTTACCAACATAGCTGGCTTTTAGCAGATCACCCCATGTGCTGAAATGAACGTGGCGTGGCTCCCCCACCAACTCTTTTCACAATAGAGCCATTTCTACATTGTGTTACTAAAAAGAATTTAATTAACTCTTGCAAACGTTTTAGTTTCATGACAGGCATATTTGCCTTGAAGGTTTTCACATATCTTTGCAGAAGAAAAGCTTTGTATCTAAATAACATTCTTGTGAGTTTTTGAAAGGTTACAGTTGGGTCACTAGCACTTCTTTTGGTACATCTTTCACAGACTTCATTTATTTTGGCTTGACCACTGCTGTTGGGCACCTACTTGGTTTTTGACTGTCACCTCAGGATTTAAGTTGCACTAATGGAAAGCACACGTTAATGCACTTCAGAGCTTTCTTCATGGCAAAAAAGCTGGAGTGACTGTGTACATGTAACAAAATGAGTTGTATAAATCTGTATTTCACAACTAGAATCGGAGTTTTCTTCAGTAAATCTACATAAGAGAAACACCTTTTGTTCTTTTAATAACACAGAAAGTTGCTCTCTTACAGTTTGCTGGGACCTTGTCAGATGGTTTGGGAAAGACAATGGATAACAGACACCAGACCGAACGAGAATACATTCGATACCATGCTGCAACTAGTGGAGAACATCTTGTAGCTGGAATCCATGGACTTGCACATGGTAACCCTTAGCTGTAATTTTAACTCATCTGTCTCTTAAAAGTAATGACCACATTGAAAAGTACAGTTTGTATTACTCTTGGGTGATTATTTGAAGCCAGGGAAGTGGAGCTATCACAGGCTTTATATTTAAATTTGAATGCTTGCAGGTCGGGGTGGGGGAATCGTTTGGTTTTTAAATTGACGGAAACTACATTTAAGAATAAGGTCTTTTCACATGTAACTCTAAGTAAAAGCTTTTTTACAAATTAAAATGAAATTACAAAGAAAGTTCATGCAAAACTTCTGTTTTCTTTGTAGCGGCATAGAATACCCATGCAAACAGTCTTTTTGAGGGCCAGACATTAAAATAAAAATGAGTATGGCTGGATTGTAGCTTTCTTGTGTTTACTTTCAGTTCCAGAAACCTGAGTTTCCTCAGAATCAGTACATCAGTTTGAAGTAACATTTCACCAGTTGGGTTATTTTGTGGTTTTGCTTTGTTTTTTTTAAGTCTACTATGAACTAAAGGAATGAATTTGTGTAAAAGGCAGTGGACTAATCTTAATTTGGCCAGAATCTCACATCAATTTAGTTCGTGATTTATCTGTTGAAGAAAGTTAAATCAATATAAGCCAAGATTAAATCAAATATTTATATTTTGCATCATCTTGACTCAGTTTGTTTAAATGTCATTCTTTTAGTGCAACTGTTGCAGCCTGTGTAAAGATAATGTGGCTTTCACTAAAATAGCAATCTTTTCTGTGCTGAGCAAAAGTCTTTATGCTGGACTTTTGTCATAAAGAGACACTGTAGGTATTTAAATGGATCACGAGAGCTGTTTCTCTCACACCAGCGTGCTGTAAAGTCTGATACAAATTATGTTGGTAGAAATGCAGGAAATCTGAAATATGTGTGTCTGCTGAAAAGTCAATTATAAAAGCGCTTCATTGTGTTGTATTATCCAGTAATTAGCAGGACTGTTTTAGTCTTAATTCTGTTGAGTTTTTAAATGCTTCCCACTCAGGGTTGTTTTTTTGTTTTGTTTTGTTTTGTTTTCCAAAAAAGCAAATAACTGTTAAATCCTATCTGTTGAAATGTAGGAATAAACCATAAACTATAGTTACTCAAGAGAAGTGATTTAAATACTTTGTGCTTCTCGAGTTTGGAAGTTAAGATGCTGCCTGGTCTGTACTTCAATTACAGACCTTGAATAGAGTACCTGGCTGCCAAAAGCTGATGAGCCAAATGGTGGGAAGCATTCTTAAATGAGTACTCAAGCCAGTTCACTAAAAATTGTGATTTTTCTTATGGTGGAGATGTGAAATCTGTAAAGCATGTTCTCAGATAATAACGAACTACTCCAAGTCTGTAGAAGCTTCAGTAGGTTCTTGATTTCTCCAGAGCATTCAGATTCTCAGCAATGGAAACAGGCACAGAAATGTCTGTTCGCAGCATCACGGTTAAAATCACACAAAGCCAGTTTAAAATAATTGACTTTTTCCAGTGGAGAAATACACTTACCTGTTTTCTGTCTCAAACTGTAAAAGCTTTTCTGGTAATAGAATTTTGTCACATTGTAAGTAACCACTTCACCTCAGGAAAAGATGAGGACTGTTCGTGTAAATACAGCTGGGAAATCAAACACTATAGAAATATTTTTTTTAAAATACGTATTTAATAATGAATTAAATCTTTTTCTGTGGGATATTGTCTGTGCATATGTGTGTGTATGTATACTACATACACAAAGTATAAAGTTACTTGCTATCATAATCAGTTTTGAAACAGGTTTTGTATTATTAAATGCACAGTACATTTCTGTCAAGCTTGACAGTAAATCATTTAGGCAGACAGAATCGGCTGTGACAAGGTTCTACAATTTTGAGAGGCAATACTTCCGGCCTACTTTGCTGTTCTTGTCTTTGCTAGGTATCATTGGAGGATTGACAAGTGTAATAACTTCAACAGTTGAAGGTGTGAAAACTGAAGGAGGTGTCAGTGGTTTCATATCAGGCCTTGGGAAAGGGCTGGTTGGCACAGTAACCAAACCTGTGGCTGGAGCTCTGGATTTTGCATCGGAAACTGCACAGGCAGTGAGGGACACTGCAACTCTTAGTGGCCCCAGGTCAGTAAGCAGTTTATATTTCTGATCAATAATACTGTAAAAATGTGTATTAATGCCTGTTGCAATTTCTGATCTGATTATCTTTCCTTACCCAAAGGAACAATAATTTAATCAAATTTACTATGAGCTATTATTAGTGATATAGCCCATTTCATTCAATTTGCTTTTTCTTTAATAGATGGCATTTGTTGATACTATAACGAGTGAAATTTGCACAGAAAAGCTACAACATAAAACAGGAATTATTAAGCTACAGCATTAGATTAAAGCAAAATTTTTAAAAGGCTACATGTAACGAGATTAAACTTCTGCCATGGAATCCTTACACAGAGTTGAAATGGAAGAGTTCTTCTCCCTGCTCTACCTCCAGCTTCCATATGTCTGTGTAGAAAACCAACTCTTCAAAGGTTTGAAGAGTTCTGGCATCGACATAGTGTCATTATCTTCTAATTTTCATTTGGTACAATAGTTCTCACATAAAGTGTGGATATATGCCCTTAGGTCCACATGCTTACTTGTTTACCCATACATATGTGGATGCGAATTGTCAGCACATGAGGACAGATGCTTTGGCTTCCTTCCTGTGTTCAGTTACTAGAGTAATGTGGTCTCTACAAAATAATGATGATTATGTTTAAAGTAAATGAATGTTCATTAGCACTGACTATGACTGTGGAAGAGGGAAGGGCTAAGTTCTAAAAACGCTGCTCCGGGAGAAGATTCTTTCTACTTTTTCTGGCCAAGAGTTTGCTTTATACGCTAGTGCTATGCCAAGAAGTCCTTTTGTATGTACGTGAGATCCTGCATGCTGAAGAAGTGAAAGAAAATCCTAAGTAAATTTTACTGTCAGAAAGCTTAGAGAAAAATGTTTGCAAAACGTTGGGTTTTGTCTTCCCATTTGGCTTTTCCATTTCCTGTGTTTTATTGTGCCACGCTTGGAATCCTGAAGTGTCTACCATCCGTGTTTCAGTAAAGAATGAGCTTGATGAAGTGTGAGTGAGGTGCAGGAAACTTTGAAGAATGAACCTAGGTGTACTTTGTTGTGAGAATGGAAGTGTTTACATGTATCTATCTGATGTATCTGGTACTTAGCTTGATTTGTAAAACGCAGAGGTCAGGGATTACAATTTGGTAAGTACATGTGCATACACAGATTTACGTAAGAACTCTTAAGTGCATCCCTGAGAAAACACATCTACTGTTTTGCTTGTATGTGTCTTAATTTTGTGACTGTACAGATTGATTGATTTATTTAAAGGTGGGGAGAAACACAGCTGGCTATACTGTTAGTTGTCTTACTAGCTGAGTTGTGGTTTTATTCTAATTTGTTTCAAGATACACATATACTTAAAACTCATGTTTTGACATACTTCTATGAGATACAGCGTATAGACAGTAGCGATGATGTTATCAACAGTTGACAAACTAGAGAGCAACTGGGAAAGGGAGGGCCTCCAACCAATCTTATCTCTAGCTTCTGTTTGCCTATGTGACATACTTCCCTTTAACTTGTTAACTGTCAATTAAGAGATGAGGGTAAAACAGATGAACCAGATTTTTGCTTCCACGGGATTCTGAAATACTATTGTCATAGACAAGCACTCTGAAATGATTTTAGTGTCTACACACACTCTGCAAAAAGTTCTACAAGGTGGGGAAGAAAAACCTTTCTCAATTACTACACCTCTCCAGTCTACAAATCTGATCAAAACTTTTTTTTTAGATAAACAAATGTACTTGAGAATATGTAGACAATGTAGGAGGGGAAAACCCCCAAAAAACACCACCACCACCTATAAGCAACCTTGCACTCATGTTTTCTTTGGTAAGGGATTTTTTTTTTATGTGCTTATATAATGAAGCAACCAAATTGTTCTTTTGGGGGGGTATTAAAAAAAAACAAAAGAAAACAACAACAACAACAAAGGATTTGTACATTTTTTAGACTGCTGTGTACCAATATCCCCCTGCCGCATTTGTTAACTGTTCAAATATGTGTGGTTTGGAATCAAAGTAGAACAGTGTTCCAAATGCAAGTTGCTGGCTCCAGTTGAATATTCTGTTTAAGCATGCTGGGCCATGTAGACTCTCCCAAGCTAAATACACAAAAACAGCTAACCCTGATGAATGCAAGTTTATGGCAGGAACTGATCTCAAGTGTAGTTGTGAACAATTGAAGAATGTGAGTTAATAAGCATGGTAAGAGCCACCTCGACCTTATCTTGAGACTGACAGTGTATGTGCAAGCTTCCAGTAGTGGTGCAAAGTTGAGTCAACCAGTTAATTACAGTTGCATTTAAATAGCATGATACATAACCATAAATTATAGGCCCCTTGCAATTCTCTAATTACATGGTTGAATATTTTAAAAGCCCTGAATTTAAGCTGCGCCTGACTTTAACCATTGGATCAGTTTTAAGCGAGATGAAGAGTCGTAATTGAGGTTGTAGGTTTTCCTAAAAGGCATAGTCTAATTCCAGCAAAGTTACTGAACTAAATAGAACACTGAGGAAGACTCTGTACCGTGTGTTACTGTGATCATGCTACATGGACGGAAGTCTCTTGGCTTCAAAATCTACTGATTTGTATTGGGACTCCTGCAGCTAGGACAAACCACACGTTTGGAACATGGAGCCAAACTAACATGGCTGAGATGCAGACGATGGCTTTATAGCTTATGGTGGTAATTTAAAAGGTGATGTGTTTAAAGTACAAGAAAATATTTTTTTTAATCGGACTTTAAGCTGGACTTTTTCAAAGCTAATCTTATAACTTATTATGTAATCATATAATTCATTATGCTTGTTATTCATTAATAAAGCTGCCTTAATACTTTTAAATTTTAATGCAGAGGAGAGCATAAAATAGTTGTTGACAATGCAGCGTACATCTAATTTATAAACAGTTAATGCCTGTGACTTGATACCTTTTTTTTTTGAGTGGTTTTTATGTGTTCCAAGTACTCTAGTGTCACATACAAGAGTTCTGATTATTTCCATATTTGTCATATTCTGCCAAAAGTCTTAAAGACCAGTTCAAAACAGGAAAGCTGTTATGTCTCTGTGCTTGGAAAGCTCTCTCCTAGAAACGTGTTTTAAGTCCTAGTGCAGCACAAATAAAGAACATTTATATTTAGATGTGTGTCTAACTTAACAAGTAGTGCAGGAAACTGCCATTATGGCTTGCTCTCAGGCTTCTGCCAGGTCAGTGCAAGTTTAAGATTATTCTTGAACTGCTGCTGCAAGCGTTTGTGTTCTTTTCTGATAGTTGCAATGTGAAACTTAGAAGTAAGGAGGTAACTTCATGACCTACCCAATTCTAATTCTGTTGGGGAACTAGACTGTATTAGTTAAGAATAGTTTGAGATTGGCAAGCCATTAATGGTCACAGAAAATTCTTACGTAAATATTTCATTCTTTTCAATGTACTTAACTTGGAAAGAAGCAGCCTGTGCTAGTTGTTCTTTTGTTCACCACTTTCATGCCATCAGTCGGAAATGTGTAGTGAGGTTGCAAAGTTTGAGACAATGTCAACAGCAGGTGATTTTAATTTTAATTTTTTTTTTTTTTTTTTTTGCCTTTGTGCGTCCATCTCTGTTAGCTATGATTTCGATTGTAAGGTCAAAAGCAGTAGACTTGAGAGCATGAGTATCACACTGAGAAGAGGTAGTAGAATATATGTACCTAATTGTATGGAATGCTAACTCAGCTAATATACTGCAAAGAGCATATTCTCCAGGTTCTCAAGTTCTAAACATAAATATTGCCTGCACCTTAACACCTCTGTATGTGTCCCAGATTTTGTCCTGACCTTGGACTTGATCTAGATCTGACTTCAAGAATCCTTACAGTGATGTCAGTCACATATGGGCCACAACTCTGGTGAACGAGACGTTATTCTTCTCCTGGTACGCCCTTCCTAAGATCTCCCTAGAAGCCAGAGAGAAAATGTATTTATTGGCTACTATTCATTGTGTTGTGTAAATCTTGAAGTGTTGCATACAGGAGTTTAGCTGATTTATCGGTCTAATCTGTAAATGACTTGGGCAGTGTGACTTCCTTCATATCCTCTTTCCTCTTTTTTCCCAGTGGGTTAACAGGTCTTTATAATGAACTGTTTTCTCAGATGATCTGTTTTCTTTTGAGCACATTTGTCCATTTTACTCCTGTGGCACCCTGTTAAATGGCTGTAGACATTGGGTTTCTTCAGTGTTAGCCCTACCTCCCATCTTCAGTCACTGCTGAACTTGATTTTATGGGTTTACATTCTTCTGTCATTAGTTTATCCACATTCTTCTATTGCAGTTGTTGAGTTACTTTGAAATCCCCCCAGTCTGTAAGTTCCCATCAGTATTGTGTGAAGAAGGACCGTCATATCCCTGTTCTGTGACAAGCTGTGCTCTGCAAGTCATCCAAAATTGTGTTGGCTGGTTTTACTGCCATATCACATTGCAAATTGATAGCCAGTTTTCTGCTTGCTGTTTTCTCCCAAGAGGGTTTTTTTTAATGTTTTGTTTTATTTTACTGCTTCGCAAATATCTCCTCGTCATTTAATATTTGTGTTCTGGATTATTTTTCCCCAGATGAACCAGGTTGCAATTTTCTAGGTTGAATCCCATTTCATTTCCTGCCATATTTCTGACCTCTTCAGGTTCTTTAGTACTTCACTGTCCTCACTGGAGTTTTAAACGCCTCTTAGTTTGTCCTCTCCAAATATAATTTTACATGCTGCTTTTACTAGATCCTTGAAGTTAAGCAAGCCTGGTTTTGTGCCCACACATTTTGCAGCACCTCAGCAGACGCTTCTCCTTGCATTAATCATTTTCTGTTACCAGTCTCACCTGCTCAGTATTATTCTGTCAGGTGTTAATTTACCACTGGTAACTTTGTGTAGTTCTGCTGGAGATCCTGTTCTGTTCTTCAGATGTCTGCTCTTGCTTGTTGTGTAAGTGAATGTAGATTGGGGGGGTGGGGGGGAAATAGGTCTTTCAAACTGCAGCCCTGTACCTCTTCAGTATGGATAATTTCATCTTGAAACCTTAGGTTTTTTCCTGAAAATGCACCTCAGCTATTTTAGTTTCTTAACTAGAAAGAGACAATAATCCACCATCTAAGACCTCAAATGATTTCTAAATAAATGAA
Organism: Harpia harpyja; assembly: GCF_026419915.1. Lineage (NCBI taxonomy): Eukaryota > Metazoa > Chordata > Aves > Accipitriformes > Accipitridae > Harpia > Harpia harpyja. Next base: position 6,868,209 of record NC_068946.1, read on the forward strand.
GCTACCCTTAAGAATTAACAGAAAATGGTTATGTGTTCCTTTTGCCTATTCAAAGAGTGCTTCTTACTGCCATGAGACGCTTCTGGCTTGTAGTTGTGATTATGGTTTTCTTTTCTACAGATTTCTGCAAGAATGATTTTTTTTTCTTGCCCTTACCCAGAATTATTTTCCAAAGGAATGACTGAGATTACAAAAAAGTGCAGTCTTTCCTAGACTACACAGAAATGTCTCGCATGCTGTACATCAACAAACTAATAGGGCTTTTTGTCAGAAAAGTCTCAAGTAATGATTATATTTGACTGTGAGTGGAATCCTGTCAAGATTGCTTTGCATATTCGCTTCACCAGTCTACTTCCCTTTAAAGCTCTGTGGCAGGAATTCAAGCAGTTGAGGCATGTGGTTACTCTTCCGGAGTGCCTAAAATCGTGAGAATTGAGGATGGAGTGCGCTGCCATCCCACGCTTCACTGCACTTCTGAATCTCTACGTACTCATACAGTGACTAATCCTAAAGAAGTCAGTCTTTAATTAATAAAACTTACTATTTCAAGAAATAAAAATATAATTTTCAAAGTGATCTGACTGAAGAAATAAAGTATAGTAGAGTTAAGCCCAAGACCTTCTGTGTGTTAGAAAGAAATATGGGCAGGGACATTTTTTTTCTTTTCTTTTTTTTTTCATGCCCTCCTCCAGGACTGGCAGGCTGGGCATCTGACAGCTTTTTCCCTTTGCCTTCCCGCTGAAGGACAATTACTTGGGAGCACAGCCTCTATTCTCCACAATAAAGCAGAATTTGCTATGCGTAGTTGAAGGAAATAACTCTGATGCATGTAGTTTCTGTGATTTTCATAATACACAGGATATAGTAAAAGATGAACCTTTAAAACATTCAGTTTGCTTAATCATATTTTATTGCAGTCTGTAATTCTAGAACCGCAAGTATAATAATGTCACAATTTCCAGAATAATACATTGTTCACTGTAGGAAAGCACTGTTAGCTGCTTAGCACCCAAGAGGAGAAGTCCGGATGACTTGGAGAATCCAAACTCTGCACTAACATAACCCTCTCCGTTTCCTTTTCAGAGGGTTGAATGGACATAAATAGGTACCTGCTGTAAAACTGAACTATAATGCCTTTTTATGCATTACTGCAAATACCTTGCTTTATGTCTGAATACCGTTTCCAGGAGGTTATTGCTAGGTATCTGCATTACTAGATACCATTTATATTTGGAACATTTGTTTAATCAGTTGTCTTTACAGTTGGTTGTCTCTGTCCCCTTTTTTGAACTTGACTCAATTTAACTATCTGGAAAGAGTGGAAGAAAAAACCCGCAGTGTTTGGACCTACAGCAGCAACATAATACTTCATTAATACTGTATACATGTGGTTACTTTTACATCTGCTGTATATGAATGTTTTTAAGTAACAGGAGATTTTAGAAAAAAATAAGCAATTTCTGGCTTGCATTAGGCAATGTTTAATCATACAGGTCTTACATTTTACACATGTAAATGTGTAAAATGATTGGCCTTTGGAGCTTACGAGTTAGACTTTGAGTAGCAGGGTCTGAGATAGGAAAACCTGAAACAAACAGCTTGCTTATTTGTAAAAAGACACTTTTTGGAGGCCAAGAGTTACGGTTGCTGAGGCTGTTCATTAGAGCTCCCCTTTGCATTTTACTTCTGGTTTTTTATGCACCCTACACATTAGCAAAGAAGTTGTAGATGGTTTAAATTCCAAGAGGGAGTGCTAAACCTTTAGTTAAAACTTGTGTAACTCCTTTCGTTTAAAGCCTTTTTGCTTTCCCATGACAGAATGTATTCCTACTGTTAAAACTGAAGAAAAGCCTAGTTTAAAACTCTGTGGTCACTGGGTTCACCATTGGTAACATGTCTGTTAACATGAAAAAGGGAGACTTTATGAGGGACTGACCTGTCATTCTAAATACCAGCATCTATTTTGTAAGTAAAAGATTTTCCACTAAAATATTAGTGTTTAACTTGACACTTGTGGGCAGAAAGATACCCTGGATGCGTTCAGACTGTTGGTTAAGGGACAGAAAAGGACAGAGGCACTGGAAGGGAATGTTGCGAGGGGAGGACAGAGGAGTGAAAATGGAAAGCATTAAAGCGAATAATGCTGAGTAGTTAGCCAAGCACAAAATGTGGAATTACATTTTTCTTTAAATGTCCATTCATTATTAGCAACAAATAATTTCAAAAAGATGAATGAATACAGAATTCTTACTGTGATAGTCTCCACAAACCCAAAATACTTACTAGTGCCTTGGTAAGTTACAACTAGAGGCAAGTGTGCTTGCATCACTGGTTAAATGGTACTGCATGGAGGGAAACTTGTACAGGTTTTGCATTAAACAAAAGACTGCTGCTACGGCTGGGTTCAGAACAGAAACCAGATGAAGCTCAATTTCATTGCGTACAGTAACTGGTTTGGAAAAGGTGGTGCAAGTTTGTGAGGAAGAGGCATTATGTTGTATTAGGCTAGTCTGGTACAAAAAGAGAGATGGCTGAACAAGGACATCATGGGTACACCACTTGTTCACTTCCAAATGCAACACTTCTGAAGGCGTGGGGAAGCTGATAAGATCTTGTTGGGACAGGCAGACATTTGCAATAGGTAACTAATGTTCACGGTCGTCTAGGCCTGGCATAGTCTGTCAGAAATATAAGCAATTACGAATTTCCTTCTGAAAAGAGCTGATAAATCCTTTGTTGGATTTACTAGATTTATTCTACTACTTACACTTTACATAACAATTAAGAGGACTGCATTTGCTCCACAAAATGGAATTCTTATACTGTGTGCCCACTTCATAGTATTTAGCTATTAACTAAAAGGAAAATTTTATTTCCTTAGGAAATACTTGTATTTCTAGAGCCTGCGTGTTTTGTCTAATTATCTTATATTTCAGCAAAAGCTTTTGGACACCAAGGCCAAAAAGTAGAAGGAACACCTTTTACCGTGTTGTACGTTTCCTCTTTTCTGGTATTCATGTGTTTTTTTAGATCCTTTCTTACTCAGAAAACACTCTGCTAAATGCTGCTGCTGTTTCAGTGTATTCTATGTAATAGTTTTCTTGGGTTGAAACAATTACAGAGAGCTGCAGATGTAACTAGTCTGCAATGGTATGGCCTAGAATGGAATTGGAGAGACTTTGAAAAACTAAAAAATTACATTCATGTGTTAGCATCAGCAGAACAAACTAAAGAGTCATCGAAGACCAGGCAATAAAGTATTCACAATTTCCATTCACAAATCTACTTGCTTAGAATTAGGTGGGATAAGTTGAAAGCGTACGCGCACCAGAAACGAACAAAAGCTTTATTCAAAACAGACGTGTCTGTTGGAATGTACCAGGACAAATCATCAGACTGCATTAAACCAGTCAGACTTGATCCCCAGAATTCAAAAAAATTTAATACACATTCTGTGGGTTTTTATAATATCTTTTGGCCCTCTTACTAGTATTTTCAGTTCATAAAAATAGTAGGAAAGATGAAACTGGTGTAGTGCAATAGGAATATAGCATTTGTGTATTTACTTATTTCTAAAGCACAAATGGCATGAACTGCTCGCCAATGCAGTGGCTGTATGACCTCATGTCCTGAAACATCTGCTTGTTGTGCCAAAGGGGTGAAGTCTGGTACAGTAGGTCTAGGGCAGCTTTCTGGGAACAACTTTTACTAGTCTTAATAGCGATGAAGGTAAGCACAGGTATTTTCTGTACCGAAGAATGAGTACACGGGTACTTTATATTACATGCCTAATCATTAAGAGTCCTGGTGGTTTTCCGTGTATGTATTTATTTTCCTGTGTGTATCTGGAATACCGTCTTTCAAGTTGTCTTTCCGTTTGCTTTCACTCCACATGGTTTTTGCCTTGAGATCACGTTAAAGGTTTCTTTACATCCTTAATTTCGTGACTCGTATCAAGAAGTGGTCTTTAATAACCACAGTAATAAAGCTTTGAGTAGAAAGTATCTGAGCATACCCAAAAGTGGACTTTTAGCCATTCTGAGACCAGATACAAAGATGTAGGAAGTGCCCATTATATATACAAAATGAAAATTCTTTCTAGATACTGTTTTTCCGGTAGTTTTGTGCCTTACTAGAATTACTTGCTAGGTCCTCCTCCCAAGCATAAATATCACAGCATCAGGTTCTCTGGGGTTACTCCACATGTTTAAAATGGTAGAAATATTAAACCATGTAGCTGGACAGGTAGTACTGTTTGTACTGACAGGTTTTATTTTCAAATTAAAAGATACACCATTGCTTTAAAACTAATACCACTTCTAAGCAGTGTTTTAAGCCAGATTAGTTGAGGTTCATATTTATGTGGTAATTACAGGCTTACTTGAAAACAAGGGACCTTGCGGCAAGGTATGTGCGAACGTACTGCTCGGCTGTTTACCTGTTACTAGACAGATTTTTTTCCTTTGTCATTAACAGCGAGGTTTTCTGTGCAGTCCTAGTCCGGAGTCTGTAGATGGGAGCCCAGGGCCTGCTGGGATGGGGTTTTACACTTGTGCTGTCCTTTTGCCCTTCCACTGAACTCTTTTCATTTCAGTCATGAGCAAACAGTCAGTGCCTGAACTAACAACCCTGCAATCCTCCAAAGCACGCCTCGCTTACAGTACCAAACAAAGGGAGGCCCGCGTGGGCCGGCCCAAGCCAAGGAATGCAGCTTCGGGGTTCTGCTCCATAAATTTAACCAGCACGACAAAAAGGAGATAATATGAGCCTTCGTGATGATCTGAAAGGGGGAGGTTTGTGTCCCATTGATTGCGGTCTGGCCTATTGCCAGGCCCCGAGCCTGACCGACAGTTGAACCATATCGTTAAGGCGTGTAATACAGCTCAAGTCTTGTACAGCAGCCAATGAGTACATATCCAGAGGGCAAAAGTTTATAAAGAGTTGAGGCTGTCCTGTTTAACCCTCTCACACTGCATGTAATATATACTGCTGCCATTCAGAAATAGTCACATTGCTGTTAAAAATGTAAACCTTCAACTTTCTTTACTTGGAAAAAATACATGTGTGTCTGATTTCTAATGTGCAGCAGATTTATAAAGTGATGGGAGAAAAATATGTAAAACTGATTTTTTTTTTTTTCTTAAACAAAAAAATCCTCCAGCCCACTTTTTTTTGCAGTACTACTTTATCCATAGTTACTTTTTTGTTCAGAGATGTCTTCTGGGTTGTTCTACAAACTCTTTCATACAGATGGAGCTATTTATTGCCTTGATGTCACCTCATTTAGCATGTGGCTGGTATTTTTATAGATAATTTTTTCACCTAATGTTGCTGTTAACATGTGGAACTCTCTTTATCAGTTTTGTAAGTACAGCCAGTTGATGGGAATTGTTCTTGCAACTGCTAAATTGAAAAATCAATGAGTAGCTTTTCGTTAGGTGAAGTTTGTGCTAGAAGACTTTGCCGTGCCTGTTGCAGCCCTAGTTGTACTAACAGAAAAGTATATAAAGGAGGGTCTGAAGAGAAAACACATACAGTCATCACAGTTCATTTCACACAGCTCTTCATGCACACCTAGTAGTTAATGTCCTGGTGCTGGGCAGGGGCCCCTGCTTTGCTTTTTTCCCTGAAGTGGATTTGCTTTCCCGGAAAGGTAGGAGTACAATATGGAAACATTTGTGTTACACTTAAATACAGCGACCACCTTTGCATTTACAACAAATGGCCATTGCTTGGCCAGCACTGATGGTTTTTGATGGGACCATTATAAACATGAGCACAGAAATAAGACTGATGCTCCATCTACTGCACTGCCCTGCCTGTCTGCAGACTGTATTCAGAAGTTTTAAGACCTTGCAATGTGCTCTGAGGCAGAGTAACTTTATGGCCCTGGGCACTTTAATCTTCACTAAGGCATGTTCAGTTCATGTTTTTTCAGATAGGTGTTTGCAAGAAACCCCTGCTAAGAACCGTATCTTTTACATTGAATCAGAAGGTGAATGGGAGCATTTTTCAACACATTTGAGAGACAGGAAACTTTAAGGTGACAACTCTAGTCATCACCCTGTGATCAGTACAGGAAGACTCTGGGAGAAATTGGAAACTGAGATGGCAGTGTTAAATTTTGTTAACTTCTAAAGCTTGATGATATCAAAGTCCTTGAAAAACTGTTCGTTTGCTGCACAGCTATTATAGTCAGAGGTGGAGCAAGTGCTGAAGGTTGATGCACAGAGTATGACTGGTGTTAAGTGCCATGCTGTTGTTTAGTATGCAAGCATACCCACCTTATGCAGATCTTGGATTTGTAATATAGATGTCATAAGAATGTGCCATTTTGGTGAGTACATCTGCTGCTCTGCTGGTTTTAAAGTGAATCTTGATGTCTTAATTAAGCTCTTCTCACTTCCTTTTGAACTTGGAGCCTGAAGAGGTTGTATACAATCATAAACCCAATGAATAGTTTTCAGTTTTGTTTTGACGTTGTATACAAAAGAAAGGGGAAGGGGGGAGAAGAGCTACATCTCCAAGAAGTTGGTAGGAATGGCCTACATGATAAACGGTTGCTTCTTCAGCATGCTGTAGTTCTCCTAGAAGTATACTGGGTCAGATAAAGGTCTGCAGCATCTGAGCTGGTAGATCCCTCAAAAGAGGAGGGATTTGACTGTAAGTGGGAGGTTTTAACCCTAGGCACCATTTATTTGCATGTTTCTGCCTGAAACTAGCATTTTGGGAACACATTTAACAAGCACAATATATTCCATGCATTTGCTGGAATAAACGGTGCATATAAGCTTCCTCAGATATGCAGTCAGCAGGGAGCTGTCTGGCTCATGATTTTACACATTCTTGCATCTAACTGAGACATTCTAATGCCAAATCCAACACTCAGACTGACTGCACTGTGTGTGCATTTTTAACACACCTTAAAAGCATCTGTCTCTGAATCGGTGAATGAATTCCATCACAGAGCTGTGCCAGATCTCTGGGTTCAGGCATCCAGTCTTCAAAAAATTATCTGCCTGTTGGGAACTGCACCCCCAAAGGCCAACACTGGGAAGGAGGCAACTGTACTTACCCTTTGAAACACAGCATTACCTTCTGCCAGTAGAGTCACAACGGAACATGAAATCTAGATTGCCATAGATTTTTCTGAAATTAGGCCCAAGTCATTTAATCTTCTCAGACGCAGAGAACTAGCACATGAAAAATAATGCTGTCTGTCCCTTTATGCTCAGTAAATGCCAAGGGACATTCCTGCTTATTGCAAGGGTTCAACATTTGAAACAAAGTTCAAAGTTACATCAGTGAGGAAAGAATCATGGAAATAGTGGATTTTTAGTATTTTGCAAAGGTGCGATACAAAATACAGACCATATCAGAAATGGCATATGTTTGTTTTGATTTGTTAATCCTTATGATCCTGTGGTACGACTGCATCATCTGTAGGTTGTTGCTGTGATGGCTGAACTTTTAGGTTAATTTCTAAGGGATACATTGTTTATTTAGCATTTAATTCATTCCAGCACTTTGGGGTATGCTTTACACTGTGTCCTCCCATTACATGTCTATGAGCCAAGTACTGTCTTCGTTCTGTGTTTTGTGGAAATTAGGTGTGTGGGATGATGATACTTACGGAAGGCTGCAGGTGCAATTCAGTATTGAACTTGAGCAACTCTAGCGGGTAATTTTAGTTGTGGCATATTTTATGATAGAATATGTAAGGCTATTCCTCCTTGAATTTATCAGATTAGGTCACTTCTTAACGTCTGAAATGCACTAAAGCCTCCTTTAGACAAAGCCCTGTATTTATGAAGCAGACTTTTTCCAGAGCCAAGTAAGTAACAGGTTTGATATTATTTCTTCAAAATACTAGCAGCAATTGAATTGTTTCATAGGCTTATATTACCTGCCAATTTTCCTTTGTTTGAACTAAGGTTGTTTTATAATTATTTCAAGGGGGGTAAAAATTGTTCCCAGGCTGAAAGTCAGTGTGCCAAGTTACAGCCCAGAGCAGACTTTTATCAATAAACTTTATGCAAACCTGAAAAAACAAGTTTACAATGGAAACACTGACAGAATTTGAGCTATACCAGAACCAGTAAGTTACTGCTTTAAATGGGTTGGAATGATGAGGTTGTTAAATTGGAACACCTTTATGAATGCGACACGCTGATGACAGTTGCTGGAAGTTTTGGCAGCAAGAACTAGGTCTAGCTGAAGAGAATTGTTACTTGAGAGTGCGGGGGAGAGCCCTGTGGCCAGAGAGATCTCTCTGGAGGACTTACATGGCTAATTTGCACGCCAGTGTTTGTCAGCGAGAATGGACCTGGGGTTTTGGTGACAGGCAGGCAGTACAGCAGGTGAAGTCTCTGTGAAGAGCCTCCTCCATTACATACTGGTTTCGGATGCCAGAATTGCATCCCCTTGCACTGGTGTGTCTGTGCAGGAATTGGGGTGGCCTTGCACTCTTCCCATTATAGATCAAAATCTGTGCACATACTTGAGTTGGGCTTTTGGAACAGATTTGTAGTTGCGAGTGCTGCTCACTTACCAAGAAGACAGATGAGAAATTCCACAGATACACATTTTAAATGAAAAGTTGTAGTGGTTACTGTGTCAGTCATAGGGTTTTTCCTTGTTGCTGTTTTTCTATCAGGAGAAGTTGCTAAATTTCCTAAAGTTGTTTTATTCTGAGTAATTATTCTGGGTGTGATACTGAGGAATCTGAAAGATGTAAATTTGTATATAATTTTAGAAGTGCAATGTTTTGTTTTCACAGACTATCATCCGTTGATGTACAAAGTTTGATACCTTCTGATTATTTTTTTAATGTTTTTGTGAAAGCAATCTAGGTACACTTCAAGGAGATTTTTTTAAGTCTAAAAGACACTCAAAGATAAGTAACAGTTACTGTTCTCAAAACCACTGTATACTTATGCACCTCAGCAAGAATCACATCTATGTACCTGATAATGTAAACCTGACAGCGGCGAACATGTAGTGAACGAACAAGGATAAGTTATTCTGTAAAACACATGTCTCTTCAAGAGTTTTTTCAATGTAAGTTGGCAAGTAATGATCACCACTCATACCTGAACAACTTCCTTACATCAGTGGGTTGGTGATCTGTTTGATTACAAAACTTCTGGCTTAAAACTGGTCAACTGATTCACAAGAATTCTGTGAACTGTTAAGCAAAAGCCAACCAATTAACACTGTTAACTGTTTTTAGTGTGCATACAGTCATCTGAAATGAGATTCTCCAGTGTTCAGCTTTGTCTGAACAGTGAAGAACTGGAGTGTGTGCCTCAACCTTCTGACACCATTTCCAGTCTCTTTGTGTCTTCATTCAGCAGCACTCTTCCCTGCTGTGACTAGTAGATGTGAGGGCATTTCTGTCTTGTATTGCCTTTGTGTGTTTATTAAAGAAGAATCAGCAAATCTGTTGAGTGCATGTTTAACGTAACACAGATGTGGGCACACCACCGTTGATTCTGCTTTACAAATCTTCAGCTTTTTGTATTTCATCAGTGTTGCTTATTATTTACAGAACGTAACTTGAGACAGTAGAACGAATTTTTAGATTAAAAAAATCAAGTCGTGTGGAATGTTTTTAGCTGTCCAGACCAAACAGACCAGTTTGCCAAGGGGTGATGGACTAAATCAGTGCAACTTATGCTAGCACTAGTGGCACTTAGTTGAAAAGCAGCTGACCTTCTTAACACCGAGGTGAGAATTATCTTTTAAAACCAGGATGAACGTTTTAGCACAGAGGAGCAGTGAGGACAGTAAGGACTGTACTTCCTCCATTTAAAAACAAAAACAAAGCCTAAAACCAACCACAACTGAACCCACAACTTGGAAATTGCCAAGCCTTCCAGAAATTCATTGTGGTGCCTAGTACTTTTGTAGTAATAGTACTTTATCTCTGACCTGCTTCTAAGCCAGACATGAGAACCCAGTGTTCACTGATGTTTCTACGGAATAGGTCTGATTAGAAGGCCCTATTCTTTCCTCATTTTTACAGCAGTCTTGCTTGCAATACTTTAGATACCTCTTCTCACAGTACCACAGAGTATTAGAGAAAATAGCACAGTTGAATGTTTATCTGAAAGATGGTTAATGTAAAAACCATTATGTAGTGTTGTTGCTCGCTCCCATATGGATGGTTATCTAACTTTCCTGAATGCGTAACAGGAAGGTGTCTCAGTAAAAAGTTATTGATTGGCCAGTAGTTAATTAAAAACTACATTATGCTTCAGACATTCACTCTTTAAACTACGGGTGCTGTAGAGAGGTTTAACAGCCAATGGGGGTTTCTTGGATAAGTGACATTTTGCCATTTTACTGCTTTTGGAAGTTAGGAAGTAGGACAAGCAGCAAGATGTGAATTACACTGGTTGGAACCCTTTAATTTCTTTGGAACTTTGCCTCAACGTTTTGCATTTCATGAAGACAAACGCATACTTCTGTTTACTACTTTGTAAGAATCTAATACGTAAAAACAGGCACTTATTTGTTCAGAAAGATAACAATACTGTCATACAACTGTACCTGGTACAGATGAATCCTGTTTATATCTAAAAAATCTAACAGGCAGGAGAGGTGACTTGCTCCGGAGTCATAGTACTTGATAGTGAAGTTCTAACTGCTGTATGCAGCTGTTATTCAGTGGAATAATTTTAAGTCATATATAGGTATAAGTGTTTAGGTTATTCTGATTTGGAGAAATGCTACCAATGGAAGAATACAGTTTTAAGACATTGCACTTTTTGCAGATGAGGAAAACAAACTACCTTTATGTAGCAAATTCCAATTTTCATACTGGCATTTTTTAGCTTGGATGCGTAACACTGTAATTAACTAATGAATGTCTAACCAAAAGCGAAAGCAGGGCAGCAGGACAGGTAAAGCAGTGAGAACATCTGTGAGCAGAAGTAAAACTGAGTATTTGACTGTTAACATTTTACTGGCACTTTTAACGATAACATTTGTTATGGTTTCTTAAGCCCCTGCTCTGTTTCGCATTCTTTTAGTTGGAGAATTTCTACTCTTCATTAGATCCTTCCTGCTGACAAACTGACTTTCCATCTTCACGTAACCATAGTTCAGCTGAAGTGAAGTCAAGAGCTTTTTGTCTTCTGAAGTTTCTCTGAAAGAGAAGCAGTGACAAGCAGTACTTCTGAGCCTCAGTAATTTGTTATGCAGGTCAGGGATGTAATAATCTCATTAACAAAATCAGAACTTACTAGCTAGTCATCATGTATTAAAAATATAAATTGGCTGATGTTTTTCTCTGCTGTGCTGGAAAGCAAGTATCTTTGGCTTCTATACCTTGTATGCAAAATACATTGTTGATACCAGATAGAGCAACAATAGCCAAAGCACACTGACAGGCCAGTCACCCAATGGGAGAGCAGCAAAGATGCTATTAAGTCATGAATGACATGTAAGAGATTCTATTCTAGTAACATTTAGTGCAGCCAAGAAGGGAAGGGGCAAAAAAAAAGTATGTCTGTCAACATTAAAAGGCAAGGGTGTCAAAGACTTGAAGGAAGATGAATTTTAAAAGGGTGCATGGGTTTCAAGTCTGGGACAGGACTGGTGAAAGGGAAAGGTAACGGAGGAACAAGGCTCCAGAGAAAACATCTGCAGAAAGCAAAGCTTAGAAGGCAAGTACTCTTGTGTGCTATTGCCAAGCAGCTTAAAAAGAAAACATGTTGTTACATGGGATTTTTTTTCCTGTCTTTTGATCAAAAACGATCGAAGCAGTTCATTGTACAGGATCTTTACAAAGAGTCAAGATGGGAAGTGGAGAGCACTAATCACAAATGGTGTATTTGGCTTGGAAAATTAGTAACAGCAGTAGCCTGAAAGAGATATCAAAAAGCATGCAGCAGACCCAGAGTGATGCTGTTGGGAAAGGACAGAGAATAAAGCAGGGCTAGGCAGCCTGTAACACAATTCTTCAGGGGTAGGGCGTTCCAAAAGCTTAACGGAATTCAGAATATTATTTTTTAACAAAATACTGCTAAGGGAGGAACCAAGCATGCAGTTCTTTAGCACTGTGGCCGGTATCAACCTCTGATGTCTGTTAGGCCACACGTGTGTGTCTTTTTTATTTTTTATATTAGACACTCAAGAAAGGTAAAGTATGCTAAATCTTACTATGGAGACACTTATCTAACCATGGATTTTTCTTTTGTCTTAACTGCGTGTTCCTATTTCTGTAACCCTTCAATTTTCGAACTACTGACACTGTCGATCAATGTGAGCTCTATCTAGGTCGATGCAGTCTTATTTTCTGTAGAGAGGTGAGAAGAAACAGTCAAATCAGTAAAACTCTGCTGGTAAATAGATCCCAAAATCACAGACAGTATCCTCAGTTCAGGCTGCTTCTTCCTGTTAGTTTAGCACACTGCCCCTTAATTGTAGAAGAAAACTGGGAGATGTTTCTTTGACATGTAAAACCATATGAACAGACACCATGTCTTCCAGAGCAAGTATTAGAGAATCTATATGCTGTATTTGTGAAGACCTTGTGTTTTTAAAGGCTTTGTCACTCCTCATACTTCAAATAAAACTTTGTGTGCTGACAGGTTTAAGTCGAAGGAAAAGTGCTGCTGTTGCACTAAGTTATTTTTCTGCATCTATTTTGCATGTAGGACACAAGCAGAGAGAGTGAGGAAGCCACGCTGCTGTAGAGGACCTCAAGGGCTCTTGCCCCGCTATTTAGAAAGTCAAGCGGAAGGACAAGAACAGCTGTTCAAACTGACTGACAACATCCAAGATGAGTTGTGAGTACTGACTTAAGCAGTTACTTTAAGTAGTTCTGTTTGCTGCCATCGTATCTTCATGTTTGGGGAAGAGGGACTAAAACTGCTTTACATACACACACATACATGCATGAACATACATTTTGTTTGTTTTCTTTTGGTACCAATTAGTAGCACAGCATGAGTACCTCATGACTTGCAAAGTGGCCTGTCTGCTGGCCATAGACAAATATCATTGCAGCTGCCACAGGGCTCCTTTGGTTCACTTGTTGCTAACTGCCATTGATCACACATCACATACAGGCTGTGGAAGAACTGGAGCCTTGGTCTGTTGACTCCTGCTCCTATTAATGTCCCTGATTGCCTTCAATCATTACAAAAGATGAAAACTTAGTAAGTTTCTAAGTAATCAATAATCCATTTAACATACATGTTCAACCCTCCATGTGCATTGATAAAACAAGTGCATGTTTAAAGCCTGTAGTCATCTTCCTCTGTAACATCCATACAGGCAGAACTAGTATCTCTTCCCTTATCTGTCCCTTATCTTCCATTTCTCACAGCCCAAAGCGTCAGGAGTGGCTAGTGATTCCGTGACAGCAATATGTGAACCACCACTGACAGGCACTCTGAGGTGGCTCTGGTTTAGATTTGAGAGAAGCTAACTTGGATGCCTGTGGTGCATGTTATTTCTAAGCTATGGCTGTTAACAATTAATGACCAAAATAACCTGCAAAATTTATTTTTCTCCAGAAAAGTCAATACTGAATAATTTGAATGGGTAGTACACTAAAGGCACATCTATGTTTGAATGCCCTGGATATGGGTTCATGAAAGCAAGTGAAAACAGTGTATAAATGTTACTAGTGGTCAGGTTTGAGAGCATGAAAAAAAAATGCATGCAGAGTGAACGCATGGAAAGATAGCTGTACATTTGTTTCTGCCCCTGAAACTCAGCACTGGTGAGGCCACACCTTGAATACTGTATTCAGTTTTGGGCCCCTCGCTATGAGAAAGCCATTGAGGTGCTGGAGCGTGTCCAAAGAAGGGCAATGAAGCTGGTGAAGGGTCTAGAGCACAAGTCTTATGAGGAGCGGCTGAGGGAACTGGGGTTGTTTAGCCTGGAGAAAAGGAGGCTGAGGGGAGACCTTATCGCTCTCTACAACTACCTGAAAGGGGGTTGTAGTGAGGTGGGTGCTGGTCTCTTCTGTCAGGTGGCTGAAGACAGGACGAGAGGAAATGGCCTCAAGTTGCGGCAAGGGAAGTTTAGGTTGGATATTAGGAAAATTTTCTTTACTGAAAGGGTTGTCAAGCATTGGAACAGGCTGCCCAGGGAAGTGGTGGAGTCACCACCCCTGGAGGTACTCAAAAAGCATGTAGACAAGGCACTTCAGAACATGGTTTAGTGGGCATGGTTGATGGTTGGACTCAATGATCTTGAAGGTCTTTTCCAACCTAAATGATTCTATGATTCTACAGGAAGTGTCAGTTTGTTGGACTGGGGTCTTAAGACATAATTCATTACTTAACCTGATCTCTACCAGTTACCTGAACAGCTGTTTTCTGTGGAGAGTGTAAGATACTGTGTTTTGCATCTATCACCCATCAAGAGTACCTGCCAAGGCAAAGCAGTTAAAATGGCTGATGGTGAAGCTCGTAGAGGGAGGTACCAATTCAGCAGGGTATCTTAATTTCACCAGTGTCAATGATCAGGCTCTGAAAGCCATGTACCACTCTAGAATCTACCCTCGGTTGCCTGTAAGGAAGTTTGTATTCTGCCACTTGCTTGTGGCCCTGTGATCTTATGCTCTTGTTATCCCATTTTCATCTCATTTAAGGGCCTTTATCCATATGCAGTCTGGCCCTTAGATAGGGAGAATTGAAAGAGCAATTTGTGACCAAAATATTCTCAGCTTTTTCCAAGTGTACCCCATAAGCAGATCAGTGGGCTTTTGTCATCAAGTCACACTGTTCATTCACTGTGACTTTCACCATTAGGAACATCATTCAACAAGAAAACAGTGTTTCTTGTCATGGAAAATAAGTGCAAAATTATGCCTCTGACTTTTATCCTAGTATCATAATCAGAAACACATTTAAAGACCTGATTATTTGCATATTTTCCTTCAGAGTTAAATCCATAAAAGGGGGTTTAATACCTTGCTCTACTGTTCTAACTAAATGTTTCCACATTTTTTTCCAGTTAGGCTCACTGTTTCACTTCTGGAAAATATTGTGTAATTACTTCCTGATGTTGTTAAAAAACCCACAAATTCTCCAGAGATCTGGTTGCTTCTACTTTGTTCTACTGGATCATGTTTCATTTAATTTTTCATTTTATTAATTTGAGATCTTTTTAATAGTGTAGAAGTACAGGTCTAAAAAAAAAGTAGTATCTTCAAGTAGTATCTTAAAAGGTTAAATACCCATTTTTGAGAACTAGACACTGAGAAGAAAGTAACACTTGGCAAGAGAAAATGGGTAGTGATGCATGACTCAAACTTAGAACAAAACGTAGAGCTTGAACTACAAATTAGCTAATGTTTCTTTGCTTCACCATTAAATCACTGTTCTCTGTTTCCATTCCTCAAAATATATACATGACACCAGTAAAAATCTTGCATGGAAAATTAGGATATATAATCTGTTGTTCTTGTGCAGAAAATGCAAACCTGTAGTCCGATTACCCAGTTGCTTCCACTGAACTTTACAGTAGCTTTTAGTCCTTCAGTTCCCTCCATGGATGCCCCCATACAGCAGGCTGTAATACCATACATCAGGAAAACAGCTGTTCTGCTTTTGTGGGTGTACAAAACCTTCTCAATTGCAAAGGACAGTGCTACAGTATTAGGGGTTTCTGATAATTGCCTTCTAATCTTCTTTCCCCGCTGGAAAAGCAGCAAAGAAAGCCAGTGTGCCAGCAAGTTTCCTCTGGTTCCGCTTCTAGCGGAAGTCTGACCCGAGTCAAAGCTAGGGTCTCTGTAAAATACTGTACTTGCTTTTATGTGCCTGTTCTAAGCAACAAGGCTATTATTCTGCAGGCTATAATGCTGCTCTATTTTAAAATTGTTTTCTATGACACTTCATAAAAATATCCCTCTCCATCCTAATTAACTTATTTCAAAGACAAACCTTACCCTGAAGTGTTTGAACTTTGATGGAAAACTGAGGGGCAATTGCTAGTTTCAGTAACTGTTAACATTGTCTTTCACCTAGGTTCTCCTAAGCTGAAATACACATTTTTGTCCAATTGTTTTACTTAAAGGAACACAATTCAATTATCCTATCCTGTAGTTTCACCCAAGGTTAGAGCTGGGCAAAGTGCATTGCAGGCCTTTTTTTTTTTTTATAGGATGGCTGTGCTCTTTTCAGCACTTAAACAAAAATGTAAGATGTTAACTTGAGTAAGCGTGTATGCCTTTCTCAAGCTTACGGAAGCAAGACCATTTGTCAGCTGACACGGCTAGGAGGCACAGGGCAGAGAAAAGACAAGTTCAGTGCAGAATACCATCTTTCAGAGGACTATTAATAGAAAATTACTGGAACTGTTCTTTTATACCACAAAAAGAAACAGTGATCTGACCTCGTGAAATATTTTTGGTTATTAAAATTCCATTTATAGCTATGGGTTTATTTGGATATAGCTCAGAGTATTTGTGCGAAGTGTTACTTAAATGGTAGAGCTGACGGTGGTGTTGGAGACAGTAAGCTTTTCTGATCTACCAAAAACTCTCAGGACTGACAATCTTCCTTGATTTCAAAGACAGTGGAGTATTTTGCAGAATGTATTAGGACACCAGCAGACACATTTGTACAAGCAATCGTTCAGATAATAGTAATTTCGAACCCACCTGAGAGCTTGAGAATCATAGTTTTACATATATGCTTCTACTGCTGCTGGTTGTTAACAGAGCATAATTACTCTATTTAGTACCTTTTCTTAGACAGGATTTTGTACTTAATTTTCTGAGTTTTTCAGCATTTTAAAAAACCCACTAATGAGGTTCATTTCAGTAGTAAATCAGAAGCGGGGGAGAAGTATTTCTGTGTGAAATATCTTACTTCACTTTGGCATTCCTTACTGCTATTTTTTACCCATCAACCTTTTAAGCCATCATAATTCTCAATATTCTTAACTCATTCTTTTCTACCTCTACTATTCATCACTCAGACTAATCTCTCTGGGGAAACCTGCTTGCTGCTTAACCTTTCACCCCTGTGTTAAACAGCTAATTTCTCTTTTCTAGCTACTGATCCACGCAGCAGGTTAAACTTTTTGTTTTCAAAGGCAAGGGAGGTGTGCAGTAAAAGAAAGCACAGTAGGTTTACAGTGTGTAGAAGGATAATGCTCTTGTCAAAAATGTCTGCAAACCTTTCATATATCAGCAATGGAACTGAACTTACAATTAAACAAGTATTAGGACTTGTGGTGTTCCAGTACAAGGAAATTACTCTTTTTAAGCCTTGTTAAAGGATATTTTTATATGCCCTTTTAATGTCCAAAGCTAGAAGCCAGGCATTTAGCACTAATATTTGATTTACAGCATGATCTTTTTTAACTGGGTGAGAGGGTACTTCATCAGCTTAATTTTTAGAACAGTTTAAATTAAATACAGATGAATTGTATGTGTTACACTATTAATTTTTCTGAAAGACTTCTAAAGGTCACTCAAAACGTAACAGGTGAAGACATTTGTTAGTTTACTATTTTTAGCTTCAAGTGAATAATTTTTCTTTTTTTCTTTTTTGCAGCTTCATAGCAGTGGAGAACATAGACAGCTATTGCGTTCTCATTTCATCGAAAGCTGTTTATTTCCTCAAGAGTGGTGATTACACAGATCGTGAGGCCATCTTCCTAGAAGTCAAGTATGATGATCTCTACCACTGCCTTGTTTCAAAAGACCATGGGAACGTGTATATACAGTTGACGAAGAAAGCCGTTAATACAAGTAGTGGTGTAGCAATGCCAGGCCCATCACAACAAAAACCGATGGTAAGGATCTAGCACCTATTGTTTCATTCTTTTCCCCTTTATGTGTGTCCTGGTGCTGAAAGTGTTGTAGTCATTAGTGTTTCGTTTCCTGTGCTGCGTAACAGTGAAAACTTTGTTCTGTCAGCAGTGAAAATAGCTGCTGCGGAAAAGGTTTAGGTGACAATAGAACTTGCTCCCTAAACTCCTGAGAAAAGCTGAAGGCAAAACCTAAAATACTCTGGCAGGCAGTAATGTTACAGTAGGAAATGTGTATTTACCTGAGAAAGGCTTTTAACTTTACAATGCATACATGAAACTTAAGTACTTTGCTGTCTATTTACTCTAGTCTTCTCATCCTATACATGGTATTTTTTTTACTGCAAGGTATCTAAGATTGGAAAGAGTATTTCTGTCATGCATGTAGAAGTTTATCAGAACTCTCACTTCTAAAACCCATTACAGGTTTTTTTTTGCTTCATTACAGTAGTTGCTCGGGGATCTGTTTTACAGGCAAGGTTATAAGCTCACCCCTGACCCAAGTGAGTTTACATTCCGAACAGATAAGCCAGATAAAAGGTAGGAGGGGAAGCAAAGGAAGTAACTTCAAATATTGTGAGATGTTTCTGTTCTCATCCTAAAATACCTATCTCTCTTTACCTGTCCCTCCTCCTCTCACTACTTCTTTATTTCAGCCTCAGTTCTGAGAAGAAATCTTCACTGAAACATTTCTGTTCCTTACAGGAATCTTCAAAACTAATCCATTCAGTTAGTGAAGTGATAACAAATAAATACATTCTGCTTTAGATGATAGCAGTACCACATTAAGAAAAATCACATTTCTTTTTGCAGGTGAAAGTGAAATCTGAAGTTCTTGCAGTAAAGCTATCTCAAGAAATAAACTATGCAAAGAGCCTTTATTATGAACAACAGCTTATGTTAAGACTCAGTGAAAATCAAGAACAATTGGAGCTGGACTCTTGAAACCTCTTCCTTACTGCCAGACTGAATTGCAAGTATCAGCCTGGAGCCAATGGTATTCTGTTCTAGAGAAAGTACTATGTGGGAAGGAAATAATTTTAGTTTTTAGCTAAATGGAATCATTGTGCATAAGAAAACAAGTAAGGTGGGCTTTTTTTTTTTTTTTTTTTTTTTAAGCATTAGTTGTATAACAAAAATATAGCTGAAATGCATTTGGTTCTGGGAGAATCCCTGTATTTTGCTAGCATGTACATATGTAAAAGCGTTTCATGTAAATAAGAAAGTACAGACTGGGGTGTTGGTATAAACAGAAGTCTGTTTACTGTGTAAAGAAATTAAAGGAGCTATACTGAGTCTCACTGCACTACCTGAACCTAGCCATTCTCTCTCTTTTTTTCCTTGAGAAAGCTGATTTTTCACAGTGCAGGAATGTAGATAAAAGTTTAAAAAAAATAAATAGAATTAGGATTTAATTGTAGCTGTTGGAGCACAGACATCCTGTATTTTGCAGCTTTAACACTGTGATCAGGGTGCATTGTTCGGGGTTGTTTGTTGGGGTTGGTTTTGGTTTTTTCTTAAATCACTAGTACAGCTAAATGTAGGTATACCTAGTGTTCCACTGAAATTTCATCCTCGTTTTTAACAAAAATAATTGCATTCTGTTAAATATTGCAGTGAGGACTCACTAATTCAATTACATTTTCAAAATATTAGAAAACAAGCAGCTGATTCTGTTCTGAATACAGCACTCAAACCTAGCAAAGTCTGCATCTCTGAAGGCCCCTGCTTCTAAGTTGGTTTTAAAGTTAAGTGAGCGGCCTTGGAAATGGAAAACAAGTTAAGGTTCTTTCCTTCACTCAGACTGAGTAAGCGTGTATAGCTGGTGGGTTAGTGTGGACTTCTGCTAGCACTGGAAATGCTGGGGGGAGAGGAAATCACTGCATTATTTGTCTTAACGACAACCTCTTCAAAATTAAACTTCTTGAAATAATAAAAACAACATGCTTTTTCAAATGTTGTACATCAAATCAGTGTTTGTCTCATCAACTTTAACCAAGCTGAAGATTGAGGAATGAGTGTACTTAAATACCTTTATTCACAGAAACTAGGAGATCTCATTTTCATGTTTGCTCTCTTGAGATAGCTCAGCAACCATGCTGAATGGTTGCATGCACTACGGCATTTTGCCATGCAAGGTTTACGTGTGAATATAGAACTTTACTGAAACTGCTGAATAACCTATGTTCTAGAAGCGTTACTTCATAAACCTTTGACTAAAAGTAAGGAGCCCACTATAGCTTTACTATCAACTTACTTTACCTTTTAATATCGTTTCATAAAGGCATACAGGAATATTTTTAAACTGAAGGTTAGAATTAAACCAATTCTCAACTCCTGTAAAGTGAAAGGCAGAGGATTATTGGATAAGGAGAAAACATGGTATCAGTTGATGTGTGTATGGTCTGTGACTGGAAATCAAAATCCATATGCAATCCATTACGCAAATGAAACTGATTTAATGCATCACTTTTGTATATTTCTCTGTATAATTTTTAAGTAAAATGTAGAATTCAACAAGTGCATTGGCTCAGCAGTGCTTTAACATCAGTCGTGTTGGACTCTGCTACCAAGACTCCCTGCTTCTCTCCCCTGTAAAGTTCTTTTTTAATGCAGCAAATATCTAGCTGCTAAAGATGGTAAGTAGATGGGGAAGGAAAATAAAAAGTAGTTCACTGCTCTCTGTTGAGAATTTACAGGAGAATGGCTTGAATACTTAAGTTTTGTAACAATTATACAAGGAGCTGACATGCAAGCACCTGAAAAGTAGTTTGATAGTACACCCTTTGAGGTATCTGAACACAGGGAGCCACAGTAGGTAATTGATCTAATTTGTGTGTTTGTTTATTTTGGACTATGCTTAACCTGTTGATTGTTGATAATGATTAAACAGACCATTATTTAAACCTTTGAAAAGTGTACCTACTAGCCTAGATGTGTACGACTACCATGGACCATAACTGGCTGAGGTTATTCCAGTATGTTACCATAGTATTCCTGATACCATGCTCCTCTTGAGTACGGTGGCTGAAGTTGCTCACTCATCTATAGGCAAGGCCAAGTTTTCTCCTAAGGGTACGTACACAGTGCTGATTACTAGGAGTGAGGTACAGACATAGCTGAAAGAAGCATATTGCCTCATTTAGCGTTCCAAAATAAATTGAATCAGAACTTTTTTTTTTTTAAAGTGCAAATGATGTTATTTATTGCTGTAACCCAACTATTTTTATATAATTTCAGAACTCTTACTGTGGACTTCCTATTGCTGTTGGCACCACTAACATTATTACTCAGTGAATAAATATAACTCAGATTCCAGGAGCCATACTCAAAAATAGTTTTCAGAGGATGGGGAGAGTAAGTGCAAGTCTCCAGCTTTCACTCAAATTCTTAACAACTCAAACACAAGCTGTAAGCAGACAAGACAACATAATAGTGCTATTTACCAAATTCTGCACAGTTCTTCAGATTATGAGCCTTATGAAGACAGTATGCTTACCACACTTAGCCTGGTTTCATTGGAGGAGGTGTGACTGCTGCAGCAATGAAAGTAGATTCACTCTTCAAATTTCAGAAGCTGGGGAGGAAAAAAATTCACTGATGAGAGACAACAGTAACACAGCTTTCTCCCCCTGCTCACTGTCTTTAGCACTTAACCAGTACAACTCAGGGAAGACAATGCTTTTTCATGCCTCTGCTTGAGTCTTTATTAGAGGGTGAAGGTGAACAACTTTTTATAAAGATTAAACAACACATCAACAATGCAGGTAGTAGTTCAAAAATTCTATAGCCCATGCAGTAATATGCTGAGGTAGAAATAATTTGCTTCAGCCTATTAGCTTTGATTTTACCTATATTTTGCTGGGAACTGTACAACTTCTTTTCTGCCTACCCTGACCAACTTTGTTTTGTTGCTGGAGTTGCTACTGAAGAAATGTAAAATAAAGATTATTGACATAAGAGTTATTTCACAGTAATTCTGGAGAAGTGCAATAAATTTATTCCACCCACGCTCTTCCTGTGCCCTTGCTTGCAAAACCATTAATTATGTGCAGGAATAGAAAATGACTGTAGACGACAGGAATGAGTAATTCTCCAACTTAAGACATGTGCCTCTTGGACTGGCAGAACAGCCCTCAAGACTGTTCTTACATCACACAATTCTGATGTTGGAGGTAAAACTTGGACAACCCCCTGGAACGTTGGTTGTCACTGCAGGTCAAACCCAGACTTACACTGCATTGCTCTGACCCCGACACTGAGATAATTATGTCTGAGATGATAGTCTAATTTTCAAAAAGTCATTTAAGAGTGAGAAATCAAGATGCTAAGTTACTTACACTTAGGAAAAAAGCACATCTTGTAAAATAAAATTCAGGCGTCTTGCTTACACATCAGATAACCAGCAGGGCTGATATTTAAATGCTTCTGTGCGATAGTAGCACCTCACAGTACATGTCACCTACCCAAGCTATACAATGCCAGAGTTAAGTCAAACAATACACTTCCAAAAAAACAGCACTTTAGCTATTAATATAATTTTATAGGGGAAAAATGCATCCTAATATTTCCAGACCCATGTGTTCTGCTGTCACTAAAATGAGACAGATTTGTGGCTGCATTAGGTAAGCAAGTTTTTAATGTGCAAGATATGCAGAAGAACACAGATGGCGATGTCATTTTGTTCTAGAAGCAATTCTGGACAAGCAGAACTACAAAAGTCCTTTCTGTTCTGACCTAAGTCCACAGCTGTGGCTGCAAACTTCTGGTTTGCTGCCCTGTATCTGACAAAACAAACAAAACACAGAGAATTACTATTTTGGATCATATTGGTTTAAGCTCTATGATGCACTCATTGCTAACAGGAATGTGACAAGGCCACTAAGAGACCTTTTCGCTAAGGAAACAGTATTACTGGTAAACAAGCTGGTAATGCAGAAGTATAAAGATACAGGGAACATCTGCATAATACGGCTGCTAAAAGAGGCAAACCCCACACCACTCACCAACAGATGATTTTTGTAACCAAATGTAATTCCTGGAGATGGTCCTCAGCTGGTAGCAGGATCTAGCACAGTACAGGTGGGATGAGAAGATAAGGTGTCCGCCTGCTTGCTGTCTCTGGAAGAAGAGAAATTAATCACTTTCTGAAGTCACAGAACAAACTGGAAAAAAAAGTTCATTAACTTTTAGATACTTCACTCAAACCAGGGGTGAGGTTCTACATGTACTTATGTATCTTACTATGGTATGATCAGGCTGAAAGCAGACTTTTTGTTATAGTCATTACTAGATCATAAACAATTCTGTTACCTACTTAAACTTAGCCATTTATAACTAAAGTCTAGGCAGTGCAGCAGGAAATACAAAATGAGGTATGCCTGAAATGAGGTAAACAGTGTGCAAGATGTGACCAACATCTTTCCCTTCCTTCTGCTCCTGACTAGATTTCCAATAAATCAGCTAGATAATACTTACTAGCTGAACAGCTTGTCATGAATGCTGTTTACCAAAAAAGTGCAGTGCTTACATTTTTGTGGAGAGAATTTAAGTGGCTAAATGGTCCACATCTCAAAACAGAAAAATAATCATAACATTTCCCTATGACAAGGTGGTTTTGATCTATTTGCTATCCCATTTCCTAGACTGCATGCTGGTTTTCAGCATTTATGTATTTTCTTACCAATAGAATACTTACACTTTCTAGGATCCTAGGCCAACTATATGTATTTTTTAACAACTTCTTTTTCTCTGTAATACAGCTTAGTACTGACCCGTTTTCTACAGCGTGCAAACCACTAGGTGATGACTCCTCTAGGAATAACCTTGCTTGCTCTGCTTCTCTTCTGAGAAGAATGTGCCTCTATTTGCTAATCACAATGATTTCACCTCTGGTACCTGACTGTGAAAAAGCAGATTTGGAGGAGTATACTCTCTTCAGGTTACAGGCTGCTGCAAAGACAGTAAAAAAAAAAAACAAAACAAAAAAACAAACCAAAAAACACCAAACAAAAAAAACCATTTTAATTAAGTCAACAGTTGCTCAAAATCCACTTACACAACTTGGTTTCTTACAAAGAGTAACACTGTGTGTGTGTATGCTTATATACTTCTTTTTTAATATATACACCACCACCACCACCACCCAAATGTATGTATATACATCCATACTCATACTTTTTTTTTTTTAACTTATGTTGAAAAGTGATGGCCATACTCCAAACTCCTCTATTCTTAAAAGTATGGTTCTTACAAAGAAGGAACACATAGTCTTATTTTTCAGGGTGGGGGTGGATCAAAACTATGCCCAGAGCTTTGGATTTCAGTCCGGACTTGTGTAAAATTCAGGCTTGATAGTAGGCTCTTAATCAGTATATGTTATGATGCTTAGTTTTATCAAACGTAGGGCTAGGACCAAAACACTTCCAATTCCCCACTTGTGTTATTAGTTCAACTTTATTACAGCCTACTGGTAGTTGGCCCAATGCTCCAACAGCCTTAAAAAAGCAATCAATCAGGACAGGGTAAAGCCATCTGCCTCAGTAATACCATAAAGTTACCTAGGTTTCATTAACAGAGGGAACAGATCAGTTTGAACCGTATGCTCTTCATAGCTCTCTGTCAGCAGATTTTTCTGAAGTGGGAGAATGTGAGGAAAAAACAGCACCAGATGTGTACATAAGGCTGGGTCCTCGCACTGTGACTGGCTTTGCACGTGTCTCATGGATGTAAGAAAAAGACTGCAGTGTTAATCATATGAAAGGAGGCTTGCCAAAAAGAATAACAAAGGTTACTCATTAACCACTGACAAACACTGGGGAAAAAAGTTTTTTTTGCTATTTTCCTCAGTAGAACTACAGCATATTCTAGTATAGAAATAAAAATAATCTTGGAGCAAACTGCAGTTACATAAGAGATGCATGCCTACTGCATTATATCAATTCTATTAATGGCCTGTTATACAGTTCTGTTGCCTCGATGCAGTCAGACTCCAGTATCACAAGGGGTTTTTTTTGTTGAGTGTCCCTCCCCCGCTGTAGCTGACACACTATTGCCCAAGCAATGTGCCCAGCACAAAGAGTTCTCTTGGTGGATAAGAATAACCTTGCACCTCAGTCCTACTCTGGTCTGACTCAAAGGACTAAAAGGCCATGAGAGAAGTAAACAGCTTTCATGTGCATTTACAAATTGGATAAATGGATGGGTCACCCAAAGGTCAAGGATTGTGGATGGGAGCTACAGAACAATTGTTTCTGCACACTGAAAATGCCAACAAAAAAAGTCCCCTGGATGCTGCAGCTGTAGAGAAATTTTAACAAATACAGAGAAATCTATCATACCAACTATCCCTCAACCTTCCAGACACAGCAACAGCAAACATTTGCTTTGACCTGAGATGTGATTCACCATTCCTAATGACTGTTGCTTCAAGGCCCCTGGCGAACAATCGACAACCAGCAGTACAAACCACCGGGTATCAAAATAATGATGTGGCAAAAAATTTGCGCCTGCATACAGTTTGGGGCGGGGGGAGCAATCCACCATTTGGAGGACCAGACTCCCCTCCCAGCCTTATTTTGGTAGGATCAAGCCCCTGACACAGCAACTCGAATACCACGGAGAACACCACCAGTGATGTTTTCCTTTCCCTCTGCCAGTCTGCAATTCTAGGCCCTTTGAATATTCCTTTGTGTGCCAATAAATTTTTCAGGATTTCTTTTAATCTCAAAGTATGAAGGGAATAGTATTTGAAGTAAACATCCCAGAAATGTGAAGACTGTATTTAGCACTACCTTCTGTGCTAGAATATGTCTTTATTTGTGGTATAACAGCAGTTGCACTATGAGTCTTCAGAGAATTATGCAGAGACAGCATCCTTGCACCCTGAGTTCAGACAGGTGTATGCAGAACACAAGAACACAATACTGTATATAAATGGATAGAATTATTCTTTCTGACTTAGCTCAGTATAAAGCTGGTCTCCAATCATGCTATTTACTTGCTACCTGTATTAGTTTCCTCTAATGCTTCTTAAGGGCTTCTCTAATCTGTACCAGCCTCAGTATGCAATAGTATGTCAACTTGAAATTTCACCACCTTGTTAGTTTTGCGGCAAGAGAATCTGTACTCGCAGTGCTCACTCTTAGGTCCTGTAACATGACACTAGTTACTACTTGAACATTTTGCTTCACTGACACCAATTCCAACTGCTGATCCTAGCCATTAAAAAAAAAAAACTTTTTAAACCAAACCAATACCCACCTGGAGAAACTGTCTGCTGATAAAACGTTGTGAGCAAAAATAAACAGCCGCCAAGTTCATAATCACACCAAGATCACAGCAAGAGCTGACATTCGTAAGCAGGTTTAAGGGCTAACTCCCCAGCTTTGAGCTTCCTGATTTCAAATGACAAACCCACATAACACACAGACCTTCACCCACCTTTCTTTCTTTTCAGTAGCTACCTTTTTGCCCTCTCCTTCGAGCACACACCAGAGGGAAGTTGACGTGCAGAAGAACACGTATTTATACACCCAAAACCCAGAATGCATCACAGGACATACAGAGATTCCCACAGCACTGGATGCACTCAGAATTGGAGCATCTGTTGCCAAAGCAGAGGTCACATGCCTATCTGAAATACTAACCATCAAAGACAGGCAGCTTATCACTGCATGTGTGCCTGAGCCTTAGCTGTATACTCACCCAAAGATTACGGTATTACTGCAGGATCTATTTGCTGTGGATTCCTGTGGAAGTCTGAAATAACCCCCACACCGCTCAAGAATCCACTTTCGCACCCTGCACACACAAGCAAGCCTTCTAGACTCACATTGGTAATTGAACTGCTATGGAGAGAAAGCAGGTTTCTCTGCATCTTTCACGCACAAATGCTGAAATATGAGCAATTATTTGCAACGGAAACCATGCCACTGACTGACTGATGATCAACGCAAGCACGGCACAGTGCCTGCACGTTCCACAGAACAAGCATCTGCACCCTTCCTGCAACACCTCTTCCCACTACCTGCACTGAACAAGTAGTAGCAAGCAACAGGTTTCCACTGCAAACGAGACACCCAGAAGAGCCTCAGCACTTGCTCTCAGAGAGACAAGCAAAGAGGAGGTATTTCTGGAGGTCTGGCTCCTATTCAGAAGAGAAATGTTTCCCTTGGCTTGTGAAAGTTGCTCAGACTGAGAGTAGTAACAGGCTGAAGAAGCCAGCTTTCCAATTCCCTGTTCCATTACTCTTTTTGATTGGCACTTTAATGAGGGCGCTAGGGGTCGACCCCCTGCCAGGGGGCCGGTTCATGCCCCGTTTATCTCACAGTCCATGTAAGACTAAAATAACACGCCAGGCTGAGTTTCACTGGCTTGTGATCCAACAGCCCACCATGATGGATTGAGTGACTGCAGCAAGTTGGCAGCTAAAGTGTGTTGTAACAGTATCTTTCTGTCAGCACAACACAATGGATTTGCTGATTCCCGGGTTTTCCCAGTGTTCACCGTTACCGTCGGCTCAGAATTTTCTAAAGTTCATTTTCCAGCGGGCTGCAAAGTGATAATAAATAACATACCAAAGGTTACACGCCAAGCTTTTCTTCCCCTTAACTGTCCTACTGCTGACAAAGTAGGGGTTGTGGTGCCAGCTTTACTACACGCACAAGAACAGCCATAAATCCACTTGCTTTTCCAGAAAGGAAGAAAGGGGGCAGCTATATTGCTCTTTTTGTGTGAGCTCATTCTGCTAGGCCAACACTTGCTACACAGGACTTTTCACCCCTGAACAGAACAGTGAATACAATCCAACACAAGAGGAGGTTGCTATGTGAAGCAGCTCTCTCCAGAAGAGCTGTCAGCTTATTTGGAGGCTAAGTTCACAGACTGCGGAAACATGGCTAACAAGCCACGGTCCTTATGATTTGCATGGCTTAGAACCATCAAAATAATCCATAAATGAGCTAGAAAATCCAGGAATCCTGTGCAAGGGATGGATTATGCTTTAGATCCCTTTCTTTAATATTATAAAATGTCCTCATATCTCCTCTATAGGAAAACCCCCAACAAGTGGGGGTTTTTCCTTTAAAAAAATCGGAGTACTAGGAAATTGACTGTTTTTATTAGTCATCTGAAGAGGGCCTCTATGTCCTCTTACTAAGACCTTGTCTCTGTGCCCCGTTTCCTCAATATCCTTTTCATTCTCCTTGCCACTGTCTGTGAAATGAACAACTCGCCTCAAATACCGGAGAGAACATTCTTATTTTCAGTTGTTGCCATCCCAACCCCTCCCAGCAAGAGTGAACAAATGAGCTCCACAACAGAAGTGGCTTTTCACTTCCTGTATAAGGATTTTTGACAGCACAAATTTCAACAAGCTAACAACTCTCCCACCCCTCAAAGTCAGATTAACACCCTGCCCCCCAGGGCTAATAAACAGGAAGGGTGAATGCTGTTTTCCTTGCTTAGGGGAGAACTCTGTAGATCCATACAACTGTATGTCTACATTTTTCAGTTCCTTTTAGGCCTTGCACAAGACAGTCTAACAAAGCCAAAAACACCTCTAAAATCAACTTGAGAACTTCAGCCACCCTAACGCTGATGTGTTCTGAAATATTTCATTGTGGGCATCCAGAACTGATCTTTTCCAGAACTCACCCTTTTCCATCTCTGGGACTCTAGATCCATCTGACTCTGGGCAAAGTCAAGTGTGTTCCTGCCAACAGAAGAAATTACTAAGAGAAAGAATGAGCAAGGAAGGTACAAGAAATGAGAATACAGATGTGGAAGGGACTCAGACAGGCAAGATCAAGGAAGAATGCATAGGGATATGAAAAGAGAAGAGCGTGACAGGAAAAAGGGGCCAGACTGAGGAGCTGCTTGAAGAAAGTACAGCTGCTCTCAACAGCAGCTTACTGTTTACACTGACAATACAAATCACTGCACAATACACATTTTAATTCACGGTGCTGGAGAAACAAGCCTCATGAGTTGAAGATTTTTATTTGCGAAAGATAAGAAACAATCATAACTACAAACCGGAACAGCAGCAGCACATGGGGTCGCTACTGGTGCAAGTCTTTGCTAGCACGAAGCGTGTAATTAGCGTAATTCTTTGCAGAACTCCTCTAGAGAATCCAGTTTGTAGTTCTGTGCACCTCAACACTGTAGCCTGCAGATACATTACTCATCTAGCTTTGAACTAGCTACCTCAGAGACTGCCAACAACACCACCACAGCAGAGCAAAGTAGATGATGTGCTGTGAACATGGTTTGAAGCTTTATTGAAGCTGCCAGTAGTCAATCTACTTTGCTAGTTCAATTCCAGCTCGTATCTGCCTACACAAGTTGCTGCAGCCAAGCCCTAAATATTCCTCTGGGGAGAGCTAGATACTTACACCTTAGCACAGTAACACAGAAGAGGGCATACTGAGCCTACAGCCAGAAAGCCTGGGAATTATTAGGAAAAACAAGTGGGTGTGGGAGCTCAAGGGACCAGTGGGAGGATGCGGGAAATCAGTAACACTGATTTGAATAACTGGTAACAATTATTAGATCTTTTTTGGTATGAATCATCTCTCAGAGACTCATCATTTAAATGATGTCACTCCATGGGCAGTAAAAAATACAGTAGAAGAAACAAGCCTGCCATGACATGAGGGTTTCGAGCCACAAGGTGAATGGCCAAACAGGTCTGGGAAACTTCACCAACACATGTAAAAGGGAGCAACTTCTGTGGAGAATATACGCTTTAACTGACAGACCAGACAAGCCAATTTGTCTTCAGGACAATTATGATGTTACTTAGAGCTCTGCTCAAACTGCTTCAACTGATGGAAAAGGAGTGGTCTCGCTTGTCTGATGACCACTGAACTTGTCCTTGCCCCATCCCCTCCCCAGTGGTGATATCTGCATTTGAAACTACAGGTTGCAAAATTAGCCAGCCAGAACCATACCAAGGGAACAAAACAAAACCAGAACAACAAAACAAAAGCCTGAAACAAGCAAACAAAAAAAAGTGAGTGAGTTTGAACAGAATCCATTCTCTGACTGGGCTTACCAAACCTACAAAAATGCTCCCGTCGTTGCATGGGAAGGGGCAGCAGAGAGCAGTGCTGCCTTATGCAGATGTCAACTACTTCTTTTATCTTTTTAAACAACTGCATGAAAAGAAAAAACTGTTTGATAAACAAGTAGTAGCATCAGCAACAGGTAGGCTCAGGAACTCAACAGCAACCACACTACAGTTCATACTCCCTTTCTCCACACCTTCTTCTAACACACCCCTTGCTTTTCCCAATCTAAAGAACCATGGCCCTTTTCTGTCAATAGAAATACCGAGCTGCTGCATCTAATCCACATTTGTTTCTCACCTGCTTGCCAAAATACTGGAATGTTAAGAAAGCAAAATTACATTCTCATCCTCTGGTACAAGAGGTGCGAGCAAACCGCCAATGGTAGCAGTAAGCTCTACAGTAGGCATGGCCTTTCTTTCCCATACTCACCCCCACAGTTTTTCTGTAACCAAGAGTGGCACCACTGGGATAGCTGAAGCCAGCTGCTCTACTGCAACACAGGGCTGACCTGAATGCACATGTGGACAACATGGTAATTTCGGTCTGAGCTCCTGCCCTTCCTCAGCACCCAGGAATTTGGGATACCAAGGGAGATGCTATCAGTACTGCTTCACAGCCAGCCATAAATCTGGCAGTGGCTGAGGAGCTGTATGTGAACTGACATTTTACATGTAGTCCGAGAAGAACTTGACCTCCTTCCCAGATCCAAAATGCGGGGTGGAAATCATCATTCTGCATTGAGCAGAGCAAGAGGCAAAACTGAAAATATTCACTGCTCCAGGAAGGCTCACAGGTTCCTGAAGTCAGAGATTATCTCCACGTTTATACAATGCTCTTTCCATTTTAGACACAGAGCTCCCAGTATTTACCATCTGAAAGTGTGCTACCGGCAAAAATTTCTTAAAGGGGGGTCTGCAAGGACCCCTGTTTTGTGGAATTTAGGCACACACAGAGACAAATATAGGACTTAACTCCTCAAAAGACTGTCTATTAGATAGCTTCTATTGGTTTCAGACCTTCCTTACCTATGATGAGTAAAAAGGAAAAAGGAACATCGGAACAGAACTCTGCTCTTCTGTGTGAACAGTGATTTTTAGCTTAAAAACTAGGTTGAAATGCTTTACCAGGTATTACTCTCAAACAAACCTGCCACACCACAAAACAGAAAAATGGTCTAAGAAAGCATATCAAAAACTTCAGCCTCACCACTACACACTGATTGTGGTGGAGCAACTACTTAAAAAACAGTAACTTTAATTTGCTTGGAGCTTTCTTGGGAGACGAGAGAGGGAGAGGAAGCAGTAGGGATTTAGGAAAGGGTCAGCAGAACAAATTCAGGTCTTGGTTCCATACCACGTCTCTGGAGCAAAGCCCATTACATAGAGGTGATGTCAGTAAAAGCCCAAGTACGCCATGTCTAGTTATCAATATATGTTATTAACTAAGAAAAATATTAAGCTTAATGGTTAGCATAATGCTGTGTTTTTACAACATCTGTCAGCAATTATTTGTATTTACTTGCACTGCAAATGCAGAAGAACAGTTGGAGAAATATAAACACCAGAATTCACTGAATTCCCACCAGTCTTGCATTTTCCCACAAGGAATCTCTAATCATCCCTGTTTAGACACTGCCATTTGTTCCTCACCCTGTCCAGTATGGAATTTCTTCCCAATCCTCTATGACCAGACATTATTGGTCCTTGTTCTACACTGAACAAATACTGACTAAGCCCTCTGCAATTAGTGGTGTTAACTTCAGTGCTCTTAAGACAGCAATTAGAACTATCATATTTCTCGGACTCAAAACAACAAATCAAACCCTTTCCAGTTCCTGCTCTCCCCTTAGCCATGCTTTACACTGCAGCAAAAAAAGGAGGCAGGGAGAGCAAGGGTTGTGCTCTGCTTGAGTTTACTCCACCTGTGCAATGCAGGGTGAGGAACAGGTTAGCTGGGTGAAAAGTTCACTGCAAGCTGAGCTGTCTGTTTCTCTTGCTTAATTTATCCGATATTTGGCTAACCTTGCTCTGAACCCAGCCCCCAAGACCCCCTTCCTCTCATCCCTCCCCAGCGGGTTCATGTCAGCCAAAGACACCGCCTCTTATTCCCTTCTCCCTGACCCTGCTGAATGGAGCGGGGGCTGGGACAGAGGGCCAAGCACAGAGAGCCCTTGCACTGGAGAGATAATAATTATTTATGCTCTAAACTTCAACAGACCTCATCCTCAGGAGCAAACAGAAAAGTTCTATAGTCAGCAACATTGCCTGATACTGTGTTCAAGCTTATCAGTTTTTCCAAGGCTGGATGGCACCCACCCTGCGCCCCCACCTCCTCTGCACCCTGCTGCTCTTCCAAGGATGCAGCACTTCCTAAGGTAGCTTATAATGGATCCCTGATCCACTCTGGCAGCCCTTGCAAGGGGACTGTCATACAGTTCCTAGTGCTTTCATGATCTCCAAGATACCGGTTGGCCCAGTATGTCCATTACCTCGTTTCTGCAGCTCAAGATCCTCAAAAGGAACACACCTGACATACTTAAAATACTGCAAAGAACAGAGCAGTAACACAGCGAGCATAAGCAGGAAGAGCCTAGATGGTTCTTCTCCCCTCAAATGCCATGAAGTCAGTGAAGGAAAGGCTGGGGTAGTGAGACATGCCACTGCTGCTCTTCGGAGAAAAGGATTCCCTGATCCATGGACCTTTATACATCCGTAAGCTATTCATACTGCAGAATACAGAAAAGGTTCTCCCGAGAAACTGCTGAGCAGTTTCCCTTTCAGTGATAGTCCACTGTAACTTTCCCACATATCCTCCCCCTATACCCAAAAAAGCGTGACAAGAACACCCTGAAGTTACCCCCACTGTGCAGGCAGTAGCAGGGCACTGGTTTCACCTCCTAGAAAACACATTCAACGCCACCTCTTGATTCAGCACGTCAGAGCTTCACATCAGGTGATGCAAACTACTGGAAAAACTGCCCAAGAACGCGCATTTCTGGCAAGCTTTCATTATTTTCCTGCTGTGCTCAGGACTGCTCCCAGCACTCTCTGGGGCAACACAAAGCGTATTTGATGGCCTTCTCAATGACTGGATACATCATCAGAAAACAGTGCACAAACCAAACCTGTTGTGCTTTCACTGCTCTACTTGAGCAGCCAGTACTCTCTTTCATGTTTAATCTTGGACTCCAAGAATCAACATGCTTTTATACCCACCTGCTGGCACCCTCTGCCTCTATGAGATGGTGAGTTAGGATGTGACTAGACTCTGCTAATTGAGAAGAATAAATGTTTCCTGTAAACCTTAACTTCATTATATTCTGTGACCAGACAAAAAAACTTATAGCTGTTCCACGGCTTTGATACACCTAAGCTGCTTTAGCTCCAGTAGAAAGTCTCACAAAGAGCTTATTATTATTAATAATCTGTATCATCACCGTGCCCCAAAACTCCATTACAGTATCACTGTACACACAGAGAACAAAGTTGCTGTCCCACTGATTTGGGGGGGCGGGGGGGGGCGCAGGGCAGACACACAGCCTGACAGCTTTACAGTAAGTGGAAATTCCTTGTGGTCTAAGAATAATATTAAACTTGCTTCCCAGGATCACCAGATGACCTTGCCTTGACACATGGCTTAATTTGTCTGGAAGCAGTGCAGACTGGAGTAGTTCTGATGCGGTCACTAATTTAGCGACACCATCCATTTCAAACCTCACGACTCCCACACCAAGGTAGCAAAAGACCAGTTTGCAACAAAGAGTCCTTGTTATTAAAGGAGTCCCGGGCCTTATCAAAGAACATGATCCAGCATCCCCCACCCAACCCCTGCATATTTTCAAGGCATGAAAATCGCTAAGAAGAGCCAAGCAAGGCTGTCAGGAAGACATCAAACTGCTACATAAGAAAACACAGGATACACACCAAACCCTTCGCCCTCATTGCCTAACGCACCCAGTATCTGTATTTCTCAATAGTAGGACCAGCACAGATACTCACCATTGCATCAGGATAATTAAACCATTAAAATAACAGCTAACAGTAACTTCCACACAAGGAGTTCTTTGTGCAAATTTTCAAAGCCTTTGTTAGAGATTTTAACACCTCTTCAAAACTGCTGAAGCTATTCAGAGACAGGTAAAAAGGCATAGGATCGATACAGCAGTTATCAAAGATGATGCATAAAATCAGTTCTTTGCTCCTTCCATCCACTGCGCAGGAAAGCAAAAATACTTCAAAAGATACCATACCCGCATGGGAAAACTAAAGGCAAGCTGAACTGAAATGCAGATCGTTTACATCTTGCAGTTTAAGAATCACCTCGTCTAAAAAAAGAAACTTGACGCAGCGATTTTCCTCATTCTGACCTATCCCAAAAAAATCCAGTGTTTGTTAACAACAGAAAAGAGCTTGTGAAAACCCAGCCGTTCAGAGAGAAAAACAGCTTTCACTTTAGAAATGACAACATACAGAAGAACAATTAACAGGTCGAGCTTTAAAGGAAACCAATGTCCTCTTTTCAACGTATCCAACTTAAAGGCTTCTGCTGTTTGTGAAAAAACAAAAAACCCCAACACTTCCACCCCCTCCTCCCCCAAAAAACACAAATTATGTAAACATAAGAAGGCAGCAACCGGAAACTCAGCATTTCGGTATCTCTGGCAGGTTCTTTTGTTCCTGCCGATTCCATAAATCGGAGGAAATCTTTCCCCTCCGATCGCAGACAGACCTTCACAAACATAAATCCTCCACTTCCAGATACTTAGGGTTCAATGCACTTCCACTTGTTGCTTCTGTCAGGAATGCCTATCTGGATTAACTCTGACAGCAGGCCCTCATACTTAAGGGGCAGCCTAATTGCTGAGAACTTTAGATATCATGCTTAAAGCAAAATGAAATTAAATTAAAGACAATGACACGAAAATCACCCCATCTGTGGACAATAGGCTTCCACCAGAAAACCGTTCCACAGGAGAGGCGTAGGGCTCCGGGCCTGTATCCGCTCCATGGCTGGAGAGCATGTCGCGACTCAGGCGGGTCGCCAGCCTCACCTGCAGCTATCGCGGGCAATCACGGTGTATCTCGGTACTGATACTCCTTCACAAGCTGATAACGAGCACTTAGCATTCACCCCTGGGGCGCGCCCCGCTCCCTCCCCGACAGCAAGGGCCGCTCTCTGCCTTCCAGCGAGGTTTATCCGCCGCCCGTTCACACTCCTTTGTGGCCTCCACCTGCACTCCCGGCAGCCGTCCTGCGCTTCTCCTCATCCACCCTCCGCGGGGTCTCCGCACTCTCCTCCCCACCTCCCCCGTCAGGCTGTCGAAGGCGGGTCCGCGGCGCTCGGGCCTGCCGCCGCCCCAAACCACGGCCCCGTGGGGCGGCGAGGGCAAACAACCGCCGCCGCGGTTTTGGTTTGGGCCTTACATTGGGGGTTGTTTGGTTTTTTGTTTTTTTTTTTTTTTCTACCGCCTCCCCCCTCAAAAAAAACCCCAAACCTACCCACCCTTTCGACTCACCTCAGAGGGCGCCTCGCCTCACAGCCCGCCTCACCTCTCTGGAAGGTTCTGCTGCGCGCGAGCATGTGTGGCTCGAGCCGCAGTGCCCCGCCCACCCGGCCCCCAGCGGCCGTTAAGGGCCGCGCGGAGCAGAGCAGGGCAGAGCGCGCGGGGAAGGAGTGCACAGAACCCACACCCCTGACAGGACGCACCTGGGGGAGGCTGCGAGCGCCAGCAGGCCCTGCGCGAACCCTGAGGGGCTTAGCTGGCAGGACAGCGCGGTGCCGAAGGGTGTTTTGACAGTGATCTCAGGCGTCGGCGGGAGATGGAGGAACGGGCACCGGGCAGCGGCTGCTCGGCGGGAGCGGGAGTCTGTCCCCCGGCGAGGCAACGTCCGAGGGCTGTGGCCAAGACCAACCGTCCCACAGGCGGGTTTGTTACCTACTGAGCAACCAAAATATTAAAAATTGCTAACATGTGGAATCTATTAGGACATTTAGAAGGAATTCACGTTCATTGTTTCACTTGAAATATAAAGGTTATAAAACTTAACGGCCACATGACAAGGAAACTATATGAAACACTCGGAGATTTACAGAGCAACTGTTATGCTCTTTAGGCATGTGGGCTGAAAATTGCTTTACAATAGGCAACGCAACCTGTGGTTTGAGCGCTGAGGTTTTCTGGCAGTTTTCTTTTTTTCTTTTCTTTTTTTTGACCTTGCAGACTGGTATTCAGTTACCACAGCAGCTCCAAAGTAAAACAGAAACACAGCTTGTATCTTCTTTCAAGTATTTATTTCTTTTGTCCTGTTAACATCAAATAATGAAAGGAATTGCAAGGATTTTGAAGGGAGGATAAAAAGAATGAAAGCAGGAGAAAGGAAAAAAAAACCCCAACATAATGGCTTAATTTCTCACAGCATGTGCAGCACAAATGAACAGTAAACACATACCACAGAAAAATGCAAACAAAGGCTACGTTTGCTAAAAGTTCCAAGAAAAAAAACCATCGTGAGTGCCCCCAAGCAAACATTTCAGCGATTAAATCCTCAGAGCCTTTGCATTTCTAGGCCAATTTAGCACAGCAGATATCTTCCCCCTTCCCCCAAAACACACCTCGGCAAGCTAGCAGGGAGGAGCCAAAGGGCCAGGTTTTCAAGCCTTGTTTTGTTTTAGGGCATGGAAATGTTGCAATTGTGGCATTCAGAGGAAGCTGTAATCTAATCTAACGGGTCAAGTAGGAGTGTGAAAACCCGATTATAAATTTGCCACTAGGGTTTGTTAAGTAAGCAACAGTTCATGGGCAAACAGGGTATTTTGCTGTGCTTGTCAAATCTGGATCTTAGCAGTGGCAGCACTTGCCTCTGAACCCTAGGCCAGGAACTTACGATCTAGGCTGCTATCATGCAAAGGCTTTAGGGTGACCCTAAGGGTTATAGCATCAGTGCAATCGTATATTGTCTCATTCTGTGACACCGAGCAAGACTATACAATTCTCTGTTTCACCCTTGCCCTATGTATATAATAGAAACTGAAATGCTCTGGTAGGGCAAGGTTTGCAAAGGTCTATGTCAAAATACTGTGCTTGCAGTTTTGATATGGGAGTTTCAAATCTATACTCCGAAGTCAGAGTGAAGAGGGAGAACATGAACATCAGGTGAGTAGAATTATGCTCAGCAGCAAGCACAACCTTTCTGCTAATGCACCTGTGTTCTCAGTGCATTCAGACATTCTGCTCTTTTTCTACGTTTGCTCACTTTCCAAATTTAAGTGGCAGTACAACTTTATTCCACTTGTGGTTTTATTTTCTTAAATGAAGTAGGGCTGAGTTTTGCAGCAAAACAAATCCCAAAAAATCATAATGCCACTCCCCTCATATGGAAATATGCCATGCCCTGATGTCAGGAGGTCACTTTTATATTAATTATTTCCAGGATCAGCACGGTGTGATTTTTTTCCCCTGATGATCTGAGGCTAAGAGAGAGGTGAATCCAGTGAAAGAAGCAAAACCAAACTGTGACAATCTTCTGCTATAAGTAAAAGCAAATGCACTTCTCAAGTACCCCAAGTTAGTTTTTTTCCCTTGAAAATGTTTATAAGCACGTTTTTGATCACAAGATTGGAATATGTCATGAGAACACATTCAAGTATGCATTTGCATTAATATTGTTGCCAGAAGCCATCTCACAGTCATCATCAGACATACTGGAGCCCCTAGAAAGCTTTCTGTGGGATTGGAAGGCATCCAGCCAGGGGAAAGCAAAGCCACCATGTGATCTGGATGCCCAGTTCCACAGGAAAACTATACATTAATGAATGGCAAGCACTCAAAGTGGTAGTTATAGTGAATAGCTTGTGAGCAAATCATTGGCCGAGAACCATTAAGTATATAAAGTACTTGATAAATGAAAATTTGTAAGAATTCTGTTTAAAAATAATCCATTGAAAGAAACCAGGCTAATTTTACACCAAGAATTGCCCCTGTCAAACAGTACTGCTAGCTGTAATGAAGATCACTAGAATATGAGTTGCCCATCCAGCCTTAAAGCATATCCAACATGGTACGTACTTTATACTGCAAAAGGACCCTTTTAGGTATCATTAGAACAATCTATTTTAATATTCCTGAACAGTAAATTATCAGAAGAAATCAAACAGCAGTGCTGGGTACCCTGCAAGTTAGGGCCTGCACCCTATTTCCATTTTTCAGACAGATGGAAAGGGTTCATGTGCTTTACTGCGTGTTTATTTTCTGTACTGAAAAGTACTGATCTGCAAATGCCAGTAGATCTACAGTTCAGTTCTTTGTCCCAGAAAGCAGGGATGTTGCACCTAAACCTACCGTTGGCACTCTCTGGACTTTTCATGCACACACTGCCCATTTCAGCAAACCTTCCTTCTTTCATTGCTTGACTTCTAGCTTATGATTCCCCCCCCTTTAACCATGAAGTGACATTCTGGCCAACTACCACCTAACAGTCCTTCCCAGTTCAAATTCAAATCCTGTAGGTGTTAAAAAGAATATGCAGTTATCAACTCGTTAGGCAGAACTAATGCTAGCTCTCTGGGCTTTTGGTACACTTAATGCTTTAAAGGAAGCTAATCTCTAAGATACTTAGGGCAGTTTGCAGTGTTAATGTGTAAGAAGGTTGTGGACACAGGCAGGCACAGGTGAGAGACTGCCTGAAGGGAAGGCACAGAGATGAATAATCTGCATGCACAGCATTCTGGCTCAGAAACTCTCAAAACACAGTCCTCCCCAACAGGAACAACTGGAAGACAGACAAAATTATGAAAAATGAAGGGATCAGCAAAAATCAGACCTAATATAAACCTAACTAAAATAAACTCAGCATGGCTCCTGTGGCTCATTCAAAAGAAGGTCTTCTCTGAGAGTTCATTTGCAAGAACTCAGTCCACTGAAGAAGAAAGATAGAATATAACTTCCTCTATTGTGTGCTATTAGGAGCCACTGGCAAATCTGACTGACAATATGAAGAGGTTTTTAAAGGGAAATACTGAAGATTGCAATGCTACCTACCAGATTGCATCATAGGAAATGTGACATCTCCAGCCAGAAAGCATCAGTGCTCCTAAATACTGGGGTTAAGAGTTCGAAAGAGTTAAGATTATTTTCTTAATTGATGTAGGGAATGAGAGCTGTGAGAAGTACTTGTCTGAATTAAGAAACAAATTATAGTTTTTACGTAAGAAATCTTACAATTCTGTAATTTGTTTGAACAGAGGGGCCGTGTATCAGGAAACCTATTTTTAAAACTGCAATGAAGATGCATTGACTCTGTATGTTTAAAACAATCAAAATGGGGTCAGAAGGCTCAATGCTATAACCCTGTAACGATGGAAGCAGTGCATTCTATTGAATTATTAAATGTAGTTGTTTGTACGTGACTACTTTGTTTTTTAATGTGTGTAGCAACTTTTGCTGCAGGACATCAAGACTTTTTTTAATAATTGTTTTTCTGTGTCAGCATCAGATCCCTCCTAAAGAAATTCAAGGCTATATTTCATTTGATTAACATGCTTGTTAAACCTCAGCTATGCCAACAGGACAACAGAGAAGCTGAATTTTAGGGTTCAAAACTATTACAATAGTTGATGTGGGTGAAGAAGTTTTTTTGCAATAGCAGACAGTTGAGAAACATGTCAGGTCGCTAATACTGAATATTCAAAAATAGTAGAATATTGTAAGTTATACACTATTCAGCAACCAAAGCACACACAATATTGCTTACTGGTGTCTCTCTTTACTGTCTTTTGCATAGCCCTTACAACAGTAACAAAATATTGCCCAGCTCTGCCAGTATTCTCCATGAATTTGCAGCCTTGATAGGAGTCCAGAAGAGACCACAAGGTATTTTATTGCTCAGGAAAAGCAAGCCAGGCAATAGCTCACAAACTGATTTGTGATTCTGTTTAATCCTATTGCTGTTTTGAGTCAATCATATTCTTCCCACCTTATTTATTATTAACAAGGGGAAATGTGGCCTGAGACCTCAAGGAGTCAGCTGGGAGATGCTGTGGCTTCTCTCTCTGGCACCTGAGGGAGTCTTCTCCATTCTCTAAGGCTGACACTGAACCAAAGAATTGCTTTACTCTCTGATGGATGGATTTTTTTTTAAAAGCACTTATTTTGCTACATTCAACAGTTGAGAGAGCTGAGACAATGAGCTTGTCACCTCTGCTATCACTTGTAATAGGCAAAGTTGCAGGGGGTAAAATGACCATGCAAGTGAACTGACTTTGCTATGGCATGTTTGCATGAAATCAGCATTCCCAGCAGGCTTCAGGAAAAGAAACTGTGTGTTCAGATATCACTTGTTTTCCATTATGACCTTTTCCATCTTCTGTAATCATTCTTCTGAGATGAGCCCTTTTTATTATAAACCCTTATTCCATATGACAGCATTTTTCATATAGCCAAAATATTCCAGAGACCGTATCACCCCTGCATTTATTTCAGTCCTCTCTCTGCATAAAGGCGCTAATAGTTGACTTGCCTGGAAAACAGAGCAATGAATTGCCTCCTTTTCTTACAGCTAATGTTAATACTGCAGTGTGCCAGAACAGTATCTGGGAACGCTTATCAGATCAATAGCAATGCCCAAAGCAGAAGCAGCAGTTGGTGGCTATGCTCCGAAGTGCCTAATGCTAAAAAACGAAGATGAAGAAGCATTTCAGTTCATGTATTCACAGTGCCCAATGTTTGCACATGGTGGCTTAAGGGAAGGAACCAGTCAGGGGTCAAATCTAAGGCAGGACTTCTGGAAGTCATGTAGGCTACTCTCAGGCACCTAAGGGCAACTACAGACCTCGCTGCAGTACTTGGTTTTGTACCAGCTATCACATGTCATCATCTCATTCTTTAATCTATTTTTTTCAAACCAGAAGTTTCAATCAATTTGGTCAGTGATTATATGTACCGCAGCTTTCCATGCAGTCTTCCTCTGTACTAGTGCACCGCAGTAGTGATTTACTCAGGTAACCAATCTCAGTGGCAAACTGCCTCAGAAGACATA
The DNA here is from genome assembly GCF_026419915.1 of Harpia harpyja. Taxonomy (NCBI): domain Eukaryota; kingdom Metazoa; phylum Chordata; class Aves; order Accipitriformes; family Accipitridae; genus Harpia; species Harpia harpyja. The sequence continues at coordinate 6,909,100 of NC_068946.1, forward strand.
GGAAGTAGGAAGTAAATTTTGGAAGCCAGGGTCATTTTCATACAGAAGTCAGCAGGCTTCTGAGATGTCTAGATTTAAGGCATTGATATTTCAACAGTGTTCCTCTACATTAATTCCACATTGCTTGGGGAAGAAGATGCTTGGGGGAGATGTCAAACAGCAACTTTTCACTTTTGTATTCTTTTCATTATCATTTGATTAACATAGACAGGGAAATGTCATGCCTAGGATGCCTGTCTGTGAAAAGCCTGTACAATACAGAAGCAACTCCTTCAGATAAACAAAATTCAAGTAAAAAAAAAAGCTTTTGCATAAATAAAAACCAGGAAATGGAACCACATCTACCTAGTAGCGCTAGGTCAGCACGATTGCTAACACTAGCCGGAGAACCACATGTCCTTGTAATACCTAGGCATGATGGATGACCTTTGGAGCTGGCTAGGAAAAAGTGAGTGGTGATTCAAACTGGCCCTTCCTTGTTTTTACATGCAGGGGTTGTTTTCCTTTCCTCAAAAAAACAAGAGACAGCAAACAGAACTGGCGTATTGGGGTGTTCCGAGCCAGCAAGCTGCAAAGTTAATGGACAGCTTTTTAGGGCATGGTGACCCATAGCAATGAGCAGAAGTAACAACACACTTCTTTTATTGACTTTGTATTTGGATGGAAATCACATGCCTCTATTATTGTATAACTTCAGGAATATAAGGTGGCATCTCGCCCATCTGTTTACGGCCACCACACTCCCCCTAACATTGCATCTATCCTCTATTTTCTTTTCTCATATACTTATTCTTCGGTCACTCTCAAGCTCAAATTAGAGTGCTTTCTTCCCTCATTTAAGGAGGAATTGTTCTTTTCTAGATCTATGCAGAAAAATCAGCATATACATTTGCCTTGATTTTTGTTCTGTGTTAATATGTCACGATGCTCATAGCAAAGGTGAGCTTAAGGAACTAGTAATTTTGGACTCTGGGAAGGTGTGAAGATATAAATTGTCTCCTCAGAGGTCTATGCTTTTCAGTTGTATCCAGTCCACACAGGCTGGATCAGTATGTGTTTCTGCTGAAGCGCCAGCTTGAGGGATGTTACAGAAACTCAAGAGGGTGTTATGTTTCAAGAAAAGATGACAGGAGCAGGGGGAACTCACTACCTTCTATGGTACTGGCAACATTCAAGTTGTGTCCTGTGTCTTCCATCTGTAGTCTCCAGGCTGGGGTACCTCAGCCCCATCAAAACCAAGTCTGGTCTTCTCTCTTAACACATACCTTGCTGATCTGACTCTCCTCTAGAATACAGAAACAGTTGTTTCTGCTGAAGCTGTCAACTCCCTGAAGGTATCGAAGAAAGGTAGTGAGGTGATCTTAGTAGAATGGAGGGTGGGAAGAGGGGCAGTTTATCAGTCAGAAAAGTGACTGAATTGCCAGCTTCCCAAAGGAAACACTGGATAAAAGAGAGTGAGTAGCAGGGAGAAGGTGAAGTTCTGCTTTTCTTCATGTCTTTCTCTAAGTTAGTTGCTGAAATCTGTGAGAGGTGCCTGCCACTACTCACATCTCAAAATCTCCTTCAGAACAGCACTCTAATAAAGAGGATTCTGTTCACTAGAAAATGTAAAACTGCTGCTTGTGACTGACCGGTTTCGCTCAGTCTCCAAACTCCAGCAGGCTGAGAAGCAGTACCAGGTTGAAGGATCTTAGCACCGGGGAGGTGAGAGCTACAAAGACAGTGCAGAACGGTCTGATTCTCAGGGGTGTTGGTTGTTCGGTGAAAAATGCAAAAGATTACATTTGACATAATCTTGCTTTACCCCCAAACTTGTGAACAAGTGTTGTCAAAAAAGTGGCTGTCAGCTAGATTAAGTTTATTAAAGCCACATGAAGAAATAAACCCAAAATAGATGATCCAAGGTCACCCTGTATTCTTTTCTCAACAGTTGCATTTCAGCTAGAGGACAACACTAGGCCAAATTAATGTTTGTAACAAACAGACAGATGTGTTCTCTTTGAAATAAATGCATGCACTTATGCTCTGCCTGCATTAAGTCTGTTACCAGGTTTTTATGAGATTTGGCAAGTGCAGTGTTATCTGTTAATATCTGAAGGTGGGAGTGTTCAGGGAGTTGTCTGGAAGGCTTGCAAGACTAGATCTGATCATATCCACCCACACTAATTAACACATTACATAAAAGTACAAGTTTCTCTTTGGAAGCATCAGAATCATTTGCCCAGGCACTTTCTATGAAGTTCTAGAAGAACTATAGGGATGGACTCCATCACTTTTTAACAACAGAACAATGGATGAGTAGGCAGGGTATAGTTCCCACTTTCAGGGCTCACTCCTTTTCTTCATCCTGCTGAAAGCATGCCATCAGCAGGGATATGGCTGGAAGGACCTTCTTAAAGTTCACTAAGGTTGCATGAGGGAACATGATTTTTTTTTTCCTCATCAAAAACAAACTACAAAATCAAATACTGAACATGAGGAATCAGATTTACTTACAAAGGACTCCTCCTCTCCCTGCCCTGCCTCACTAATTCTGAAAATTACTTTGTGTGAACACCGGCCTCTGAAAACACCCGGTACTTAAAAATCCTCCCATTTAAATAGGGTCTTTTTCTGTCAGGAGAACCTATGTCCCAAAACGGCTAACACTTCTGTATCATTCAGGTTTTAAACCAGCAGCAATCTCCTGTATCAAAACAATAGTAAGGGATCTTCTACTTCTTCATAGATTGGAGCAAGTAAAACTAATTTCATATGAAACTTCTGTGACCTGCTCCTACAGCTTCACCTAGATTCCTCCAGCAGGATAATAAATATATACCCCGATTTCGATTTACTCCAGACCCTTTGTATGACATCTGGCTTCAAGATGGTGGCACTGAAAAGTGCAGTAATGACATTGGAAAACAGAAGGAAAAAAAATAATTGGGCAGTGGAAAGCAGGAGGCAGTGGAGAGAGCAGGGAAAACCAAAATTAAAATAAGTCAAAGGGCGGAAATTCCTTTGAGAAGGCCTTAGGCTTCAACAAAGCTTGTCGACATTTGCAGCACTTTAAGATTACCCAATACTAACCTTATGTGAAAAGGGACAGTAGACCTCAGCAGGCATTCCAGAGGAGCCCTTCTATAAAAAAAAAAAGTCTTCAAATGTATCCATCCAAATTTGCAAGTAGCTCACTGGATGGAGAATGCTCTAATCTTGCAACACTCACAAGAGAAGAAACTCTCTTACCCAACTCTTCTTACTATCTGAAAAGCAAAGTCAATGTTTTCCTCATTATTTTCTGTTTGCTGCATACCTCTCCCCCACTGTGACTGCTATTTGACCTGCTGTCCGCTCAGAGACCCTGAGGGAAAGAGAGAGGGAAGTTTGTGTGTGTGTGTGTACCAGAGGAGTGAGATGATCAGAGTCTCAGCTATGTTCTGACTTTTTTATATTCATTAGAAAGAAATCAACAGCACTTAGTACGTAAGACAACCTCTGAAGACAGGGAACACCTTTTATGCAGTGCAGGAAAAGAGCAGATTCATCTAAGGGACAGGATTGGGGGATGAGTGGGGACTTAGTTTCAATGTGTGTACTAGTTTTTACCTCCCTTTTGCATTAGCATGTTATCAATTAATAGAGTCTCAACATAAAGGTTTAAATTAAGGGGGACACTGCGGGGTGCTCTCCTTCACCAATTCTGTTTGCCCTTGCATTTACAAGCCTGGCATGCGTGACTGCGATTAATGAGAAACTAGACAGGATTAGAGTGCATAAGGGGATGTATGTATAATCATCCCTTCCCCTCCCAAGCGTCTCTTGATAAATATGGTACCTTCAGTATTCCTGGCAGATCCTGGAAGGGTTCTCCCCGAATTGCACTTGTGTTTTCAATGAACTGGGTTTCATCTCAAAAAATTGACAAAAAATAAAGCTGAAAGCATCTATTAGGGTGGGCATCAAAATCACAGAGATCAAAGTTTCTTTTCATCCTCTCCAGAGAGCCTCAGACATCTAGGAATTCAAAACAAAACTCCATTGTAAGAAACCTTTTCAAAGCTGGCACAGTGCTGCAGCTTATATGTTCTGCACTCAGAAGGAAAGCACTGACCCAGATAGGAGAGTTCCTCAAAATACCCATGCAGGCAGAGGGGCTTGCATCAATGGCACTTTTGGCAATATCTTCCTCTTGAACTGCTCAAGAGATGTATCTACTGATTTGCAGTATGGTTCAGACCTTCAGATTTTAACATTCACATCATTGCACCTAAGTAGTTGGTCTCCATTCTACATGGCAGAACCAAAGGGGTATTTCAAATACAGCTCACAGCTTTTCTGCTGTAACTCAGATCTCTTTTAGGAAATGATGTATTTTGGCATATGTTTTTTTTCCTCTTCTAAATTTTTGTATAGAACCTCTTGGTTTATGAACAAATACTGCTTTTCATTTCTATAGCATGTTCCACCTGAATTTACTGAGCTTTTGACAAACATTTAGGTAGTCAGACTTACAACTTTTGAGGTAGGGAAACACTAGAAATATCTGCTTTGCAGGTCAGGGTGCACCTTGAAATTATGCAGTTTGCCCCAGGTCACACAGGACATCTATGGAAAAGCTCGAAATTCAAGTCAGAAGCCCTAAATTCACTCCTTTACTTTAACCACATGGCCTTCCTTGAGGCGCTTCATTCAGGTGTTCTCCAGTTAGGCTTGCTACTTTCCTGTATTGCAATTATATTAATTCCTCTTTTAGTAGTGTTCCAATATGTTTCAACTACATTACTATGCCTAGTGCTGCACACTGCATCTGGCATAGGAATGCAGTGTTGCTCATACTAGGCTGTCAAAGAGAGTATATCATTACAAAAATAAATAATGTCTAGCTGCTTCTGGCATTTCAGTCCAAGCAGTATTTATCACTTTTGGCTGATGAGTGCCTGATTCAATGCCCCTAAAAAACAATGGGTGTATCCCCAGTTGAATTCAACGTGCATTTAATCAGGTCTTTGCTAACTGTGCTTCCAAACTTCAAATTTCATGAGCACTACAGTACTGTGTCTTCTATTTTTAGAGCATTATTCCACTTACTTCACTGTGCAGATTGATACAGTGGATTTTCTCTGCATGGATTATGTCAGTGAATGTATGTTTGTACAAGCAGGCTCTAGTTTTAGTTCTAGATTTAGTTCATCCCCAGTGTGATGCTGCCTACATGCGTGGCAATCTGGGATTAATGCTAAAAATATATAGATATATTTTATCATAAATGAACAAAAATACTCAGAAAGACAATTAAATTTCATATATGAGTTCACTTCCACTATTCAAACTGTCTGCTCTTCTGACTGAGCATTCCTCTCCAGACTTCACAGGTGAAGTAAGAGAGCTTTCTTGGGCCTAGCACAGTCCTTCCAGACAGAAGTCCTGGGTGGCCTTTAACAAAGAAAACACTGCTCCACAGTTGCTCCTTCCCTGATGTGAGTTGGGAACAGCTTCATCAAGGGATGTAAAGTGAAGAAAGGGAAGGAAGCTTCCATTAAATGTCCATAACTCTTAGTTCTTCAAAGTATTTTTTGAGTTCCCCATTCAAAAAGATGAAATGAAACCAGTAGCAGTTTGTAATTGCATTCCTCTGAAGAGAGGGGATAAAGCATGTATGGGGTGTGATGTGCTGCCT